>NC_081562.1:137638059-137988710 GCF_022355385.1 Mustela nigripes
AGTGGGGAGTCTGCTTCTCCTCCCACTGGTGCTGTCTCTCTCTCTTGTGCTTACTTTCCCTCTCTGTCTCAAATAAATAAATAAATAAAATCTTTAAAAAAAAAGAAGAAGAAGAAGAAGAAGAAGATCCATACATCTTTTCCTGTTTTCTCTCTGTTGTTCAGATTGCATAGTTTCTTTCCTTCTTTTTAAGATTTATTTATTTATTTAGGAGAGAGAGAGAGCACAACTGGGAAGGGAAGTGGGAGCGGGAGAAGGAATCTCAAGCAGACTCCATGCTGAGCACAGAGCCTGATGCAGGGCTCAATCTCGTGACTCTGCGATCACCACCTAAGCTGAAACGAAGAATCGATGCTTAGCTGACTGTGCCACCCAGGTGCCCAGACTGCGTAATTTCTATTCTCTCTTCGAATTCAATGAAACTCTTCTCTTTCCCTTCCATTCTGCTCTTGAGCCCAACCATTGACCTTTTGAATTTTAGGTCTTGTATTTTCTACTAAATTTTTTATGTGTTTTTTCTTTATATCTTCGACTTCTTTGCTGAGATGTTCTATTTCTTTGTTAGACTTTCTATTTTTTTCATTTGTTTCAAGTGTGCATTTGCAATTACTTATTGAGGCACTTTTATGATGACTTCTTTAAAAATCTTTGTTAAATAATTTGAACATCTCTCTTACCTTGGTGCTGATATCTGTTGATTGACTTTTCTCATTCATTTTACCATCTTCCTAGTTCTTGATACGAGAAGTAATGTTCTATTGAAATCTGGTTTTGGGGCCTATTTTGTTATGAACCTTATTTAACCCTTCTGTGTTCACTGACTTTTTCTGACATGTTCCTGGCAAGAGAATGGGTGAATGAATAATGCCTTATTAAGGCCAGCTGGGAGCTGAAGTCCAAGTTCTTCACTTGGCCTCTGTTGACACTGGAGTGCAGGTGTTTCTCACTACTGCTGGGTGGGTGTAAGTGTTCTGGCTTTCCACCAGGCCTCCCCTGATACCTCCCTGATGGGAGACGTAATAATCTTTCATTTCTTCTCCGCATGTGGCCTCCACTGATGCTACAGCTTCATTACCCCTGAGTAGTAGTAGCAGGGCTGACTCTCCGTTAAGTCTCCTCTGACACCTCCCCAGTGGGGTGGGGGGAGGGGCACCACATTATTACTGGGTAGAGTGTGAGAAGGAAAAATCCAGGCTCCTCACTCAAGACTTTGCTGTCCTGGGTATAAGTGGGACCACAATCTTTTCTGTGGGTTTGGCTATCATTGAGAGATTCTTGTCCAAAAGTTTTCTGTCTTCTAAGGCTGTCTATTTCCCCATTGTTTGGCTGGAAAGAGCAGGCTCTGTTGAGGCTTTATTTTTGTTTATGCCTATTGTCGTTTTCAGATTGCCAGATGCTTCAGCTCCAAGTCTTGGAAATATGAAGGAGCAGACAACCCAGAGAATTTACTGATGTTTTGTGCTTTGGGTCCTGAGCTTCCCAGCCTGTCTGCCTTCTTTTTACGTTTCAGGATCTTCTTTTATAGATTTTATATGTTATGTCCTGGGTTTTTAGTTGTACTTACTGGGAGGAATAGGAAACATACGGCTACTCTAACTTCCCAGCACCTTATAATATTTTAATACAATATCTTATCCATACAAAAGAATGTGTGTAAGTATGTGTGTCTGTTATAAAGCATAATAGCATGAACACTAAATCTTTTAAATTTTAAATATACAATAGTGAATTGGACTTTTTCTTAGGGAAAAATGAAAACCACACTACTCATTCCCAAACTAACTCCCTTTGGCTGAGAATCTGTTAGACATTTCTGTGCTCTGAAATGTCCTTTGGTTCTCAGAACCTGCTGAGGTTAGCATCTCGGCCTCATGACCTAGTTAGCATATCTCTGTTGTTGTTGTTGTTATTTAAAAACTACCTTTCCTCTGTTCTGAAGTTTCCTGCCTCCCAGCCACATGTTGACATGGAGAGTGACACAGCCTTGCAGCTGGGACGCCTGTGCAGCTGATGACTCAGGATGACTAAAATAAACACACTTCGGAACTGAGGACTCCCCACTCACAGGCTACTCTGACCCTTTCTCCACTCTGTCCTATGCCTTCTCCACTTATGTCCTTCTCCTGAATCCTTTCTTACTCTCCAGTATAGCATGCTGTAGCTATCAGTCCAATGCTGTCTGTAGTAATGAACATCAATTATCGAGGAGAAGCATGCCAACAGCTGTCTCGTTCAAGAAGAACCAGAGCAGGCACACAAGGAAGGGATTATACAAACAGGGCTGGGGACCTTGACCAGGAGACAGGATCTCATAACTAATCGATGATGACTTGGGAGGGCTCCAGGTTGGCCACCACACTCTCCTTCTTCTCCAGGGAGAGGTTGGATAGCACATGGATTTTCCCCTTCACTTCCCTCCATGACTTTTCTTCTTTCTCCTGGGGCTCACCAAGCTTCAGGAAGGGATGGGGTACAGGAAGTGGACCTCCTACTATTATTGACCAGATGAGAGTCCCTGAGATCCGGAGAACACCACATGGAGCCGTTCCCTCCCTGACAAGCAGTGTGAGCCTCCAAGCACCCCAACATACCGGAAGGCGAACCAGCAGGGGTTGTGTGTTCTGTCTACAATATACTATTTGGGTTGATTCTGGGAAGAGATCTAAACAAATCTCACAAAGAACAAAGGATTACAGCTGTAATATCTTACCTCCTGAGAAACAACAGCAGCTGGATCTTGCCTCTGAGGCTCTGTTTCTGCTTTTTACTTCTATTTCTCTGGCATGGGAGCTAGGGTGGAAAACACATTGGGCTTGTGGTCAGAGGACCCCGGTTTTGGTGTAGTGCCCTTCCTTACAGCCACGTGACCTTGAACTAACAACTTTTGTCTTTGAGCCTCAGTGTTCTTGTGGATAAAAAAGAATAACGGGTAAGGATACTTATTCTCCAATCAACTATTTATTACTTGATGTAAAAGAACCATCTATAATTTTGTTGGATTGTGAAAATAATATTGTTGTCTTGGATTTGCTCTAGAATACTCCCATGAAAAAGAGAAGGAAGGTAGAGGACAAATGTAATAGGATTGGTAGAATGTGAATAATTGTTGAAGGAGAGTGTGGGGCTTGGGGACTGTTGGGGACAGTCAGCTTTCTACTTCCATGTTTGAAATTGTCCATAATTAAAAATTAAAAGAATAAAACCCAGCTTACATTCTAATAAGATCAATAAGGTAATGGACAGGAGTATTCTTTGGAAACAGATCTTACTATAGAAGAAGTTGTCTCTACTGGATACCCTTACCATGTGAACACCTGGTTTTCTCACCATGTGAATATCTGTGTGAGGGCACACCTCTCTCACTGACAGAGTCTGACCGTAAGAGCTGTTAACATGTCAGGGCAGCAAGCCCTTGGGGGACTCATTCTCACTGCCCCTGTCTCCCTCTGTCCAAGCAAAGAGATGACTAAGAACCTCTTATGGGGCAGAAGGTAGAATAAGTTAATGGGTGTTAACTGCCTCTAACTGTTTTCCCTGTTTGGTGCATTTCCTGCTACAAGTTCATTGCTGCCCATCACTTCCTGCTTAGGGGAGGTTTTTCCCATTTCCTCCTCTTCTGGATTCTCCTTGCCCTTGTCTTCAGATTCAAGAAGAAGCAGTGCAGGTGGAAAAGGAAGATACTCAGACATGGAGAGCTGAGTCATCCCAAGGGTAGGGGCCAGTGGGTAAGTTGGTTGGCATCCCTATTCCTGGGATCTGGGATGGCTGCATGTTGGGTATACAGATGACAAAGTCTGATTCATGTCCCAAGGACTCATGCCTACTGGTGGAATAAGGCAGATGAGCAAATGGTTAGAAAACGAATTCAATTTCAGACATACATATGGAAGATTGTTAGAGTCTTAGAAAAGTTGTGCTAACCTTACATTTGGGCATTTAGATGGTGGGCAGAGTGTATAGGGGAGCTATGTAGTGATCAGGTAGCTTCCCAGAAAGGGTGACTCCTGAGCTCAGTGTTGAAGGATGAGCAGGTGGAAGGAAGAAGGAGTCACAACAAACCTATGGACGGATGCTCTTCTTCATCCTCCTGTTCCATAGTCCTCCTCTTGGGAGAATTCTAAATCAAATTATATTTTTTAATTAGTTAAAAATTTAATTATAAAAAATAAAAATGAATTAAAAATTAAAAATTTTAATTTTAAAAATTCTTTATATAAATTTAGTTTAGTTAACATGTACTGTATTAGGAGTTTCAGGGGTAGTATTTAGTGATTCATGAGTTGCATAGAACACCCAGTGCTCATTTAATGAGAGCTTATTAACAAGTGACAAATGATTATAAAACCACAAAAAGGCCCAGGTGGATTTACAGAAGAATTTTTGCCACACTGAGCAGGAAGGAACCTGATAACCCTCAGACCATACCGTGGCTGGATGACTGAACTGTACCACCCCTCCAGGACAAAGGATATTTTCAAATATGTTTGATTCTTTTTGTTACTCTCTTCCACTAACAGGAAACTGAAACTGAAACTAGTGCCCATTACTTCTATTTCCTGTTTATTTGGGGTCATTGAGTCTTAGTTTATTATTCATAAGTTTTATAAAGGACAAGCTGAAGAGAGTCATCAAAAATATTAACACTTAATTATCAAATATGGCCCCTGCTTATTATCTGGCCCTGGGATAAGGTATGCTCACACAGAAGCTGTCTTTCCTTCCTGTTCCCTAGAAGCCTGTCCTTGGGCTTCCTCTCTATAGACACCCGACAAGAGTGGTCTCCTCTCCTCTCCTGACGCCATCTTGGTCCACGTCTCCCAGTGATAGGTCCTCAGTTTCCGCCTTTCTCCTCAACTCTAGACCTAGCCATCCAACTGGCATTGGACATCTCCATCTGAATGTTCTAGGGACTCCCCAAACTTATGTTTCCTACCTTAGACTTGCTGCATTTATTTTATTTTCCAATACCAGGAATTCAGATATGTGGGAGCCATGTTGAGCTGCTCCCCTGCTGCTTGTCCCCCTCCCCACTTCCAGTCCCTCACCAAGGCCATCCATTCGCTTCAGAATGGAGTGACTTTCTCTTGGGCAAAGATGGTTCTTACTTCTGTTTTTTGCCACTTGTTTCTCACCTCTTGACGTTATTGCTGCCACTATTTCCAACAATTCCTTAAAACTTTTGATATTACTCTTCTGCTTCAGATAAACCCATTGGCTTTCCATGGCTTCAGAATGAATCCAAATTCTTCACCACTATGCAAGGTCTTTCTCACGCAGGCACCATTCCAGTTCTCCAGGCTCACATCCCACCTTCCCACCTGGGAAGTCAGTCAATACTATCCTCACCTTCAACTCTCAAGTGTTCTCCAAGCTGCTCCATTCTTTCTGACCCTCAGCTGTTACACACATTTCTCACTCCTTCTTCCTAGAATGCCCTGTTCCTCTCAGTTTTGTCCCTTTGTAAGATAGATAATCCCAGGACTCCTGCCTATTTCATTCTTTCATTTATTCATAAATTCAACAAAGCCTTACTGAGCATCTACCATGCCGGCTCGACCAAAAAACAAGCACAAAGAGCAAGTACCCATTGGACTGTGATGAGTGTGGTGTGGGAGGGGAGGCAGAGGAAAGCAGTTTTATCATTTCTCCCCTTTCTACAACATGGGGACGTGTTCCCTTTTTCTGTTTGCACTAGTTGCATACTTTGGTGGCTTAAATCCACAAAAATTTATTGTCTCACAGTTCTGGAGGCTCGAAGTCCAAAATCAAGGTGTCTGCAGAGCCGCACCCCCTCTGAAGGCTCGATGGAGGATACTTCCTTCCCTCTTCCAATTTTTGGTGGCGCCAGACATTCCTTGTCTTGTGGCAGATGGCACCACTCCGGTCTCTGCCATCGTTTTCCTATGGCTTTTCCCCACTTTGTCCCTCTGTCACCTCTCCTCTTCTAATAAGGACACCAGTCATTGGATTTAGGAATCAATTTCATCTTGGGGTCCTTAACTAATTACATCCACAAAGGAACTGCTCCAGATAAGGCCCCCATCTGAGGCTCCAGGTGGACATAAATTCTGCAGACACTGTTCAACCCACTGTGCTGTCTAAACAGTGAGGGAGAAGTGGCTTCTTCTTAAGGACAATACTGAATTTAAAATGAAGCATAAACATGACCCGAGGTGATCCTGGTGTCAATCTAGACACTCCCCCAGCAGGCAGGAGCTGTTTCCTCTTTTCAACTACATTTTTGACCATGGAGGGAAAAAGGAGGGTAGAAACAGCTCAGTAGTTTAGTAAGAGTGGCTGGTGGGACCTCAGCGTAGCTCTGGAAAGTATCTGAATTCATTCTCTTGCTTCCTCGAGCATGGCTGGGATGCCTCTTACAACATCAACTCTTACAGAAGTGGTCAGAGAACAGGGTTTGCGGGGATCACAAGCTGATTTTTAAAAAATTTTATCCCTTCCATTTTTACTCCAAACACGAGAAAAAAATATCTTAGGTAATAATAGGTAGCCAAACATAATGATTGACTGAGCACAGCACTGTATTTTTATATGCCTTACCTTCTTTAATCCTCACAACTAATCTATGATGTAGATATTGTTATTATTCCCATTTAATAGGTGGAAAAAAATACTGAGACACAGATAAGAGTTAGTTTGATCATTCCTACCATTGAACGCACAAGTCTGGGGGGAGATCACTGTGGTTACTAATTTATAAGCCGATGACAGAGGTGTACTGGTTCTTTAGAGGAAGTACTTATATTTTGAAGCATTTGTTTACTTCATGTCCTTTAATTTTAGGATTTTTACAACACCCATTTTCAACTTAATACAGCTCACGAAAGTGTTTTAACAGTTGCACTTGTTTCTGAGCCCTTATTTATGTAATTGGCAACTTCTACACATTTTTTTGAGTATGTGTTTGCTTAAAGGTTTAGAAGTTTTTTTTTCCCTTTTCAACATAAACTTGGTTAAACAATGCACAAGACTCCGAAGAACCATAGAGGAAGTGCCTACGAAATAGTCGAGGATGATAAGATGGAGACCCAAACCAGCAGAGAACACGGAAGATTGAGAAGTAAAATGAGAAATGAGGCCAGGAGAGAAAACAATTTGAAATGATCACAGGCAAGTGTCACAGGAGACCAGACAATAAATAACCACCAGCCAGGAAAAGCCCTTGCTTAGGGATTATGGACTCTAAGTGTGAGATCACAGTGGGAAACAGAGAACAGAGACGAGCAAGTTGCAGACGCTCATTGGAGGCTGTCACGTTGGCGAGCTTTCACCCACCCCTGGTTTGAGAACCATTGGAGAGCTGTTTATGCATCAAGCTATGAGAACAAAATCAATGATCATGCTCAGAAGTCCGCTTAGGACTGGCTTTCACATTGAAGACACCACGGTGGCCCTTAGATTCTTCCAATGTTTTATCTGAGAAACATGTGTTTTTTGTGCTTGTGACAAAATAAATGAACATCAGTTAGGTGCATTAATGCTGTTATAATGCCCGCTTGATCATCCTATGCTAATGTAGCATGGTCAGGAGTTTTCCACCTGCCCTTGACCAGGATGTCTTGAACTTGGGGGTAAAGTCAGCTGGCACTGAGGTTGAGAGTCCTCTGCTAGTGTGTCTATTTTCATGTGTCTGCTAAGTCTGCTTTCCTCCCTAGTTAAATTTAGTTATCCTGATTGAATAATCTCCCACCTCCACAATTCAGATAACTGGCAAGACTAGTTAACTTCTTAAAGTATTTTTTGGGTAGGAATATTCTGGTAGAGAAAAAAATGTCACAAATTTTCCAAAACCAAAGCTTTCTCATTTTAGCTACCTACGTAGTAATCTATTTTTCTTTTTTGAAGTTCAATTTTGTAAAGAAGAAAGCATTCTACTTGATAGGATGCATGACAATGCATCTAAAAGTAGTTTAAAAATAAAGCATCCCCTTCACAAAGAAAGAGACGCTTTGTTAACAATATTAAGCATTTAAAAAAATTTTAAACTACCGTAATAGCTGAAGGCGTGTGCTGAGTCATCTCACCCTGAGAGGTGACAAGGTAGCACAGATAGCCATAGCTCCTTTGTGGGTGCCTTGCCCATACCTCCTTGTATTGCAAAGGCTTGACTTTTAGCTGTCAGCATCTGCAGGGATTTCTGCTGTCCTCCCACAAAACAGGCTATAATGTCTGAAGACTTAACAACCCTGGGAACAGACCTTGACCAGCCACTAATAGGAGGTGGTATATAAATACCCCAGCTCCCTCACCCCTGCGATACTCTTACTCTGAGGAGTGTGTCTTGCACTGGCTCCCAGTGTCCCCAGTAGTATGATGTCCAGGGACTAATGGTCATGACCTGCCTGAAAACACATGCTTTCCCTCTTCTCTCACTTTCCTGTATTCCATTGGTCTCTCCTTCACCTTATAAACAAACTATCTATCCTCAAATCCCTGTACTTTGGGTCAGTTTCTGGAGGAACCTAAACTTTGACAATATAGTATCTCTGGCAATTAATATTCAAGCTGAAATCTAAAAACTTCTAGTTCTTCTAAACCTGTACATCTAAGTGATTTTCAATCTCCTCAATTTTGGCAGAATTCTCAACTTAAATAGTCACTCTTAGTTCTTACTAAAATTTAACTGTGTGTGTTTAGACATTTCCATATTTTCTTCCTGACTGATTCCTTCATTAAATATCTCTGAGCACTGAAAACTCCCCTCATGCTACTTGATGTCTTCACTGGTACTGTACCAATCAATAGAATAACAAAAAAAAATCTGTGTGTAATTAAGTGGCTTCATAGTTAGAGGAAAATATAAAGATTGCACAGGACACAGACTTCTTGAGATTGGCTCACCTCTCTCTCTTTCTCTCTCTCTCTCCCTCTCCTTCCTACTCTTCCCTTTCCCCTCCCCATCCTCTTCCTCTCTCTCTTTCTCTCTCAATCTCTCTCTCCCTCTCTCTGTTAGAATTAAGTCCTTTTCCTTCAGACCTGTACAAAACATCACATCACAGGGCCTGGAATCTGGCTTCTACAGTAACCACTGACACATGGGAAGTGTAGAGTATAAGCTCCTGGTGGATGAGATGATATCCAATGGGGGAAAAGAGGGAGAAGGGTGGACAGTCTCCTTCCCTGCCTCTTTTCCGTGGCCTGAGCTGGGGTGTGGTTTCTTTGCAGAACCATCCAGAAAATTCCAGAATGTTGGTGAGAGGGTTCCTATGCTACCTTCTTTCTCTGATTTGCTGTGCAACATCCCCCATATGATCCTGAATTCTTAGCTGTGTTGCTTCCCTTCTATCTCACCTCCCAAAGCTTTGGGTTTGCACTTCTCACATGTGTGTCAACACCTTAGTAATCCTACCTCAGGCTCTGCTTTCTAGAAGATCCAAAGGCTGTGGTCATGATCCATCCCCTTTGCATGGATTTTTTTCATGTCTGTTTTCAGTATGTTTTGTGTCCAGATAAATTTATATCTTGCCTACTACCTGTTTCTGCACTATATATATATATATATATTTTTTTTGAGTCTATGTTTATAGGGGTTGAAGCATGGTTGGAAGGTGCTTTAAACACGTCTAGAAGGTTTACAGTGATGCTGATTTTTAGAAGTCTGGATTCATTTGGCCAAGTATTGTCAGATTCAGACCCATTGACCAGTTGACTATTGACAAATGTTTGGATGTTTGCGGATTCAATAGGAATCCTCACGGGAGCTTCTGATTCTCATGTAAGGTGAGAAATGGGATGATCAAATTTATCGCCAGGACCCCTATTCTTTCTGTGAGACTTAAAAGAATTAAATAGCACTTAAAAATATATAAACTGACTCTCATACACCCATGGGATTGTTACTGGCATCATGCAATATATGCGGCATATCTTTTTGCAAATGCAGAGAAAATCTTTAATGTTTCATTACTACGTCTCAGTAACGCAAGATGTCAGAAGCATATTTGAAAATAATCATCTATAGATGAGTTTTTTATTTTTATTTATTTATTTTTTAAATATTTTATTTATTTGACAGAGAGAGAGAGAGATCACAGGCAGGCAGAGAGGCAGGGGGAAGCAGGCCTCTTGCTGAGCAGAGAGCCCGATGTGGGCTCTATCCCAGGACCCTGAGATCATGACCTGAGCTGAAGGCAGAGGCTTAATCCACTGAGCCACCCAGGCGCCCCTATAGATGAGTTTTTACTCTGCTTTTTTGATGGCATTCTAATGTCATCATTAGAGGCTGTTAACAACATCATGAGGCTGTTAACACGTTGATCCCCTCACCCATCTGGTCATCCTGCTGATCTAAGTCCTCTGTCCTCTTGCTCTTTACCTTCATTCTCCAATTGTGCCCTTATTACTTGTTTGGAATGAAAGCATACCTCATTTCTTGAAACAATGGCAAAGAGCAGATGATAGGTTTTATTAATTTCTTCAATAAAAAATTCAACATTGCCAAACCTCTGCTGTCTTTCCTTTTTTTTTTTTTTTAAAGAATATTCTATTAGGTGTTAATGTCCAGGCATCACAGTTCAGGCTTTCTTCTTCGAACGGTGCCTTGGGTACTAGTTTCCACTGCTGTCAACCTGTTTGCCCATCCCTGTTAAGGTTTGTTAGCTTTGTGATAAGCAAGCTTCCCACAGCTGGTTAAAGATTCATCTTTGGGTGAGAGGCACCGTGTGAATTTCTGCCACTCAGAATGGCTTGTTGTCTCTCATCAAGGACTCTGTTTGCCTTCAAGGTCCAATGATTTGAACTGTTCTGCCGTAAGACCTTCTTACCCCAAGGCTCTCTCTAGAGTCTGTATCTGTGCCTTAAAGACCTGCTATTGGAGTTCTTTCCTTAGATTGAATTATTCTGGCTCATGAAGTCTAAGTAGAAGATACAGGAACAATACAACATTCGATCTACTTCTTAAATCTTTGAGATGAGCTTGAATTCTGAAAATGAGCATAAAGTTTAGAATTTAGGATAGCTGAGCAAAGAGAAGAGGTTCCATACTGAAAACAAATAAAATTTGACAGTTAATTCTCACATGATCCTATTTTCTACAGGGTGATATAGAAAAGAGGAGAGAATTGAGTCTTATATTCTATGCCAGGTGAGGACAGGAGGAAGAGAAAGGCCCAGATGGGAACCTTCAGAGTTTCAGTCCTCTTGGTCCAGCCTCAGGGGTGGGCTGCACACAACAAGACCATTCTCAATTCAAGAATGGGCATGAGAGGTCTCTCCCTTCATGAGGATAGAAGCTTGCCCAAGCTTATGGTATGCTATCTCACGAAAGCCACCAACGCTGTGTATAAGTGTCTGCGTCCATAAGCTCTCCTTCCCTCCCCAACTTTTTATTTTTTTATGTATTTACTTATTTTTTAAAAGATTTTATTTTTTTACCTGACAGATAGAGATCACAAGTAGGCAGAGAGGCAGGCAGAGAGAGAGGAGGAAGCAGGCTCCCTCCTGAGCAGAGAACCCAATGCGGGGCTCGATCCCAGAATCCTGGGATCATGACCTGAGCCAAAGGCAGAGGCTTAACCACTGAGCCACCCAGGCACCCCCCTCCCCAACTTGTTATTTTATAATTTTTCAAACATACAGAAAGGTTGTAGAAAAAGTAGTACCATTAACATCCAGGTAGCCTCTTCATAGACTCAACCTAGAACAACTTTCCACTTAGATTCAACAGTTAACACATTTGTTACAGTACTCTCTCTCTCACTCATATTCTCTCTCATCATTGGAAAATTGCCTCTATATATCATAATGCTTTACTCCTAATTACTTTGGCAGCATATATTCCCTGGAAATAAGAACATGCTCCTGGTAACTGCAATGGCTTTATTGTGCCCAGAAAAGTCAACAGGAATTACATAGTATCACTTAACATTCCGCCCCTCCCTCAATGTCTCCCATTGTCCCCAAATGTCTTTTATGGCTGGTCTCCTTTACTTTTTTGAACAAGGATCTAATTGAGGTCATCACCTTGCTTTTGGGTTTATATCTCTTTAACCCCTTTCCATCTAGGACAGTCTCCCCTCTCTTCCTAGAATGTTGACTTTTTGAAGAATCCAGGCCAGTTTTCCTGCAGAATGTTTCATCATTAGGAAATACTCCACTGTGAGCATCTTGGTGTACCTCACCTTCTTTGTCCTCTATATTTTCTATAGACTGTAAGTTGGGTCTGAGGCATAAGGTAAGCTTCAGTGCTATTGAACCTGTGCTTCTGGGAAGTTTCCTTCAGTCACATTCCCAGATTACATAACTCCTTTGAATTTACGATTTGTTATTTAACCAGATAACTAGATAACAACTACCCACACAGGGTAGTTATCTCTGTTCTTCACTGCCTCTGGGAGCAGATTAACTCTGCCCCCGATGGAAGGCACCCCATTAGAAAGAAATGATCTTGGGACTGGGGAACATGGCACAAATCACTGAAAAGCGTTGTTGATTTCTGCTTCCTCTCCCTTATTACATGAACACAATTAATAACGAGCTTGGAAGCCAAGGGGAATATTGGATCCCAGGGGAAAATCTAATTCTTAAACTCAACCTGATCCTACCCAGGGAGCAGGGCATTCCCCCTGCCTCAGTTCCTCCGAGCTGCTTCATGAGTGTCACTGTCCCAAGTCCAGAACTACATTTGGTGGGTAGTATGGGAGAAACTGCCGCCGTGTGCAGTCAGTATTAGAACTCCATGATACTACTCAACTGAGACTCAGCACCTTTCCTCCTTGGTCCTGCTGCTAAAAGATGGAATATTCTACATGAAAAGTGATGACACAATAAACCAGATAAAGTAGGTCAAGAAAGACAAAGGGGTGGGGAGAAATATTCATCTTGTATGTGATTATCCCATTTGATAATGGGATAAAATTTGACAGTTAATTCTCACATGATCCTATTTTCTACAGGGTGATATAGAAAAGAGGAGAGAATTGAGTCTTATATTCTATGCCAGGTGAGGACAGAAGGAAGAGAAAGGCCCAGATGGGACCCTTCAGAGTTTCAGTCCTCTTGGTCCAGCCTCAGGGGTGGGCTGCACACAACATTTGAAGCCATGTAGCCTCTGAGCTATGTGTGATAATCATCTGTAAATTTGAGGCACAGAGAGGTTAAAAAGTTTCTCTAAGCCACACAGCAATTAATCAAATGAGCTGAGATTCAGACCCCAGCATATGAGATTCATGAACCTGACGATTAACTACTATGCTATGATTTTTCAATGTGGCCCAAGAAAAGCATCTGGGAAAGAAAAGGCTATTGCTGAGCCACTGTGTATCCAGGACCTACAAACCACCTCAAACACATCTGTTGTTTGGGGCACTGACCTGATGGACTTCTAAACTGTCCCAATATAGCTGGAGGCACATGGGGGAGCAAGCCCTTTGGAAGCAAATGACTTTTTGAAGATGACCAAGAGATGGGTCAAGCAGTTGGAAATCTGTGCACAGACTTGACAGATTCATGTTCCTCCCCACTCATCCCTTCCCCTAGATCTGCTCCTTCTATACCTGCGATGGCACCCGCTAGGCTCACTCTGGGGGCAGGTGCAGTGAGATGCAAAAAATGAGCTCAAATGTGAGTCCATGCCTTATTTATGAAACTCCAAACAAGCTGGTACCCCTTCCAGGCCCCCAGAAAGTGAAAACAAAGGGCTACTTTAAGAGTGCATGCATCTGATGAAACTGGCTTTGCTCAGGTGCCAAGGTCAGGACAGTACTGGAGGCAGAGTATTCCAGCCGTCCACGACATCCGTGCAGTCAGCACCCCGCAGACCGGGTGAGAGGGCGGCATTGTCGGAAGTGTGTCTGGACACTGGCATCAGCATTTCTTTGCCAACACATTCGTTTATAAACAACCCATCTCTTACCCTGCCTTTGTGGATCTTTTCAAAAGTGACCTATTGAGTGAAAGTCTCTGGACGCTGGAAATAATTAGGCCAAAGGACACAAAACTCTGCTGAAAACAAACAAATCACTCCTTTTGCAGTTGCCATGATCTCTGCGTGACATCCTTTGCATTCTTTTTGCTAAAAGACTGAAATGGATATACTTATGGAATAATGCTAGTTGAAACAAAAAAGATATATTGGTGTTTTTTGTTTGTTTGTTTGTTTTTCTTTTAACATATCAGATTGGCAAATACTTAAAAGTTTAATAAAACCAGGGACGGCTGGGTGGCTCAGTTGGTTAAGCAGCTGCCTTCGGCTCAGGTCATGATCCCAGGGTCCTGCGATCGAGTCCCGCGTCGGGCTCCTTTCTCGGCAGGGAGCCTGCTTCTCCCTCTGCCTCTGCCTGCCTCTCTGTCTGCCTGTGCTCACTCGCTCTCTCTCCCTCTGTCTCTGACAAATAAATAAATAAAATCTTAAAAAAAAAAAGTTTAATAAAACCAGGGAAAGGTGAGGATGTAGGGAAAGAATCCCTTTCACACATTGTTAGCCAAATATAAGGACCTCTATGGAGGGCATGGTAATATCTGCAAAACTATTATGTACATGGCCCTTGACTTGGCAACCTCACTTCTAGGAATTTATCCTATAGCTACAGTTGCACAAGTATATAAAAAGCAAACAAATAAAAAATGTTCACTGCAACATTATAATTAAAAAAAATCTGGATATAACTTAAATGTCCATCAATAGATGACTGACATAGAAAGTATATCTTTAAAAATAATAATATATAACTATTAAAAAGAATAAAGCAAGCCTCTCTTCTCGCAAGCAGCTTCCAGTGGTTTCTGGCAGTTACTCATGTTCCTTGGCTTGTAGCTGCTTTACTCCCATCTCTGACCCTATCACACGACCCTCTTCCCTATGCGTATGTACAGGTCTCTGTGTCCCCTCCTTTTCTTGTGGCAGCAGTAAGGGGAGAGACAGAGGGATATGGAGAAGCAGGCTCCCCACTAGCAGAGAGCCCTGGGTAGGGCTTGATCCCAGGACCCTGGGATCATGACCTGAGCTGAAGGCAGATGTTTAACCTACTGAGCCACCCAGGTGCCCCCAAATAAGGTAACATTCTGAGGTTCCAGGTGGAGGTGAATTTTAGAGGGATGCTATTAACCCACTATACATGAATGATCTCATTTACTTTCACCACAATTATATGAAGGAAGTGTTGTTACAATATCCATTTTATACATGAAGAAATTATAGAGGACTTAAATGGTTGCCCAAAGAAACATACCAGAAATGCCAGGAATTCTGATGTTAAAGCATTTTGTCAGAGTACCCACTGTGATCCACCTCTCTTAAAACTTAAAAAACAAAACACAACTTTTAAAATTGTGAAATATATCATTTATTTACCATAGTGTATGGAAAATAAATGTACAGATTAAGGAATATCAACAAAATGAATACCTATCTATCACTCAGGTTTTTTTAAAAAGATTTTATTTATTTATTTGACAGACAGAGATCACAATTAGGCAGAGAGGCAGGCAGAGAAAGGGGGTGGGGAGTAGGCTCCCTGCTGAGAAGAGAGCCTGATGTGGGGCTCCATTCCAGGACCCTGAGATCACGACCTGAGCTGAAGGCAGAGACTTAACCCACTGAGCCACCCAGGCACCCTCTATCACTCAGTTTAAGAAGCAGAACACTACTGATCCCTTAGACACACAATCCCATTCTAATCCCTTTACCCACAGATACGAGTCTTTGATCACTCTCTAATATACTTTCTGTATAGCAACTTCTGTCTGTGAATCAGTTTCCCAGGTAACCCAGCCTCTGAGGATTGGCACCAAAAATGATCCAAGAAAGCACACCTTAAAGTAAGATTTTTAGACATTAATATCCCACACGTCGGACTATATGACAAGGAAGACACCAGTGCTGTTGGAAGCGAGAAGAGAGGAATCTTCCCCATAGCCTTCAGAAGGAACACAGAAAGCCCTGCTGAAACCTTGATTGGGACTTCTAGCCTCCAGAACGGTGAGAGAATACATTTCTCTTGTTTCCAGCCACCCGGTTTGTCTCTATGTTACAGTAGCCCCAGGAAACTAATGCAACATGGACCAAACTGGTCTTCAGCCCGGGGAAAGTACTCACTAAAAATTAGCAAGTAGTAGATAAATTCAAACATCTGTACCAATTGTTGGACATTCTCCCTTGCCACTCAATCCTGATCAACATTTAAGCTAATATCTCACACTTTCCCTTGCATTACAGTTATGGGAGTGTTCAGCTGGCCTGCTGGCCGGCAAAGCTCCATGAGATAGAAGCCGAGCTTTCGCAGTATCTGTGTCCCTTACAGCACCAAGCACTGAGGTACTCATGACTTGAGTGCTTACTATGGGTTAGGAGCAGTGCTTGGCACAGAAGGCATGAAAAATAAACATGCTGTTTGTGGGATTGTGGGATTGTGGTAGGTCCTGTAACAGAGACAGGGAAAGAACTGAGCAAGGAGGCCAGCTGACTCAGGCTCACCTGAGTGCAGGTCAGACTTCATGCAAGAGGGAACGCTTCAGCTGAGGCTTGAAGTGTTACCAGGCAGATGAGGACAAGTGAGGGCGGGGACCTCAGATACAAAGACCAGGCTGTGATGGCCTGGTCGACAATGCTAAGGAGTTTGCACTCTACCTTGTAAAAGTAAGAACTAACCAAAAGTGCAATCACATTTAAATAGATTATTTGGGGGCAAATGGCTGACTGTTATGCCTCAAAGGAAGGTTTTACGGTGAAGTCTCAACATGACAGGCATTGCCCTGGTGGCTGCTGTCTCATGTGGGGCTATCCCATCCTTTTCTGAGTCCCTGGGTCACTCTGAAATCAAAGGGAAAGTCCTGATTCTTCTGTGCTACATCCCAGTGACATGGAGACATGGAACCAAGGGATAGGAGCTAAGACCTGCAAAGACAGAGAGGTTTCAGCAGAATCCAATAGAAGTAGGATGCGATTTGGGGAAGTGGTGAGGGGAAGAGAAAAAAGGGCCCGTGAAGGTAAAGGTAGTTATATTGCCCCTCTCTGTGAAATTCGAAAAAACCTTAGCTTCAGGTGAGAGTTGGTGGGGCAAGCATGAGTTTCTCCACTCGCTGGGAGCTCTGGGAAGATAGAAAACAAGAGACAGCAGCCTACAAAATCAGGCAGCAGACCAGAGCTAGGAAGAAGAGGTAAGATCCTTCAACCGAGTTCAGTGCCATGACTCAGTGCAAACAATGGTGTCTCATGGTGGCCAAGATGCTGAACACCAGGCCAGGTGTTTGCCTATAGCAAGCCCGGAGGCAGCTCCCACAAGCCCCTGGGGTCATCATCAAGATGAGGACCTTTTAGAGGCTGGGGTTTCCCAGGAATTCTCTCTGTCTCTATGCAGGCTTCTCACGGCTCAATATTGGTGTAGCATAGTATCTTCTACTCACTAAATTTTTTTTTTTTTTCTGTTACGGCAACTTCACTGAGGCATAATTTAAATTCCATCAATGTACCTACTTAGAATGTACATTTTGATGAGTTCTGACATGTTTATACACCTAAGTAACCAGTGCTACCATCAAGATGCAGAACATTTGCCTCATCTCAGAAAATGCCCTGGGGAAACTTCCCAGTCAGCTCTTCAATCCCCAGCTCTAAGCAACCACTGATCTGCTTTCTGTTACTGTAGAGTAGATTTGTCTTTTCTGGAATTTCTTATAAATGGAACCATCCAGTATGTACTCCTTGGTGTGTCAGCGTAATGTTTTTGAGATCCAACCACGTCACTGCATACAGGAAAAGTTCATCCTGGTTTATGGCTGACCAGCATTCCAGCGTGTGACTATCCCTCATGTGTTTAACTCACCTATGGATGAAATTAGGGTCATTTCCACTTTTTAACTGTTATGAATTAAGCTCCTATGAGCATTTGTCTACACGTCTTTCCGTGGACATATGTTTTCATTTCTCTTGGGTAAATATTAGGAATAGGATTTCTGGGTGTTATCCTTTAAAGGATAACAAACCCTTTTCCATAGTGGTTGCACAATTCTGCTTTCCCACCGGCAATGTATGAGTTCCACTGCTCCACATCCTTGCCAACACTGGCTTCCAAATTGGTATGTCTTTAATTTTAGAGATTCTAATGGGTGTGTAGCAGTTTTCTCTTGTGCTTTTAATTTGCATTTCCCTACTAATTAATGACAACGAGCATCTTTTCATGTGCTAATTGGCCATTCTTGTACAAAATGTCTCTTTAAATTTCTTTATCATTTTTAATCATTTCTTTATTGGATTGTTTTCCATTAATATGTTTGAAGAGTTCTAAGTGTTCTGGCATAAGTACATTGTTGGATGTACTGCAAATACATATGTATGACTGGAACCCATACGAAATTACATTGACATTTTTGTTAAAAATCAATTGTGTACGTGTGAACCTATTTTTGGATTCTCGTCTGGTTTTTCAATCTCGATGTCTATTCATATACCAATACCAACTTGTCCTGATTCCAATATTTAAGATAAGTCTTGAAATTAGGTAGTGTAAGTCCTCCAACTTTACTCTTCTGTTTCAAAATTGTTTGAGGTATTACAGATCTCTTACATTTCTATCTAAAGGTTAAAATCAGCTAGTCAATATATATATATTTAAAATATATATTTTGGGGGATTTTTATTTTTATTTGTTGGAATTGCATTTTTATTGAGATTGCATTAATTCCATAGGTCAATTTGGTAAAAGGCGGAAGATTTATGCAATCTGAAGAGAAACCAGAGTATATCCATAGGTCAATTTGGGAAGAACTAATATGAAAACAATATCTTCCAATTTGGGGACACAATATTTCTCTCCATTTATTTAGGTCTCCTTTATTTAGCCACAGCGTGTAGTTTTCACTGATGTTTCATATATTCCACTAAATTTGTGATGTTACATATATTCCACTAAATTTGTCCCTAAACTTATGGTTTTTGATGCCGCTGTAAATGGTACTGTTGAGGACAGTTTCAAATACCAGTGGCTCATGGCTAGTTTAATAAATGTTCTAATATGACTTTCTGCTCAAATTGTCCCATTTTGTAGTTATGGACAAAAGTATGGGGCAAAGGGTACATGCTATCTTGAAACTATCTCAAGAAATTCATGAAGAATGTGTATAGATGAAAATGCGGTCTAAGCCATGGTTTCCCCTAAGAGGTGGTCCTCAAACGGACGGTAGCCAAGATCACAAGGGGATCCTGCATAGTAATTCAGTCATCCCGTAGAGCCAAATTCAGTTACTCTGACTCTGTAGAAAGAAGACTTAAGGGTTCTTGAGCAGTGGCTTACAAACCTGGGGGAAGAAGGAAGAAAAAAGTTCTTTCTCTACGCTTCTCAATCCTTTTGGCAATTTTTCAGAATCACTGGAGGCTTTGGATACTTAAGCCTCAGGCATGTGTATCCTCCCTTCTATTCCCATTTTGATAACCACTGTGATCTCGAGCCAAGTTATTGATGGGAAGACAGTGTATCCCTCAGTGTGTGGGGGTGGAAAAGAGCTCTAAATGACATGGGGTCATTTGCAATATGGGTACTTAGTGAGGGGCCCTGAAGAAAAGTCCTTCTGAACCTGTAATTCCTGCTACAAAGCACAAGTCCCACAGTTTGCAACTGGTTCTGGTGGGACTGTTTCAATCCCTCATTACAATGGAAATGACCCAGAGGTCATAACCCAAGTAAGTCATTATCAATCTGTCAACATCTGAACCAACAAGTAATCACCTTGGCAACAGTCTATAGTGCCCTATCGTTTTGGAGTACTTTTGATGGGAGGAGCATTGCAGGAGAGAAAGAAGAACAACTCTTGAATGTTCATGCATTGCAGATAAAGTTCAAAATACACCCAATAAGGGAAAAGGGCAAAGAAAGACCATTTGGAGAACTGAAAATGCACTGCCTTCTTTCTGCTTGTAGAGCCCACATAGTTGACCAACAACCACGGCCTGTTAGCAGGACTTGTAGGACTGACCTGGTTATCAGTTAGAGAGATATAAGAATATTCATGTAGATTGTCCTGGGGCACCTGGGTGGCTCAGTGGGTTAAAGCCTCTGCCTTTGGCTTGGGTCATGATCCCAGGGTCCTGGGATCAAGCCCCACGTCGGGCTCTCTGCTCAGCAGGGAGCCTGCTTCCTCCTCTCTCTTTCCCTGCCTGTCTCTCTGCCAACTTGTGATCTCTGTATGTCAAATAAATAAAATCTTTAAAAAAAAGAATATTCATGCAGATTGTCCAAAAATTCCTCTGCCCTAACCTAACAAACTCCTGCCCATCCTTCTAAGCTCATCTTGACAGCACTTGCTCTATGAAACCCATTCTTGGTTCCCCACATTAGTAGCTGCCCCTCCTTTCTGCTCATATAGGACTTTATTCATAACTCAAGTTTTGTACTTTCTAGGCTAAATCACAACTCTTTTGTTTGCCCGTCTCTCCCCCACTATTCTGGAGAAAAGCTGCTTCAATGATCATCATTTCTTTCCACCTCAGATTTTGCCTCCGAGCTTCTTTCCCCTAAAATCCAAATGCCTTTTCTGACATCAACATTTGGGTCCATCAAAGGAAGCTCAGACTCAAAGTACCCAAGGCTGAGCTCACAACATCTCTACCCTATTCAGTGTTTGCTCTCTCTTGGTGAATAACTTCTCTATTTCTCTGCTTGGGCAAGCCAGAAATGTACAGTCATTCTTAACACCCACGTCCTGGTCGATCTCCATACCCACATCTCTTCATGACTACTTCCTAAATACCTCTAGACATAGTCATCCATTCTTGCTGTCACCACCGTAGACCAAGCTGGCAGCAGCCTCTCTCTTGTACGCTTGCAATATCTTTCTTAAACTGATCTCAGCATATATTCTAGGCTGCTGCTCACCCATTTATCGCACTGTAGCCGATATGGTCTCTGCCCTGCCTATAACCCTTCAGTGTGTTCCTTTGCTCTTGGGGCAAAGACTCAATCTCTAACGTCACCTAGAACATAAATTCCTGTGTAGTCTCAAGCTGCCCACCTCACCATCCACTTTTCACTTTCTATGCTCTGGTGGCCCCAACCTTTTTCCTTTAGCTCCTTCTTCTTTTTTTTTTTTTTTTAATAATTTCAGACATACAAAAAAAAAAAAAAGGTTCAAAAACACTTACAAAGATTTTCCATGTACCTTTCACCCAGCTTCCCTAAATGTGAACATCTTATGTAACCAGAGTATAATTATCAAAAACAGGAAATTAACGTTCATATGCAATACTAGGAACTAATCTATAGATTTTACTTGGATTTCCATGGTTGGTTCAGGATCTAGTCAATGACTCCTCACTGCATGGGAGTGTCCTGTCTCCTTTGTGTCTGATCTGGAGAGGATCCCTATTCTTTCTTGTTGTTTATGACCTTGACAAGTCTTGAAGAACATAGGACAGTTATCTAGTAGCATAATTCTCAGTTTCGGTTTGTCTGATGTTTTCTCATGTTAGGATCAGGTGATACGTAATTTGGCAAGAATGTCTCAGTCTATTTTATCAGGAGGCGTGTGATGTTAATGTCTCATTATTGGTGATGTTAATTTCGAGCCCTTGTTAAGATAGTATCAGCCAAGTTTCTCCATTGTAAAGTTACTCTTCATTAAGGGGAAGAAGAGTGGGGCGAAGAGAAATTTTGAATCTATGTAAATATTCTGTTTCTCATTATAATTTTACTCACCAATTTTTTCATCAGTTGATGATTCTTGCATGCAATCATTATTACCGTGATGTTTTTCAAATGGTGATGTTCTATTTTCATCCTCCCTTTAACATTTATAAGTTGGGAGTCTACTGTAAGGAAGACCTTTTGTCCCCTGTTTATTTATTCAATTTCTGATTATCATTGTGGACTGACGGATATTTATTTTTTCTGTAAGTTACAATCTATTGCCATCATTATGTATTTTGTACCTCAAATTGTCCCCAATTTTAGACTTGACCCTTTTCATTGTCCTCAAAGTAGCAAGTATGCATGTGCTATAAGGGCTTTGATTGTGCTGTTCTATTAGCCTGAAATAACCTTCTAGCCTTCCCCTGTCATCGCTGTTCCATTTCCAATTTCTTTGTGCACTAAATCCCTTTAAAGCCTTGAGAGTTCAGCTCCAATGCCCATCTTCAGGAAAGCCTTCCTCGAGCCTGCCAGAAGTGGTTAGGGTTGCCGTTATAAGTTTTCAAAGCACCATTTACTTTTCTTCATAACGCCTAACATATTTCAAAATTAAACCCTTCTTGTGTGAATATTTCTAAGAGCAGGGATTGTATCTGTTTTAACCTAGGACATTAATAAGTCTTCAGTAAATTATTAAGATTGAATTAATAAATAAATGAACTAATACTAAAAGTCAGTGGGTTGAGATCTTTGCAGAAATGCCATACTGATGATTCATTTTTACTCCAAGAGAAGTTTTTCTCCCGAATCTCATAGATCTGGATAAGATATGGCTGACAGTTTGACACAATGAAGATTCATTTAAAAAAAAAAAAAATCATTGAAGTCTGACTCAATGACTTGGATCTTGGGTTTAAAGATTATTGCCTGTATGGTCTCAATTCCATGCACATTGTTTCATTTGTCTTTGTTTCTTGCAATGGTAAAAATACACTTGCACCATACTCCATGTATGACTTGTGATGTGAACTGTAGAGGAAAATGCATGACTGGGTGAAAAGAGCTCTGTACACCCCATTGCTGTCTGACTCGTGATTGTCTGTCATAAGTTTGTTTCATTCATGACATGGTAGTTGACACATTTTAAGTTAGACGTTGAAGCTTAGACCAAACACTTAGAATCAGTTCCACTCTCTGTTCAAATAGGATTCTCACTGAGTGGATTTCATTTCTAATTTGGAAACCTGGGCAGTATCAGTCTCTTGATATTTGAAAACAGGAAAGCAGGGACTACCAGAGTGGACCTTCATTTGGGCAATCTGAGAGTGACGCTCTGGGAAAGCATTCTGGTTTATTTTTACAAGCTGGTTACTTAGGTTCTCAGGTAGATGTGAAGATTCCAGAGAAAATTCTTCCAACGGGTGACAGCAGGTGAGAGTAATGGAGCACATCTGCAACCCAGCTCAAAGGCTGTACCTGACCTTGGGAGTTTGAATCATCTGAGTCTGCCAGGTTTAAGAAAGGAATATAAAGAAATTACTTGGAAAATGAATTTCTCTGGGCAAAGTCTTTGTAAACAAGGTTTCTCTCTAATGTCTATCTATATACTTAATTTGGAATGTTACCTGTCCATAAACAACCACATATGGGATTTACCCCCATTTGCAAACTAGCAAGTTAGCCTACCACAGTTTTGTGAGTGCTTCCAGGGGACACAACACTCCTGGGTCAGAGACAGAGGGCACTCTGTTACCCATAGCTATAGCAGTAACTAGCATATCAGAATTTTTTTTTTTTAAGATTTTATCTGACAGAGAGAGAGAGATCACAAGAAGGCAAAGAGGAAGGCACAGAGTAGGGGAAGTGGACTCCCTGCCAAGCAGAGAGCCCAATGTGGGGCTCAATCCTGGGACCCTGAGATCATGACCCAAGCCGAAGGCAGAGACTTAACCCACTGAGCCACCCAGGTGCCCTGCGTATCAGAATTTTTGCATCACAAGCATTAGTTCCCACAAAGTGATGACAGCTACATACAAAATGGGTTGCATTCCAGGAGAGGAACCCTGTGCTTAAGGAAACTAACTCTTTTATACTGGGCACTTAAGCACACTCACTTTGCTGTGGAGGGAGATGTTATCTTTATTAAATTGGATTATAAATATACCTGCCTTTGCTTCGGGAAAAGATACTATCTCTACTTTTCAGGGTGGTGCTCTTTGCTCTAGGGAAGACATTATCTCTATCTTCCAAGCTGTTTGATATAAAAACATCCTCAAAGATAGTGGAATAAAATGTAGTCAGTGCATTGATTGTAAGATGTGCAGAAAAAAAAGGTAATTTTATTCCAATAGCATATTTTCCCCTCTGGCCTCTTATTGAAGTCCCATCTTGTATGTACACCCGAAGGTTCCTGATCTCTTTCTGAAGACCCCTAGACACACACACACACACACACCCACACACACACCCACACACACAAACTTATTTTTTTTCTTCCCCCAATCCCTAGAACAATCACCCATTGTATGGGGGTTAGGGAGCAATCCATACTTAGGTACAACCTAAGTAAGGGCCAGTTGGTACAAATGCTTAGGAATAGTTATTTTGGGGTTGTGGGTAAATGGTTGGTACTCTACCCCTCCTGATGTCCCATCGCCATAGGAACTAATGATAATGCCTTAATCACATGCCTAGAACACAGTAAACAGTGCATAGATATTAGCTATCATATTGGTCAAAGTACGCAAGACTTTTGCAGTAGGAACAAACTAGCTTAAATATCCAAGCGTGTTTTTTTTCTTTATCATGCCCCTTGTCCATTGCAAGTGGCCTGGAGGCTCTTCTCTCCCCTGTCGTGACTCCAGAGCACAGGCTAGTAGGGCAGCCATCATCTGAAGTGTTGCTGGTCCCTGGGGTAGAAACTAGTTCAAAAGCCAAACATACCACTTCTGTTCTCAGGTCACTGGCCAGATCCAGTGACAGGACCCCACAAGAGGGTCGGGTTTTCCAATACTACCATGTGCTCGGAAGGCAAAGAGGCAGAAAATTTGGGGGCAGCATAACAATTACCACAGCTTTTATTACTGTCATTCAAAATTATAATAACAATATATCCTATGGCAGAGGACAGCGTAACTGCCTATTCAGCATTCTTTATTATTATTTTTTATTTTTTATTTTTTTGGGTAATAGATCTCCAATTTTGTTTAGGCCTCTCTCCTTCCTCCCAGAGTCATGGAGTCCCATGGAGCCCTCCACACGAGGGCGAGGCCTAACTGGTTCAGGGGCATTGTCACCCTTCTTGCCTTTGCAATGAGCACAAATAACTCAGGCCGTTGGTGTGCAAGGAGAGGTTTTAAATTTCCTGGTGGTTTAGGGGAAACTTACTTTTCAGTCTTCTCAAAAAGCTTTTAGAAAAGACTTCTCTTTCTTCTTTGGATATTGTCCAGCTCAGCTCTGAGGCCTGGGACCAGATGCAGCATCTTCTTGCCACCAACCTGAAGATGAAACTCACAAAAAGAACCCACAGGGCAGCAGAACTAGAGCCACTGGACAGAGTAAATCCTGAAGCCCTCTGGACTTCCCATAATGAAGCCCCATTCTGGAAGCTAAGAAAGAAAGGACTTTCTGTTACTTTTAGCTGAAAGCAACCTAACAGTACTGCTATCCTCCTGTTAACTTCGGGAAAGAAGGGCAGTGTGGAGTGAGGAAGGAACAGAGTCAGGACAGCTAGCACCGTGGGTGACAAGAAACTAGCAGTGGCAACAATCAGAAGATACACAGAATGTCTGAAGTCTGCCACCAAGCCCATCTACCACCCCCCAAAACCCTAGTTGGGAGCCCTGGCAACATAGGCATTTTGCTGGCCTGCTCTGCAATGGTAGCGTTCATTTCTTAGGAAAGATCTATTACACTGTCTGGAAGAAAGCACTAGTCTTAAGTCCTGTGTTAACTCCAGATTTTGATTTTCAGCGCAGATGAGCTGCTAGTTTTCTTTGAGCCCTTTGAAGGATGTGCCTCTGGATTTAACTACAATTTCTAAGACCAGGTCGTTAGACCGTCCTGTAGCTTGCCGGAAAACCTCCTGATTGTATCCCCTGAGCCCTGACATACAGATGGTGTCAGATGTCATAAAAAAGATCTTTTGATCGCCATAGGATCAAGTCGGGTGTTTTTTTTTTTTTTTTTTTTTTTTTTAAGATTATTTATTTATTTGACAGACAGAGATCACAAGTAGGCAGAGAGAGAGGAGGAAGTAGGCTCCCCACAGAGCAGAAAGCCTGATGCGGGGCTCGATCCCAAGACTCTGGGATTATGACCTGAGCCAAAGGCAGAGGCTTTAACCCAGAGACACCCAGGCACCCCAAGTCCGGTGTTTTTATGGCTACGCAAGCCTCTTGGCTTTAATTTACTGGACTTTGGTTTCTTTACGTCTTTTCTCAGGTCATCTTCTCAAAGGCATATCAGGTTAGAGTCAGAAGGCATGTCTGTCTTAGATCAATATTCCCAGCAGGAAAAGGCTCTGTGAGCCTCTGACTGCATGCCTAGTCTTTTATTTCCTGTGTTGTTCTAGTTCATCCTGAGGGGGAGAATTACTTGTTTTTTATCCTGCCATATTAAATAAAATTCTAGTTTAGAGCTAGGCAAGGTTTTATAAGGAAGATAAAAGGGCTGTTTTTAATAAACAAGGTGGAATGATAAGAAATGCGTTCTCTCTGCAGCGGTTCAGAAACACAATAGAATCAGGAGGACTCCAGCTCCAGAAAGACTGTTGTCCACAGCGTGGCCTCATCCAGAAATAGAACTGGGGGGAACAGGCTTGAAGTGTGGCATATAGGCTTTGGGTGAGATCAGGTTTCAAAGAAGTTCAGGAAAATTTCCGAAACAACACGGGATGTTGTTGGGTTGGGGTCTGTCCACGAGGCTTGCAGGGAGTGGCCTATCCCAGGGCGCTCATCTGTCTTGGGAAAGTAGAAACCATCCCCTGACCAAGGCTGCAGCAGGTAGAGATGATATTTCCAAGGTCACTCAGGTGGTTTTATGGTGGCATAAAAATGAATGTTGACTCTCTGAAGCAAACAGTTCGTGTAACAAGACCGTTCAAATACTAGCAGAATAGCTTCTTTTGTCATTTTTCACTGGCTAACTTCTAAGCAACTGTCATGATCTCACTTCTTTTTTATTATTATTATTTAAATTCAATTAGCCAACTTATAGTATATCAATAGTTTCAGATATAGAGTTCAGTAATTCATCTGTTGCATAAAACACCCAGTGCTTATCACATCACGTGACCTCCTTAAGTCCCATCACCCATTTACTCTATCCCTCTACCCTCCCCCCCCAGCAACCCTCATAGTTAAGAGACTCTCATGGGTTTTTTCTCTCTCTGATGACTTCCCATTCAATTTTTCCTCCCCTACCCTATGATCCCCTGTGCTGTTTCTTATATTCCACATATGAGTGAAACAATATGATAATTTTCTTTCTCTGATTGACTTATTTCACTCAGCATAATACCCTCCAGTTCCATCCATGTTGATGTAAATGTAAATATTCATTCTTTCTGATGGTTGAGTAATATTCCATATATATATATATACATATATATGTATATATCTCACATCTTCTTTATCCATCAGTGATGGATGAAGTTTTCACTTCCAAAAACTAAAAATAGTTGATTTAACACTTACCATGTTTGAAGTATCATCCAAAGTTCTTTACAACAGGCCTCAAAGGGAGGGGTTCTCTTATTATCCCCCTTTTGTAGGTGAGGAAGCTGAGGAACAGAGAGGTTAAATAACTAGCTCAAAGTAACACAGCTTTGAGTCCCATGGGGCTGGCTCTGCAACCTTCAGAGCCTGGAGAAGCAAGGAAACCGCAATGCTAGACTGGGAAACAGTCTGTAGCCAACAGGAGGCTAGAACGAGGAAGTGACCACGAGGCAGAGAGGAGACAAAATCAAGCAGGCAAAGGTTGAAGGTTCACTACCAATTTGAATCTTTAAAAAAGAGCTGCCAGTGTCCAAAGAGGCAACAGCATAAAGGAACTAAGCCCATGGTCCCCTAGAGCAGCTACTTTGAAGGAGGTGAGCAACTTCTGCTTAGTTCTGCCCCACCTCTATTTTCAATTTTTATTGGAAGGAAGGTCACATATTCCTCTGATAGTAACTACCAAAACTACTGCTGATTTTCAAGGTCTTAAATAGAGCTTTGTTAATGGTAAAATTACAAAAGATAAGGAAGGGCCGATTTAACATAGATAAAGAATCAATATAGATAAAGAATCTTCTCTGTATTTCAGGGAGAAAATTCGACTGGTGTCCAGTTGGACAGTTGAGAAATGACCAGTGTTATAAATAATATCAAAGAATACTTCAGCTCCAGAAACTTTTCTCTTTCTTTCTTTTTTTTTTTTAAGAGTTTATTTATTTATTTATTTGACAGACAGAGATCACAAGTAGGCAGAGAGGCAGGCAGAGAGCAAAGAGCCCGATGCAGGGCTCGATCCCAGGACCTGGGATCACGACCTGAGCTGAAGGCAGAGGCTTAACCCACTAAGTCACCCAGGTGCCCCTTTAGGAATTTTTCAAAGCCACATTTTCTTTTCTCCAATCCATCCTGCTGTGTTTATTTTGTTGTTTCATTTTTGTTTTTGTTTTTTCCCCAAAGCCAAAGAAGTAGAATTTGGAACTCATCTTAAAGTTTGGTTAAAACTCATGCTTGCCACAGTCTGATTGGATTTTGCCCATCTTCCGAATTCAAAATATAATTCTATAATGTTCATGGCCAAGTGTATTTCTACTTAGAAACGAGAGAGTAGAGAGTTGTCCTCTAGAATTTCTTCTTAATTATAATTTTGGCTTTCTCTGGTTTACCCTCTTTGTCTCTCCTTTTAAAAATCTTTTCTATCTTCCCCTGACCCAAATTTTTATTCTTCTATACTACTCGGGCTAGTGCTCGCTTCGGCAGCACATATATTATACTACTCGGGCTAGAATGACTTAAGCAATGAAAAAAAAAACCGAGTAGGAATATGTATTCTTTATTTACATGGCAACCTTCTTTTATAGATTCTAAACTTTAGACCAGGGAGTGAGAACATTGCCTTCTAAATATTTGTGGGCTGGATCTCGGTTCCTTGGTTAAAGGCATTCAAAACGGATGGAAATACTTGGCATAACTCTCAAGTTTATAGTTTTAGAAGGGCCATTTGTTATTTTCCTTTGTTACATAATCCTATCTCATTTCTGCCCTCTCTCAATAGGCTTTCTAGGCTAGTGGGCTATCAAGATGAGAAAATCTGACTCTTGAACCGAACACATTGCTTTGAGCCCCTGCAAATCACTCCAGGCTTCTTATATTTCCAACTTGAGCACAGAGAAATTGGTACTTTTATTTCAGCAAAGGCTCAGTTAATTACATACTTCTGATTTGGGAACATTCAGGATGGAAACCAGGT
Source organism: Mustela nigripes (assembly GCF_022355385.1). Lineage (NCBI taxonomy): Eukaryota > Metazoa > Chordata > Mammalia > Carnivora > Mustelidae > Mustela > Mustela nigripes. The sequence goes on from NC_081562.1 coordinate 137,667,096, forward strand.
TAGGAAATCCCATGTCATAGTACCTCTTGCTCATGTTTGGAAACCTCAGGGAACACCAGCAATGTCTGGCGACAAACCAGGCCTCTCCTCTCTTCTCTGTGACACTGATCTCATTTTTTCTTACTCCCTGTAAGACTCCAGCCAAAAGAACTTCCCACGCACATCTTGCACAGTTTCGCCCATCTCCACGCATGCACCAGTCAATAAAAGCATTTAAGAGGCACCTACTGTGTGCAGAGGGAGGACAGTGTTTTGCTCTCCACTCTGCCAATTCCTTGATTAAAAGAGTGGCTCAGAATATCTTACCAGAATATGTTCTCTGCTTAACTCCACCTTCTCTAGTGTCTCCATAAATGTGTCCTCTGATGAACACAGATCCAACACTTCCTAAGTGTTGTACCAGTTTTTTGGGAATAAATTATGATACTACAACCCCGTACACACACACACACACACACACACACACACACACCTTGCAAATACAGTTAACCAAAATAAAAGTTTCATGAAAATAATATTTACTATATAGGATACACTGGACTGTTTCAATTCTAATTTGATTTCATAAAACAAAGGTACTCATCTTTATCCACAAAACTGATCTCCTGACCAGCAGTTTGAAAAACCCTAGAGAATCCTAAGTATTAAGGAAGCATAGCATAGAAGTGGTGCATAAACAATGAATCTTGGAACACTGAAAAAATAAAATTAAATTTAAAAAAAAAAGGAAGCATAGAAGTTAATTCGAGATTCTAAAGGATAAATTAATAATTCAAACAGGGGATGACTTAAGAGTGTTCACCAAATATTATCAGAAAAGAGAAGATTGCTCTAGCTTAACAAACTTAACAAATGTTAAGTTTGACAGATCCTCTGAATTCCCAAGAATTAATTCATTGCTTAAAGCAAACTTTTTTTTTTTTTTCCAAGCATCAAGTCCAATCTAGACTTCAAACCTACAAAAAATGGACGAGGTCTTGTCCTCCAGGAGCTCATGGTTTAATGGAGGACACAGAGAAGTGACCCAATAATCTTGCCCCAGTGTTCTAAGAGCTATGCCTGAACCCCACATGGGGTGCTGTGAGAGAAGCAAGGGGGCTCTTAATTCAGAGAGGGCTGAATGACATCTTCTCTCTAGACCAAGAATGTCCTAAGTATTTGTGTTCCAAAAGCATAGGACCTCATGAAGCTGCAGGGCCCTGTGACTGGTCCCTGGCTACAGGAAAGGGCACCCATGGGCAAATGATTGAAGATGAACCTCTGGAGGGAGGTGAGCAAAGAAGCTTGAGTTTTCTCCTGAAACATAAAGGGAATCCATTGAGAAGTTTTAAGAAGGGCAGAGGATAACCAGGTTTCTGTTTTTGAAAGATGGTTGAAGACGGAGTAGAGAGGATGCTGGCTAAGAAGCCAAGTGGAGAAGAGAGTCAAACACCAGAAGAGAAATCGTTCAAAAGGGCTTGGCTGAGGCAATGGCGGTAGGAATGAATAGGGTTGGTCTCTTAAGAACATTAAGGACACAGTAGCAGGTGGATTCAAGCAGGTCCCATCTTGGAGGGCTCCCAGGTTTCTGGATGGCATGAATGGAGTTGTGTTTGAGTCATTCACTCAGATGGCGAGTCCGTGCAGGAGGAGGACATGGCTCGGGGAAGAGTTCAATGACGGACATACTGAGTTTGGAGTGCTATGGTGTTCTAATAGCCATTTGGCTCTGGGGCTTGGGAAAGTCTGGCCTGGTGTTAGACAAAGCCACAAGGCAAAGATATGAAGTAGGGCAGAATCAGAAGAAGACTGGGGGGGGGGCTCCAAATTCAGGACAATTACTGATTTGCTGGAAATCAGTCTTTCCCATGAATCTGGTTAGTGTGGGAACAGTGCAGACAGCCCTTGTCTGTCCTTCCTTCCTTCCTTCCTTCCTGTCTTCTCCAGCTGTAAGTGCTGCCAGAGCTCTCACAGATAGCAGGAAGAATGAAGAGTCTTTAATATTTTTATTGAATACAGTCCTTCCTTCTGGAGACTTCTGGAGATGACACGGGTACTAGGTGGAGGTCACAGCCCCAACAAAGCAGAACAAAGATAAGGGTGACATGGACCTAGTCATGAGCAAAAAGTAAAGGGCTAATTCTGAAATGTTTGCTGGGTGGGGGTCCCAGATCCCTGATAGCTTCCCAATATTCATTTTGGACTTTGGGTGTTATCTTCGGGAGGACCCTATGCTCTGTTGAGAGAATGGTTTCTTTACCAGGTTTTAAGTCCTTCCAGTTGTGTAGCACAGACTCAGTTACGGCAATAGGAATCCACAGGCCAGCCTACATGGAGGGCCAGGGATAGAAGGCAGAAGCTCAGTTTCTGTTCTAGGCTCTTCGGGTCAGTGAAGCTCCCTGTTACCAGCTGAGTTGTATCCCCTCAAAATTCATCTGTTGAAGTCCTAACTCCCAGCACCTCAGAATGTGGCTATGTTTAGAGATGGGGTCTTTAAAGAAGAAAGTAAATTAAAATGGGGTCATCTAGGTGGGTCCAAAAATCCAACACAATTGGTGTCTTTATAAGAGATGATGGCCATCTACAAGCTAAGAAGAGAGGCTCCAGAAGCAATAATCATGCTGACATCTTGATTTTGGGCTTCTGGTCTCCAGAACTGTAAGTAAATAAATTTCTGTTGTTTAGGGCACCCAGACTGTGGTTGGTGTGTTGTTATGGCCCACCCAGCAAAGTAATATACTCGCCTTCTGCTTTTGTGATGGGGGCTGGGACACACAAAAGCTCAGTGCATACCCAAGAGATAAAATAAGAATCTAGCATTTGGAGGGAAAGAAGCCAGGGTTGGAACGAAATGAAATGTGAGTGCTAGCTACTGAAACCGATAAATTGCACAAGTAGATTTAACAAGTATAAATGTGTCTATCTACTGCTTTGCTGATTACCAAGTACTTGACAAACTTCAACTGACCTGATATTCACAACCGCCTCAGCATCACCTGGGAACCTGTTAGAAACGCAAATTCTCCTGTGCCCGTTAGGCTAAAACAATCAGAGAAGAGAGGAGGAGGAGGAGTGAGGTGGGGAAGGCAAGGACCAGCCCTGTTTTAACAAATCTCTGGGGACTGTGATTGGCTGAAGTGTAGAGTGTGAGAACCACTGAGATAGGGCATGGCCCCCTGTCCCGGGGAGCCTTTTGCGGGGGCGGGGTGGGGGTTGTGACAAGATTTCTGCACAGTTGTGACTGGGCCACCAAGGGCGGTCTCCTTGACAACTGGCCCAGAGTTCTGGGGACAGCAACGTTCGCACGCGTTGGTGGGTTTTATACCGCGAACGGTTCAAACTCAGAGCGACCGCTCCGGGTCTCTAGGTAAGCGGGGCCCCTCCGGGCCTCCGGGTAGCAGGGCTAGAGCCCAGCGAGAGTCCCGGGAGCCCCGGGGCCGCCAGGCGCGTGCGCGTGGGCGCGTCTCCGGGGCAGGGCCGGGGCGGGTACGCGCCGAGGGGGTGGGTTGTGCCGCCCAGCCGGCCTGGCGCGCCGTCCGAGCCACTCAGAGCGCCCGGCGGCCGACACCCGGGGGCCCTACAAGTAATACCCGGCGCCCGCTCGCCCCGCCGCGACTTGCGCGCCCACGCTCGGGAACAGAAGCTCCCGGTCGGCCCTGACCTGCCTCGCAACTTGCTCTGCTCCGGCTGCAGCGGCGAGTCGACTCGCCGGGCCCCTCGCGGAGAGCCAGCTGGTGTGGGGACGGTGCCGCCGTCCCCGAGGTCCCGCGCCGGTGTGCGCCTCCCCGCCCGGCGCTGCCGCGGAGCCACCGCCACCTTCGTCGCTGCCGAGAACTTTGTGCTGGGTGGGGGGGCCCGCCTGGCAGGTGGGCGACCGCGGCCGGCGAGCCGAACCGGTGAGTGGGCTTGGGAAGTTGGGGTGTGAGTGTGCAGGCGCCCCGTGGTGGGACGCGGGGCCCCGCGTGTAGTTTTCCTCTGCCCCTCCTCTTAGTCCCCCTGCAAAGTTTCACTCAGGACCGGGGGGAACAAAGGGAGGGAGAGAGGCTAACCTGCTGCGAGTGTGTTGACTCTGGCGAAAACGCGAGTCATTCGGACAGCCACTCCTCCCGGCTGGGTGAATGACACGGCGGCGCCGGCCTCCAGCCCCAAGCCAGACCCAAGGCTCCACTGGCACCCAAGAACCCTGGTGGCCCGGGGCTGCGGATACGCCTGGAGCTCACCCCAAACCACTTACTAGGACTAGGACCCTGGGGGTGTGACGGGCCACCGCCCTTCCCTCCGCCTCTTTAATTTGAGCAGGAGATGGCTACTGAGATACAAGACCCAAACTTTGTTTTCACTCGGTAAAGCTGCCATTCCGGTGCTTTAAAACTAAATGTGCAGACGCTATTCATAGTGGTTTCTTAGGGACATCCCCGGGGGCGGGGCTGAACCGGCTGGCCCGCAAGTGGGGGACTCTGGACGCGCCCAGTGGCCGGGGGGGCTCGAGGACAGCTCTGGTCCTCTTCCCCCGGGGTCTGGCTTCAGCACTGCTACGGCGGCCAGGACTGCCCCGGCGCGCAGGCCAGTGCTCGGTACGCGATGTCCATCGGCGGTAGGTGCGGGGCTCCTGCGCTCGAGTGGGCTTCAGGTTCCGACCCTCTGTCCTGCTCTTCGGTCCCTTCGGTTTCTCGGTGCTCCCGCTGGTGGCCCGGCAGAGGGCGCCAGCTCCCGATCGCTGCGCGGGCCAGCGGAGGGGAGGGGACTTGTTCGAGAGCCTCCAGGTAAGGAGCGTAGTGAATCATCCCGAGAGGGGGGACCCGATCCTCGCTCTGTGAAAGGAAGCAGGGAGTGGCCGTGGCGCTTTTGAGAAGCGGGGGCTGCCGCGCCGCTGTCCGTCGGGAAGCGGCGATTCTGTCACCTAGAGGTCTGGGGGAAAGCTCCGGAAGGTGAGGAACGTCCCTCCGCGCGGTGGCCCCAGGGCAGGGAACGGCAGCGTAGACTAAGGCCGGCAGACACTAGGACACGCAGCTGCGCGCCCTTCTCAGGGGCCGGAGGTGGGGCCAGTTTTACTCCAGCTCTGGGCGGTCCTGCTCCGGGCGGCGACGGGAACCTGGTAGCCGGCGGCCGATTGCCGGGCGGCTGCGACCGGGTGCTCCCGGCGGCCCGCGGGGTCCCGGAGCGGTAACAAAGGCGCGGCGCGGCGCGGCCACTGCTCCCACCCACTTCCGTCCCCGGCGCGCCCTGGCGCGCGCCCGCCCCGAGGTGCGGGCCGGGTCAGGATTTCCCTCTGTAGAGTTTCGGGAAGTTAGCTCCCCGGCCCGTTACGCTGGTAGGAGGGGCGGGGAAGGGGGTGACCCGCGGAGGTGCACGCCAGTGTTCAGAACTGCGACACTGCCTGTTTCCTCTCCGGACTGCACGGGCGAGTGGCAAGAGCTGCCGCAGCTCCCGCGCCCTTCCTCCGGTGCCAGGGTCGCGCCTCCGTAGGGCCCGCGCGGGTTTGAAGTCCCCGCGCGGCGCGCCCGGCCAGCCCGCCAGTCCACGCCCCTCCCTGCAGCCTCGGGTGGCGTGCGGGCTCCCGGAAGGGAGTGGTTTAGACCCCGGGGGACCGCCGGCACCCGCCGGCACCCTGAGCGGTGCTCCAGAAGGCGGTAATGGCATTACTGTGAGTTAGCGGCCGGGAGACTCCAGTCCAGGCCGCAGTCTGGGTCAGGTGCGGGGTTAAGCGCTTCTGGCGAAGGCATTACAGCTCTGTTGAAGTCTGACAGTTTATTGCACCAGGAAGTTCCTCGTGCGATAGGGGAGAAGGATGGCTGTGGGAATTAAGAGAGTTCCCTGTTTTCCCGGAGGTTGTGGGAACTTAGGCAAACCCAGCTTGCGCACAAGTCCGGTCACTGAAGTGGCCTGGGCAACATCTCCACCGCGCACAAGACGTTCAGGGCTCTGGATGCGAGACCAGAGGTGCTGCTAAGAAAAACCCAGGGCACTCTGCTCCGATGTGAAACCGTCCCCCAGTGATCAGTGGATAGAATCCATATGCTTTCTTATCTGCCTCCACTCCCTTCTGCGGCGAGGAAAGGGCAGGAACTGGTTTTTTTATAAAGTGCCTGGCGGATGAGAGACTCTTCACACACACTTTGGAAGGATCTTCACCATTTCCCACCCAGGCGGTTTTTTTTTTTTTTTTTTTTTTTTTTTTTAACAGATGAGTAAACAAGCGTAGAGAGTCTGGCTTGCTCTAAAGAGTGCTGTTTGCTCATCCCTGTGTCTTTGACAAAGGCTGATACCTGATTCAAGAGTCACCGTATGTGCTCTAAGCCCAGGTTGGGATTTGGTGATGTTAGGCATTGGGGTTAGGCGGACTTTCTACAGCTTGCTGGCTTTTGTTAGGACCAAGTACCAAAACGAAACCAACTTTTCAAGTTGAAGGTGTATGGCGACAACCAAGGCTTCTTCCAAAGATGCTTAGAGTTTTCTGGCAACTCCAAAGAGAGTCAGAAATAGCAGTCCTCTCTGTTGTGTCTCCTGAGGCAGGTGGGCCTGTGGTAGGAACTCTACATGGCATGAATCTCTGTTTGCCTTCCCCGTTGAAAGGAGCTGCAGTTCCTACTCTGTTTAAGTGGTGTGACTGGGTGGCGGTGCTGGCTACGCGTGTAACATCAAGTGTGCCTTGGAAATATGGCCAACCTTGATTAACTGCTTAATGAGTTGAAACTCAGATGCCTTTTCGGCATCTAACAACATGATTTTATCTGTGCACATGTATGCATCACTGAGCTCGTAATAGGGGCTATTGGTATTGTCTTGAATATACTTAAGATGGATTGCCTTTAAGAAAGATGTTGTTTTAAACTCTGGACTGACATCCTGTGACTCAGAACATCCCAGGGCAGTGCCAGCTGTGGAGACAGGCACGATGGTTAAGGGCAAGCATCTGAAGTCACAATGGCAGGCTTGAAATGCCACCTTTACCATTTATAGCTCTGTAATATTGGGCAAGTTGCTCAGCCTCTCTGAACTTTGTTTTCCTCCTCTAGCACAGGGATAATAATAGCACCTCCTGATTTGAAGCTATAAGGGATAAATTTGATAATCCATAAAAAGTACTTAGTAGCACAGAGTCTAGCCTGTGGTAGCTATCCAACAAACACCAAGTATTAACCATGGTGTTTAAGAACAGATTCTTTCTTTCTTCCCTTGTCTCCTCCAAAGAGGTAAAATAGTTGGTGGTTCTTTGCCTTGAACTTGCTCTTCTTCTTAGTTAACACTGCTGTGCAATGCAGTGAGTGACTCCTCTTTTGGAATCAGTGGTTGGGGGGCAGGGCTGGTCGTGATGGAAAATTCTGTCTAGTTGCCCAAGGAATTTACCAGGGGCTCCGGAACTGTAGGGCTTTCTTCCTAATTTTACCGCTGTATAATTTTGTGGCCAGTCCTCTAGCCATTTATCTTTCCTTTAAATTTGAAGCCTGTAACCCTAATGGCCAGGATGACAGGACTTAAAGAAAAAAAAAAACAAAAAACCACTCAAAACCAGACACACTGGTGTGAAGAAGCAAGGATTCTCTTTGTTCATCCACTAGCTGTTTGTAACCCTGAAGAAAAATAAGAAAAATACCGCTTCTGTGGAACTTGTGCTGGCCCAGCCTTGGCAAGAGCGAACATTTCTCTGGAAAACAGAATATTTCTCTGGAGTCTGTTTAAAGGTGAGCCACCAGATTGGTGGAAAGGGGAGGAGAGTTTGAGATACCATTTGATTGGAAAATGGCTAGACTGTAGCTTGAAAGTGGATACAAAGTCAGGCCATGCTCAGGCTCAATGACCAGTAGACAACCAGTAGAGCTAGTTCCTGTGTTATAAAGCCAGAATGCTTTAAACTTAGCAGATACAAGTGGAGCAATCCTTTTTCATGCCAGCTTGTTTTGGAAAGACCTTTTTAACATTGCTAATTTGTAGCTGTGGATTTTTCTTGTGCATTTCTCTTTCAAACAATCAGTCATGGGCAAAAGCACAGAAACCCTATAATGTCATCAAACACCACCCTTTTGGGAAAGTTGTCAGCAAGAAGTGGCGCATGGGTCTGGAGTACAGGGAAGGGTTCCATTTAAAACATCAGAGAGGTTTTACATTTGGGTATAAAATGCAGCTTTCTCCCACACTGGAAAAAGAGCTGCACGGGTAACCCAGTGACAGCACGCAAAGGGTTAGGAGCAAGGTTTCCGCTTTTGTGCGTCTCACTCCATTTGTAGCCACTTGTTGGGCCCCTGCTGCAAAGAAAGAAGCAGCTGCAGGGCATGCGCCAGACCTGCCCTGGGCTGTCGCTTCCATTGTACGGGAAGATGAACAGGCTGGCGTTATTTTGGATCACATAGCAGCTTGTTCAAAAGCATCTTGCATTCCCCAGCTGTTTCACAACTTCTTCGTGTATGGGAGAGAACTTGCCAGCTGCTGGGGCAACTGTACTTACATTTGCTGCTTTTGTGCAGTAACCAAGGAAGGTAAAAATCCAGACGCCTTTGTTAAACTCTAGCCATTGTCAATAGTCTTATCTGTTTCTGCAAAGTCAATGTTATTCTAGATACAGCCCTTCATGGGAGAAGGCTTAAAAGAAAATGTCAGAATTAACATTTTTTCTGAATAAATTTCTTCAGGGATCACCAGTATGTATAGTTTTTCTTACTGAAAACCCACACAGCTTTTGTGTTTTGTTGATTAACAAAGGGATGGGTCTAATATCAAAAATGTTTTTTCAATTAGACATGTAAATCAGGTTTAACTACTTCCTTTTTTTTTTTTTTTTGCATGAAGTATATAAAAAAGACTGTGTGTTCAGACAAGTGCTTTTTTTGTGTTCAGAAGATTGGGTTGTTTTGCACTTGCCAGAACCGGATGGTGTTTTGCCCACATCCCTTATCTTATCCATGACAAAACTTGAGTTTCGCATGCAGAAGCTGTTACTTATCCAAGACCTGGCTCTTTGGTTTAATTCAGCAAATCTTCTGTTGAGTGTTTACTGTGTGACAGGCCTGGAGAACACTTAAAGATGAGGAAGGGCTTGAGCCCAGCCCTGGCTGGATTCACAGTTCAGAAACCGCAGACTAGACCCATGCCGGGTGTGGGCTTTGGTGGGAGGCTGCACCTTTTCGTGTAATCCTGTTGGGAGTCAAGTGCCAGAGACACAAGGCCTTGTGTCTGTGCCTTGAACTTCTGTCCCGGCCTCAGAAGCCTTCTGCCCTCCTAATCACTGTGCACGGAAGTGGATGAATGCTCTCTAGGAGCAGCAGCATAAATCACAGCCTTTTATTAGGATGGGTCAGCTGCAATCCCTTTGTTCTATAAAAGGTTATAAAATAAGCCATATTCACTTGGATGTATATAAAACCCAGCCTGAAGCCCCTCTAACTCTTCGGGGCTTTTGCCCTGGAAACCACTGCTGCCTCAGATCCCCGGACGACCTGTAGTTGTTGAGTTAGACCCACGGTCCTAAGCCCTTAATTCCCTCTGTGCTCCATTTACACATCCTTGTGTCTCTTACTTGGTCTCTTTTCACAGCCGTACTTGAACTGTGCAGTGTTTTAGCTTTCAGTGGGTTTTACTGTCGTTTGCATGGGCAATTCCAAGAGCTCGGTTTGGACCCGTTATCTGTCTTCTGCCAGCTCCACTCCTTTCAGAAGATGACAGTGCCCAAGTGGTTATTCCTGTTTAAGGGGGTGGAGTGCTACACTGGTCCCGGCAGATTCCAGATACAGATAGATGCTCAGAATTCACATGTCTGGTCTTTTCCACCGGGGGAACTATTGGAAGACGAGCCAGCAGCCTTGGTCACGGGGCCCATGTTGCCCCTTCACCACGGGGCTCCCTAGAGGTTAGAAATGACTCTCTCCCTGGAGGAGGAGAGGTGCTGGGCTGCCGAAGGCATCTCCTTTGGTCACAGGACTTCTCTAGTGTTTCTGGTGCCCCGGGCCTGTCCCCCACGCACATCCCCATAGCCGTCATCCAACCCCCGGACTTCGGCCCCTCCCTTCTCATCCTGGTACCCTGTGTTTCCTCTTTGACACGCTACCTCTCCCGCTCCTGCTCCTGGTGGCTGCCCAGCCATCTCCCCACAGGCCTCGGTTTCAAGTGTCTTAGGGACACTTCGCCTTGGATGCCCTTATCTCCATCTGTCATTGGTGTTTAATTGCTTCCCCCACCAGCCAGCCTGCTCTTTGACACCGGGTAGGCTATCCCTTCTGATGACTTCTGTCAGCTTTTCGTCCTGCTCATCAGGATGTCTTCTGTGTCTTCACTGCCCTGGGCTTCTGATGCATGTCTTTGTCTCTCTGGGGGCGGCCCTGCTCTTTCTTGCTCTCTTCTCCTGGCCTCTCCCCCACCTCAGTTTTTTATTTAGGTATAATTGGCGCACAACACTACCTTACTTTCAGGTGTACGGCATAACGATTTGGTATTTGGATGGATTAAATGATGACCACAGTAAGTCTAGTGAACCTTCATGACTGCATGGCTACAGAATTGCTTTCTCCTTGTGAGGAGACCTTTAAGGACTGACTCTCTAAGCAGTGTTCAGAGGTACAATGCTTCCTCCCCTTTTTCGATCCTGCTTCTTGAGTGGGCAATCCCTTCTTCCTCATTTGTTCTTGGCCATTCGCAGGCTCTTTCTTCTGCCTTGTCGAGAGCCAGTCCCCTTTGGCTGTCACCTGCGTCAGGTGTAATAATCACATTAAATAGACTCAGTCACAGCTTTTTTTTTTTTTAAGATTTTATTTATTTATTTGACACAGAGAGATCACAAGTAGGCAGAGAGAGAAGGGGGGAAGCAGGCTCCCTGCTGAGCAGAGAGCCCAATGAAGGACTCGATCCCAGGACCCTGAGATCATGATCTGAGCTGAAGGCAGAGGTTTAACCCACTGAGTCACCCAGGTGCCCTCAGTCACAGCTTTTATTTAGAGAAAACTTTCCCTTTAAGAAAAATGGTTCTTTGGAACTGAAACTTGGAAACACCAGTTTTGAAACTGGTCAGGTCAGGGCATTTCAAAGGCCAGAACTTTGGGGAAAATGGTTTGAAATTTATTTTGGCTTTTCTTACCCATGGCAGGACCTTGAAAGTAACTGAAACATGGGCTTGTTTTTGGATAACCTTTCCCTTGCAGATGGAAATTGTTCCTACACAGAGCAGAATTAATGTTTACTTTTTCCCCCCCAAAATTATATTTCTGAAGGATCTTGGAAGGTATTTTGGGCTTTGTGGCCAGAGTAGCTTATGTATAAGTCATGGGCGTATTAAGAATGTGCAGGGCCTCTTGTTCTAGAGGCTCCTCAGGGGTGTTTCCAAGCAGTAATTCTGTGTCCATGAAAAGATACAGGAGAGGAAGTGTGAGGGGATCCTGGATTTGGGAACCTTTAGTTTTCTCTCTAAAGCTGTGAACGAGGAGGGGTATCTTCAGAGCAAGGAAAGGAGCGGGTTGGCTGTTGGGAGGCAGCCGGAAAAGATGTTCTTGCCCTGCCTTGAGCCAGAGCTTCAGGGATAACATCCTTGCCAGATGTTGCTCCTGCTTGATGGTGTTTGCTGTGAGTTCTGGAGTCCTTCCACCTGGTCCTCACTGCAGGGAAATTGCTCTTTCTCTGAAATCGTGTGTGTGTGTGTGTGTGTGTGTGTGTGTGTGTGTGTGTGTATGCGAATGGCTTCATTTGCATTTCTTCTTGCTCTCCTTTTTAAAAATTCCGAAAACAAGTGAAAGGATGCTTACCTGTGCCAAAATGGAGTTTGGTTCTAGAACTCCCCAATTAAAAAAGAGCACAGTTCTGGGAGTCCAATCTACAGGAGTTAGATATGGGAATCTGTCTACAGCGCTGAGAGAGGAGCTTGTGCTAGTGCAGACTGTAGCTCACCCAGACGGAGGGATGCTGCTTTAGTTGGAATTCAGATGTGGTCAGTGGGTTCAGTTAACCTAGAGAAGTTAACCGTCTCTGACAACATCTGGAGAAAAGGGTTTTAAAACTGGAATTACATAGAAATAAACAATGAAAGTAGCCCAACAGTCTGTTCATTCATTCACTTGTTTGTTCAGCAAACATTTGTTAACCTCGTAGTGGTGTGTGTGTGTGTGTGTGTGTGTGCGCATACACGCGGGGGGCACGTGCATGGAAACGTATGCGGGTATAAGCACATGCTCATACTGAGAACACAGAATGAACCCTTACCCTCACAACGCTTACAGTCTGGAGATGCATTGTCAGCCCAAACGCAAAGGAAAGTGTCAGAGGTGCTGTGTTGGGTGCATGGTCCAGGGGTAATGGAGACACAGAAGATGCAGTGGTGGGGGTGGGGCAGCTGCTGATGGGAGGATCATGGATTCGGTCCACCACGTGCCAGGCCCTGCGCTGAGGGCTTGACATGCCATGCCTCTCATCATTGGCACCATCTTGTAAGTTAAAACCCTGGGGGTTAAGTACCTCAAATGACGTGAGACAGTAAGTGGTAGTATGTGAGTTTGAACTCCTATCCAAAGTCATAAACCTTCCACGATAAGTGAGAGGACATATCAGTATCTTCCTGGGTTTGCTGTCCCCTCTCCATCTGTCTCCATCACTGCTATACAAGAAGTAAGAAGGAACCGTTTTGTTAAAGGATGTGCAGTGGGGGTCTAGCCTGCGCCACCGACATATAAACGACATACTATGGGGATCGAGTTTAGACAGTTACTCTAAGTCTGCAATTATGCAGTTGCTCAGAGTATCCTTTATATTCAGTGTTTTGCCAACTGTATTTCTAAAGAGGCTTTCTTTTCCCTCTGCCAAGCTCTGCAGAAACTGGTTGTCAGGCTTATTGTCACCCAGGAGGGACTGTGCCCCATGGCTCTCCTCCGCTTCTTGGTGCTGGGCATCGCAGCCAACAGCCTCTGGTTTCTGTCCTGCTGTTCTCAGCTGTGTCTGGGTGAGGGAAGTAGTTCACTTTCAGGCCTGTTGAAGGAAAGCGTAATTTCCTCACGAAGCAGAAGCGTATCTGCACAGTACAGGCTTTCAGGAGTCTCATCTTCCCATCCAGTGGGATGTGGGCTACCTGGCTTTATCTCCCCTTTTCCGCCTTTTAAGGATGACAAGTCTGTGTTTCTGATAAAACTCATGTTTAATCGTAAAAATACCAGCTGGGCAGGTGGAGGAAACCTACCACTATTGAAGAAGAGGAGAAGCTCAAAGAGGAAGTTGGATCTGCCTTCTTCTAGAAAGATTCTCTGAGGACAATGGGCAGCCTTCTTTAGAGTGAATCACTCTGGGGCTCAAGAAGAACTGTTGACAAGCACACTCTGCTTTAGGGCTATGTCTGTATGTCCTGTTTCAGATGTAGCTCTTGATAGTGGAGCAAGTAGAAAGAACTCTGTCCTTGAACTGTGTGCCGGAATGAGGAAATTCCATGGTTGAATATTTGGAAGTAAACATGCTTTTCCTTCCTTCCTATCTTTCTTTCTTTCTTTCTTTCTTTCAAGACTGCAATTTTTAGTCCATTGGATTTTAAGTTCAAAAGCTCTTAAGAAAAAGGTTAAGAACCTACATTCTTAGAAACATTGATAGACCATGAGCTCAAGTACAGAGACAATTTACTTCATGCAATGCTAAGACTATTTCCATTCTGTTCCTAAAAATGAATTTGATATAAGACTTTTAAATAGGATTTATATATATTTTTTTCATTCTGACCCCAGAATTATCCAATTATCTGTTGAAAAATGATCATCATTATCATAGACTTCTGACATTGAGTTTCCAGGAAAAAGAAAAATATATGCTTGACAAGAAAATTATATGGTAGAAAAATGTTTTGGCTGGTTATTTATGTAAACCCAACATGTGTGTGTGGTTTTTTTTTTTTAAACTTCCTCATTACTTTATTTAAAAAAACTAAAAGTTTTCATCACGTGGCATTTTTTGCCGTACTTAATTCTCAGAGTGTTGGACATAAACACAAGCTGGTTACAGCAGGCAGTGAAAGTGCTGTATTTTTTTTTTTCCCATGGAAAAATTAGTTCTGTCTCTAGCGTTTAGGCTTCTTATACACACACACACACACACACACACCTTAGAGGAAACTGCAAACGTACTATGGAAAACCCACTTTCACTCTGAGCACAGATACTGGTTCTAGGTTCAAATAATACCATCTTATCTCCTTGTAGAACTAGTAACATTGATAAACCCACTCCTATTTCCTACCGGCATAACTGTGGTCTCCAGTATACACGTTCTTCTCGACTAATTCCCATTTCAGCTAGAAGTTGGCTTTCAGAATTCAGTGCTGTGTTTACATAATGATCACTCACACCTTTTTCTCCTCCAAGCTTTTTATCCTCTCTGATTGCCAAGTTCTCAGGGATTCCTGATAGTTCCTAAGAATGGCTTTTCTGTTTCATCTTGTATTTTCCAAATGGTATCCCCATTGTTATCAATTTTTAGAACAACGGGGGAGAATTGATGGGCTGTGGGAGAGTTGCCTCCATTGTGATTGGGCTTACCAAGTTCATTATCCTCATCAAGTGTGGGAAATTGGAGGATGCCTGCCTGTGGATTTAATGTTTTAGTTTCAGTATAGACCGGAAAGTGGAGACAGTTTAAAAGATGAAAAGATTGCACAATATGATAGGATTTTTCCTTCTCAGGATTTTTGTTTTCTAGGATTGTTATGATTATGATTATTATTTCCTGAAGTACCATTCATAGTCTGGTAGAACATACAGCTCTTGCTAAGAGTAAAGTCTTCTTAACAGTGAATACTTTGAAGTTTCAGTTAAAGTACTACGAAAATGACTCATTGTGAATAATCGTCATTTAAATGTAAGAGATATCGCAGTTTATAAATATTTCTGAGCACTATTTTGGGCAGGACACTGTGCTAGGCACATTCACGTAATAAATATCCACCATTAACACTACCACCATGTGTGGTAGGTAATGTTACTTGGATTTTATGGAAGAGTTTCAAGGCTCATGGATGTACAATGACTGGGCAAAATCATTTATCTAGTGGGTGATGGGATTGAGATTTAAATATCGATCTTCCAGCTCCAAGGTCACACTTACTTTCCAGTGCACTGAGCCAGTAACTACATGGTAGTTAATCACAGTGAAGGTCACCCGTATAACAGAGGATTCTGGAAGAGTAGCTTGATGCTAATGTAGTAACTTTTAAGGACTAAGAATTAATTTAAGAATTAACTATCAGCTTCCTCTCTCTCTGCCTGCCTCTGCCTACTTGTGATCTCTGTCTGTCAAATAAATAAAAAAATCTTAAAAAAAAAAAAAGAATTAACTATCAGTTTAGGGCTGGAGTTTTTAGTGCCCTGAGTCCATGTTGGGCTTGGAGAATCAGCTCAAGCATTTGCCTACTTTTTGATGAAGACATTGATTGTTCCAGATTTGTGGCCAGCTCACTGAAAACACTGATTGTGGTTGTTGTTTTAATGCAGCATTGTCCAAAGGGCACAGCCACTATTTGTTTCTTTCTAGCATTATTAAGTATAATGTTGTCACTCTTTTCTTAACTTTCTAGTAAGGTTTCTTGTGTGTGTGTGGGGGGAAGTTTGGCCAGTGTAAGCCAAAATTTCTCAACTCCCGGGGCTTCATGATATAGTCTTGGATAAGTTACTCAAACTTTTCTTGTTGCTACATTCCTTTATTACGTGCAGAGAAAACTTCCAAGTAGTAATTTGGGAGATTATTGAATTTTAAAAACTCATGGTTGGTCATGCCATATTGAGTGCTTAAGTCTAAAAAGGAGAAAAAACTAGTAGCTTGGTGTTAAGCAGCTATCCCCCCTGCAATGACCTCTTAAGCTTCTATATTAATAGAAGGAACCGATGACAGTGAGCATTGGAAATAATACTTTGCATCTATGTACATTTTATGGTTTCACATGCATCTCCTTTTAAATTTCTTTATACTCTATAAGATGAACAGAGCTTGTCTTCTTATCCTTCTTGTATAGATGAGAAAATTAAGGCTCACAAAGAAAAATGTTCTACTCAAGATGATAAAGGAAGCAGACAGAGTTGGCTTGAAAGTCGGGTCTTCTGACTTCTGTCCCTGTTTTTACCACTCCTGATTTCAGTCAGTAACAAGTGATAGAGGTTTTGCAATGGGACTTAAAAAAATTATATTAGTCATATTTACTCCTGATGTAGTTGTCATAATTTGAAACTTTGTAATAAAGGTGTCCAACTCAACCTTTCTCTGTTAATCCATTCTGAGATGTAAGGCCACTGCTGTTGGAAGAACGTAAATTACCACCATAAATAAAGCTCTTCACTAAGATTAGAAGGAAAAGTATTGGCTAGATGAATGGTGTCTCAGAATTTTCAATGATCAGAATAGAGATACTGGTATGCTTTGCTGGTGAAGATATTCCCTTCCCTATCCTTTCCGGGATGACTCCAGCAGATGTGCTGGAAAGCTTAGGTTTGCATCAGGAGCGTTCATACAGATTAGTCAGTGTGGTGGAAAAGGTAGGAAAAGCATGTGTTATTGTTCTGTGTTGGGTCCTGTGCCAAGCATTGTCTACCTAATCCTTCAGAGTAGCTCTTAGTGTAGTCCTAGAGATGAGTCCCTTAAATCTCAAGGAGTTTAAATCCAAGTGGTGGGGCTGATATTTTTTCCAGCTCTTTAAGATGAAAACATTAGGAGTTTTTCACCTCTACCATCTCAATTCTGTGGTTTGTTTTTCAAGATTAGCTTTCCTAGAAATACCTACTCTCACTCCTGTTTAGCCTAGAAGTCAGACACAAGAGCACCAGTTATATCAGAAGGAAGAAAAAAGAAAAATTTACCAGAAGTTGACCTGAATATGGACTGACTGTCCTTTGAGAGTAGTGTATAACAGTGCTTCTCAGACTTTAGGATGCATTCTGATCACTGGAGGATCTCGTTCAGATCTCTTATGTATTCATTGATTTTTCTCTTTCTCTTATAAAATATTGTCAGAGCAGTATTGAAGTATGTGAATGTGCTTGTGAATTTGTCCTTCTCCTTGCTGTTTGATCAGGTTTTGCTTCCTGTATTTGGAAGCAGAGCTGTTAAAGTGAATAGATGTTTAGGGCTGTTATATCTTCCTGATGAACTAGTCACTTTATCTTAAAGAAATGATCTTTTTTTTTTTTTTAAAGATTATTTATTTATTTATTTGACAGATCACAAGTAGGCAGAGAGGCAGGCAGAGAGAGAGGAAGGGAAGCAGGCTCCCTGCCAAGCAGAGAGCCCGATGTGAGGCTCAATCCCAGGACCCTGGGATCATGACCTGAGCCAAAGGCAGAGGCTTTAACCCACTGAGCCACCCAGGCGCCCCAAATGATCTTTTTTATACCAGGTGATGTTCTTTGCTCTAAAATCTCCTAATATTAATAAAACCTCTTCAGCTTTCTTTGGATGGGTGACATCATTGTATGTCATCTTCTATCCTTTTAATCTGTTTGTGTCTTTACGTTTCACTTCTTATAGGCAGTGTGTAATTGGCTCTTGCTTTTGTTTGCAATACAACAGTATCTGTTTTCTATTTATCCCATTCTCTATTCTCTTTGCCCGTTTGCTCCTTCTTTTGGATTATTTGAGTATTTTTCACGTTTCCATTTCCTCTCCTTTGATGGGTTACCATACTGTATCTCTCTGGTCTGTTATTTTAATGGTGGCTTTAGGGTTTACAGTCTGCAGCTTTAACTTACCATAGTCTACACTTAATGAGGTTAAACCCCTTCGCATGTAAGAACCTTCCAATAGTATGCTTCCATCTCGGCTGTATATTACCGTTGCCATGCACTTTACTTCTACATATTGTAATTAACTCCACATTAATTATTATTTTTGTTTTAAGAAGTTACTCCTATTTTAAAGATATTTAAATAATGAAAAATTTCAATGTTAAGTAATTGCTATTTCCAGTGCTCTTCATGCCTTTCTTATCCATATTTGTATGAGATGTCTTTTTTTTCTGCTCAAAATGGCTTCCTTTAATATTTCTTTTTATGCAGGACTGCTGCTCATGAGCTCTTTTTGCTTTTATATATCTGATAAAGTCCTTATTTGCCTTTATATTTGAAAGCTGTTTTGCTGGATAGAGAATTCTAGATTGGCAGAGTTTTTTTTGGTTTTGTTTTTTTTTTTAATTCTTTAAAGATGTTGCTTCACTTTCTTGGCATTTGCACTATTTTTTTTTCTTTTTTTTTAATTTTAAAATTTTATTTTTTATTTATTTTCAGCGTAACAGTATTCATTATTTTTGCACCACACCCAGTGCTCCATGCAATCCGTGCCCTCTCTAATACCCACCACCTGGTTCCCCCAACCTCCCACCCCCCGGCCCTGCCACTTCACACCCCTCAGATTGTTTTTCAGAGTCCATAGTCTCTCATGGTTCACCTCCCCTTCCAATTTCCCCCAACTCCCTTCTCCTCTCTAACTCCCCATGTCCTCCATGCTATTTGTTATGCTCCACAAATAAGTGAAGCCATATGATAATTGACTCTCTCTGCTTGACTTACTTCATTCAGCATAATCTCTTCCAGTCCTGTCCATGCTGCTATAAAAGTTGGGTATTCATCCTTTCTGATGGAGGCATAATACTCCATAGTGTATATGGACCACATCTTCCTTATCCATTCATCCGTTGAAGGGCATCTTGGTTCTTTCCACAGTTTGGTGACCATGGCCATTGCTGCTATAAACATTGGGGTACAGATGGCCCTTCTTTTCACGACATCTGTATCTTTGGGGTAAATACCCAGCAGTGCAATGGCAGGGTCATAGGGAAGTTCTATTTTTAATTTCTTGAGGAATCTCCACACTGTTCTCCAAAGAGGCTGCACCGACTTGCATTCCCACCAACAGTGGAAGAGGGTTCCCCATTCTTCACATCCTCTCCAACACATGTTGTTTCCTGTATTGCTAATTTTGGCCATTCTAACTGGTGTAAGGTGATATCTCAATGTGGTTTTAATTCGAATCTCCCTTGCACTGTTTTTGACAAAATCTGCTATCCTCTTTATTTTCATTCCTCTATAGTGTGTTCTTTTTCTCCATTTGCTTTTAAGATTTCTTTTTAACTGCTGGTTTTGAGCAATTTGATTATGCTGTGCCTTGGTATAGTTTTCTTCATGTTTCTTGTGCTTGGGTTAGTCAAGCTCCCCTCCCTCTCCCTTTTTGGACTTTATATTTTTATTAGGTTTAGAAAATTTTTAGTAATTTTTTGCCCCTTCTCTGCCTAATGAATGCTACAGTTACATATATATTAAGTTGCTTTTGCTGTCTCCACAGCTCATTCATGTTCTGGTGGGGTTTTTTTGTTGTTTGATTGTTTTTTTTGAATTCCTTTTTAATTTTTTTTATTTTGAATGTTTCTACTGCTATGTTCAAGTTCACTAATTTTTTTGTATGTGATGTCTACCTGTCATTAATTCCATCTAATATCTGTTCATCTCACACATTGGAGATTCATCTCTATTAACTGAATTTGTGTTTTTATATATTCATGTCTCTGCTAAAACTGTGAGTACCCATCCTTGTCTGCTCATTCTACTATCTGTCTTAATTCTGGGTCAGTTTCAATTGATTGTCATTTCTCCTCATTAGGGATTGAATTTTCCTGTCTGTGCCTGGAACTTTTTGACTGAATTGTAGATATTGTGATGTTATATTCTTGGGTGCTGGATATTTTTGTATTAATACAAATATTCTTAAGTTTTGTTTTGGGACATAGCTAAATTAGATGGAGACAGTTGATTCTTTTGTGTCTTGCTTTTTAAGTCTTGTTAGGTGGGACTGGATTAATGCTCAGTGTGGGGCTAATTATTCCTCACTACAGAGGCAAGATCTTCCTGAGGACTGAATGCCTCTGAATTATGAGGTTTTCTAGTCTGTTTGGTAGAAACAGGTACTGTTCTTGGCCCTGTGTGAACACCAGTCAGTATTACCTCTAATCCTTTCAGGTATTTTTTCCCCTAGCCACGGGTAGTTTACTCACACATGCACTGATCAGTACTCAGCTAAGTTCTCAGGGGTGACTGAGGATTCTGAAGTTCTCTCTGTGTACAGTTCCCTTCTGCCCTCCAAACTCTTTGTCTTCCAACTCTCTCAGTTCTGTATCCTCAACTCAGAAAGTCACTGGGCTCTTCCTCTGTTTTTCCTCCTATGTCATTGCCAGGAAATCTCTTAAGACAATAAGATGAGACAATCCTAGGTTTGCCTCATTTACTTTCTGATGTCCTGTTTCCTAAAAACCATTTTTTCACATACATTTTCTTCTTCCTTTCTTTTATTGTCTCAGACAAAAGCAAAAATCTGTTTTCTATTACTTCATCTTGGCCAAACCTGGAATTTTTAATAAAATTTCGATTCTATTCAGTAGGTTTTGGTTGGGGCCTGAGAGTCTGTGTTTCTAAGAGATTTTCCAATGATATTGATGCTTCTGGGAATAGACTACTTGAGTAGTCAGTCTCTAACTATTCAACAGAAATATAATGTGAGCCACATAGCCAATTTTACATTTTCTAGTAGTCACATTGAAAAAATTAAAAGAAACCAGGGGAAGTTAATTTCAATAATAATAATTAATTTCAATAATAATAATTAATTAATAATTAATTTCAATAATTTCTTAACCCTTCAACCCCAAATGCTATCATTTCAACATGTAATCAAATAAAAATATTTGTGAGACTTTTTTTTATTGCACTGAGTCTTAAAATTTTGTGGGTATGTTAGAGTTATAGGAGATCTAAATTCAGATGCCACATTTTCATCTGAAATACTTGGTCTGTATTTAGATTTCATAAAATTCATAGTTGAGAAAGTAGATTTGTGTAACAAAGTTCCAAACATACTTAAGTTTTCCAGTAACTTAATCAGGTGCCAAAAACCATTTTCCTTTAATATTTGCCATTTTAATTGACTAATTAATGTTTTTTAGAAAAATTGATGTCATTTTTTGAAACAAAAGTTATCAGTTTTAAACCTGTGTCTATTTTTCTTTTAAGATTTTATTTTTATTTATTTGACAGACAGAGATTACAAGTAGGGGAGAGGCAGGCAGAGAGAGAGAGGAAGCAGACTCCCTGCCGAGCAGAGAGCCTGATGTGGGGTTCAATCCCAGGACCCTAAAACCATGACCTGAGCCGAAGGCAGAGGCCTTAACCCACTGAGCCACCCAGGTGCCCCAACCTGTGTCTGTTTAAGCTATATAAATTCATTAACTTTTATGCCAACTCAGAATTGTTAACATTAAATTCAAAGAGATATTGTAAAAATTAAAAATGAACTCTAAATTTAAAAATCTCCATAAAGTGTTCTTCAAGTTTTTCTTATGGATTTTGAAGACAATTTATATAACACTTTTGCTTTCAATTAGATCTTCTGCATATTGATGCAAGTTAGAAAGATATATAAAACATTATTTTTGATTTATGAAAAGTATCAATTTTGATTTACATTTTCATACTACTTTGGCAAGGGCATAAATAAGCTTTTCCTTTATTGGAGCTTCCAGTTTAGCTTGTTCATATGCAGTGTGATATCTCTTGAGAAAACAAAAATCACGCTGCCTTTTTATTTTCTTTGTTTTTATTGAGTGTTTGGCAAGATTCTTTTTGTTAAAAGAAAATCTTGAACTTGCATTAACTACAGGGTAAATCTTAGTAGAACTTTTCCATGACCCAACCAAAGATCTACTTGCAGAGAAAACATGATTATTGCATTAATTATTTTCCATTTCTTTCAGCAATTCTATAAACTGATGGTAATTCATTGCATTTTTGTGTATATACTAAACAAGTTTACCAATGATATGCATGACAGTTTTCAGACTGTGCTTTAGGAAACTAGCTACAAGTTAATATCAAATAGTAGAATGAAGCACTAAGAGAAAAACACCAGTCTGCTATTTTAAAAGATTAGTAAGTTTGGATTTTTTGACTCAACATAGCTGGAGCACTTTTATGATAGAAGCTTTATGTTTTCATATCTAGTGAAAATTCTTCTTTGACAGATGGAAAAGATTCAAAAGTATCTATGCGATGAGTTCAGTTTTTTTCAGCTATGAATTGACAACATTTTTTATAAGTTGGAAGTCTTTTTGAGACAAAAATGTACCCAAAGTACTAATTTGGCAATGTCTCTTAAATTGTATGACTCATCCAAAGCTACAGAAAACTTCTTGTGATTTTTTTAAATTTTGAATTTATTTATCTTTGATATTATTAGAAAGATCTTGTTTTCTCCCTGCAGTTACTTGGTTGTTTAATTTAAAATCTTTCACTTTTTGTGCAGTATACTTTTTTAATTTTTTCCTCATAATTTTCCAACAGAATTTCCATATAAATTTTTTTTACCATCTCTCCGTGTGTGTGTGTGTGTGTGTGTGTATTTGTTGTTATTGTTTAAGAATCTGAGATGTTTTATAGCTGGCCAAAGTTATAAGCTCAGATTTTGTTAATCCTTTAAAATTTTTTTGCTGGTCATTTAATTCTGATTTCAGGAGACTAATTTCACTGCTCCCTTTTGATTATTGAAAGGAAATTTTGTATCACATTCACTCTGTCTTTGCTGAAATTGTCCTTTAACAATCTGCTTAATTATCTACTAAATTGTCTGCTTTATCATCTTTGATTGATACAATTAATAGCCTTTTTATTTTTCTCTGCTACAAAATATTGCAGTTGGTATTGATCATGACATTTTTTATTTCTTCCAGCCCCTTTTTTCCCTTACTGTTCTAATTATAGTCCTAGCTTTTATATCTCCACTTGGTTTTTTAATCAATAGAAAATTTGATTTAAATTGTTCTTGTCTTAAATTTGAAAATTTGATATTTACCTTATAAGCTAGAAAAGTAAATTATACATTTCATTAAAACACATTTTAATTTACTTACTAATTAGTTACATAATTATCACTGTAACTTTTGCTGTCTGTATAAAATATTCACGTAGACACATTACAGTGTATAGAAGTATATAGGGGGAAAAAAATCATTTAAATGGAATCATCAGTTATCTTAACACCAGGTAGATCAGCAATGTGCTTATGGGTAGACTCACACAGGGCAATAGACCAATACCGTCTTAGGCAATAGAGCATTAAAAGTCAAATGAAATCTTATTAAGGTGATACATTTGTGCTTAATGCAGAAACGTTTTACACTACTTCAGTTTTTTAAAACAAAATTAATTAAAATGTTCAGTTCCTCAGTGGTTCTTGCCACATTTTAAACATTATGCAGGACAGGGCAGGCCAGGGGCTGGTTTGCATTTAAATCTAGAGACCTTGTAGCAACACCTAGATGGGCTCTCAACTTTCTTGCGCTGCAGCTGCTTCCTCCATCTGGCCCCATGGCACTGGGCATTTTAGGAGTGTAGCAAAGGAAGTCTTGGATAACTAGTGGTCTCCAAAGGATTTGATGACTATACTCCAAGGGTTGGACAGCCTCCCACCGTGTGAGGCTATTAGAACAAGTCTCAGAGCAGGAACTGTGACCTCAGGGACAGTCTGTGAGTTGTAATGTTGGGCCAGGGCCAGGGTGAGATTTGTAGGTCAGCTGAATTGGTCTTCCTCTTCCCGTGGGCTACTGACTGATGACCCCTGGAGCAATCTGACCTGGACGTGGTTGGACGGGAATTCTGTCAGCAGAGGTCGCTTTCCCATGGTTCTGGAAGGAACGGTTGCATTTTCCCACCATGAGTGAGAGTGGATAGGGGAAGCTTGCCCTTAGTTAAGTGGGCTAAGAATGTTTTCACAGCTCCATTCGCATGAGTGATCACGGGCTATGAAAGGACTCCTGAAAAACATGAAGGAAATGGAATGGTTGATTCATGAATTAGAAGATGACGTAGGACGTTCTAAGAGTCAGAAACCACCTTGTGAACCAGGATGTTCTCAGAGCAGGTAGACCCGATGCTGCTGGAGGTCACCTTGCTAGCACCAACTGGCTAAATGCTGCAGTTCTCTTCTTTTTGTTTTTTGGGTTTTTTGTTTTGTTTTTGTTTTTCCAGTTTATATCCTGAACATCTCTGTTTGGAAGTGGGTTGGCTCTATTTTCTGTTTCAGTACTATCATCACAGAAGTTAGGATTTCCCTGACCCTCATCAGCTTGCTGTTACCTCCCACCTGCATGCTGTGTGCTTTGTATGGTGCTGTACATTGAGATAGGCCTTAATCAACAGGAACGTGTTACTTACATGACCTAACATGTATGCTCAGTACCACCAAATGACATGCTGGAATCACAAAAAAGTTGAGAGAAGAGTTTATTTTTATTTTCTATCATTTCTACTCCCCTCCCCGCATGTTAGAGATGAAGAAACAGATTCATAGTGAATGAAACTCATCATACACTTCAGCTCACCTCATGATGGTTCTAAAGAAAGTAATAAAATCTAGCCCCAAAATCTTCAGCTTTTTGAGGTGTAAGTATTGTTGCATTGATGTGGTTACATTGTTTTGAAGTGTGTCCTCTGAAGTCACACAGGATATAGATGTTACTAGCTTTGCGCTGATTTCTTCTGTAGGCACCCGATGGCCAGCCTTGTGGAGAGGCAGCAAGCACCCTGAGCTGGCTGGCCCCTGTCCCATTCTGACACCATCTGGTCACGTAGCCTTGGGCAAGTCACAGGCCACTTGCCCAGTCTTATTTGTTTATCAGGATAGGAATCAGATTATGACACTATTTCCTAGACCGTTCCCCTGAATATCCGTGGCCTTTGATGTTCCTCCAGTGTATTCTGATAAGTTGGAGGAATGTTGTGTACTCTAGATTACTTCCATGTTGGGTATTTAAAGCTCATCAGCACATTTGGGGCTGTCGTTGTGGAGTAAAGAAGACTGATTAGGCTTATCTAACCTAGCATTTTCTAAAGTCTTTGATCATGGAATCTCTCCCCTTTTTTTGGAGGAACACTCTTAAATATATTGGAGTTCCGTGTAGTATGTAGGTTGGGAAACAGTGGAATGAATCAGGGTTCGCAAACTATAGCCTGAAGGCGGAGGCTGGCTTGCCACCTGTTTGTGTAAATAAAGTTTTATTGAAACAGTCCCACCTATTCATTTACAGATGGTTCACATTACAGTGGCAAAGTTAGAGCGCTGCCAGAGACCTCAGTGGCTCACAATATCTCAAATATTTGCCATCGGTTGCCACCTGCCAACTCTGGCACCAGATGATTATTTTCTAAACATCACAGTGATTGATGAACGTGGTTGAAACAAATCAGATGGTAGATAAGTGCTGATAATGAAAAAAAAGAGTTTTGTTTTCCAGAGGCGACACATTTTTAATGGTTCCTGTTAATTCTGTTAGTGGGTATTACTTCTGTAACTCATTAATAGCATATTTGCTCAGCTGTTTTGATGTATCTACTTTAGGTTGACCCTGTCTGCTATATATAGATGAAGCGCACACACAAGGGGGCATGTGTAACTTCTTAATTTTATCACGGTATGAACTCTGTTCTTTACTATTGCAATTGTAACATTCATAAATCTCTATATTTTGTTCCACCTGCTTACCACCTTTTATCTCAAATTTTGTGACATGTGGATACTAAGTACTGCTACCCTTTTGTCTGCCTCTTTTTTTCCCACTTGTCCGTCTTTCAACTTTCTCAGCTATGTCTTTACTTTTTAAAGTATTGACGTTGATAACATCTGCCTTCTCTGACTGGCACAATTTGCTTTTCTTATTTCCTAGGTTGAGTCTCAAGGTTACAAGCCAATGAGTGTGTTCATGTAAATACTGTTTGTGTCAGAGCCAAGTAGGGTACTATAATTGTACTTTCCACACTGTAATTCCAATATCACAACTATAGCATCACTCAAAGGAGGAAATTTCTAATGTTGATTTCAAATGGTTTCCTCTGATAAGTTTCACCAAGTGCTCAGAATCATGGCTCATTTGGATCACATCACATTTTGTTGTTGGCAGTTGTCCCGGAGTTTTTAATTGATCTGACTTTTTCCCCCTCCCTTTTGAGGGAAGACCCACGTTTCCTTTACTGTATCCCTAATAATCACTAGGTTTTAACTCATTTGTTTTTTGCTCAAAATAAATACATTTGTCTCAAAGATGCTTCCTAGATCTGCTCCTGCTCATTTTCCTGGAATGCTGGGCTTTGTTCTATCATTCTTGTATGCTATATTTCCCCTTGTTTTTTATTCTCATTTTGGTGGAATATAATCTCACATGACTTCCTCAGATTGGAGTAAATTTTCTGAGTCTTGTATGGTTGAAAATGCTCTTTACTATGATTGGTATGGACTTAGATGTTTGAAATAATTTTTTTCTCTAAATGTCCAAAATTTTGCTGATGTGAAAAACCCCGTGCTGGTCTGATTATTTTTTTTTAATCTTTTTTAATGATTTTTTTTTTTCCTTTTGGAAGCTCCTACAGTTCCTCTCTTTTTTTCTTCATTCCTTAATACTCTGCGATTTCATAGTCTAGTATGAGCTTTTTCTCATTTATTGTATTTGTCTGGGTATGAGCTATTGTATTTGGTTGTCAGTGGTGTATCAGGTTCTTTTTGGGAGACAAAAATCAAACAGGAATTTGGGCAGGGGAAGTGTAAAGAAGTATTAATTAGTAGTGAGGGATTTACTACTAAGGGGTTAGCAGGGGATTAGCTACTAGGAGGAAAAGAGAATCAGTAAAAAATACAGGAGTGGCAGATACAGGGAACAGCTGCTCCCTCTAGGACTAATGCAAGATCAGATTGGCAAGTCACTGCCCCTTGCCTCTCCCCAAACAAAGCTGAGAGTCATCCCTTGGAGAGGGAGTGCCTCGTGGCCCACTGGTACCAGAGCAGGTGGATGAGGTCCAGGAAGTCCCCCCGGGCCCCTGCCCCAGGGTGCCTACCAGCCTTGCTGGGTGCCTGCCTGCAAGTTCTCACTGGAACCCTCACAGGCATGCTGCTGTTACACCTCGTGGGAAGCCACCTGTGGGGTGCCTGCCAGACTCTGGAATCCACCTGCAAGGTGTTCAGACTGAGACTCATTGGTGTGCATGTTCTAGGGCATTCTATGTGTTCTGACCATTGGCACGGGAGGATCGTACCTAAGAGAAGTCCCTTCCTTCTGCCCGATGTCCGCTGGCAAAGGAGAAACCTTTCCCATGTCCAGCTCCAGTATCATCAGGTAGGGAAATGGGGTGGACGGGTGGCTGAGTGGCAATGCAGGGACAACTGGCATGAGCTTGAAGTCCAAACACCCGTCTGTCTTCCACTCTGGGAAGTGTTCTTATATTATTTCTTTGATCATTTCTTCTTTAACTTTCTTTATTTCTTTCTTTAAAGATTTTATTTATTTGACAGAGAGAGAAAAAGAGATCACAAGTAGGCAGAGAGGCAGGTGAGGGGGCGGGGGAGAAGGCTCCCCTCTGAGCAGAGAGGCCGATGCGGGGCTCGATCCCAGGACCCTGAGATCATGACCTGAGCCAAGGGCAGAGGCCTAACCCACTGAGCCACCCAGGCACCCCAGCTTCTTTTCCTTTCTTTCCTCACTTTCCTGTGGTCTTCAGAACTTCTCTTAGTCAGATGTTAAGCTTCTTGAATTAATCCTTCATCTTTTTAATCATGTTTTTCATTTTTCATCTCTTTGTCCTTTTGCTCTGTGTTCTGAGAGATTTCCATAATTTTAACTTCTAACTCTCCTATTGCGGTTTTTACTTAGCAACAATATTTTTAAATACCAGTAGCTCTTTTTATTTGTTTGTTTTCAGATTGTGTATTTTTCAGGCATTCTGCATTCTGTTCTTTTTCTGGTTGCATGTTGTTCTGCTAATATTCATCCTCTCAAAATGTGTGCAAATCTTTTGTTTCCTGATGACTGATTGCCTCTTTTCATGAATGTAAGTTTATACATTTGAGAAAGTTGGGTCAGACTACCTGAGTTCAAATCACAGCTCTGATAATATAGTAGTTATGTGACCGTTTTAAGCCTGAATTTCTGCATCTATAAGGTGGAAATGATGATAGTATCTATCTCAAGCATTAAGTGAGATAAGACATGAAAAGAATTTAGCACAGTGGCTTTGGCTATTATTATTTATAAATATGCCATGTTATTTTAAACTGGCCATAACCCATTTAATTATTGCTTTAAAATCACTTATGATCTGTAAAATACTCTTTCTTTTATTATTTTTTTAAAAAAGACTTTATTTATTTACTATAGAGAGAGAGAGAGCATGCGAATGTGAGTTGGGGGAGGGGCACAAGGAAGAGGGAGTGAGAGAATCAAGCAGACTCCCCACTGAGTGTGGAGCCTGGCAGTGGGACTAGACTTGCAACCCTGAGATCATGACCTGAGCTGATCAGACTGTTCCACCCAGGAGCCCCACTTTCTTTGATTCTTTAATACAGCTACTGTTTCTGCTACTGCCACCATAGATATCTTCAAGCAGACATAATAATTAGCAGAAATCAATTTAGGACAAAATAATGACATGGGGTTTTGAAGGCATTTAAAATTCCCATTCCTTGGATTTTATTCCCAACTTTTAAAATTTTGATAATGGGTAAGCTAACAGAAAAATGGGAAGAACAGTTCAGTGAATTGTACGCTTCCTTTTCATTCACCTAGACTGACTCTCCATTATTACATACAATTTTTCCCATGTAGAGCCATTTCAATGTAAGTTGCAGATACCATGAAATTTATCCCTAAACATGTCAGGCATTTCCTAAGAATAAAGACAGTCCCCTCTTAACCACAATGCCAGTATCACCCTGCTGAAAATTGACATTTATTCAACAATATTATCTAACATACAGTCCCTTTACAAATTTTTCCAGTTGTCCAAAAATATTTTTTATGCTCTCCCTGTCCATTTAGTGTTCATGCATTTCTTTTGGTTAATGCTTCTTCAAGCTCTGCTGCTCAAGAATAGAGCTTTTGCAGCTTTCTGTTTTTAAGGAAACTGTCCTTTCTTTCCAAACTCTGGATGAGTAGTCACGACCTATGTCCCACATTCTGGTTTTGTCTCCTTGTCTCCTAATGATTAGATTCAGGTTGAATACCTTTGTTCAGAAGTGATGTTGTGCACGTAGTTAATCGCATCAGGAAGCAGGTATAATTAGGTCATTCCTCCTTGGGTACCTCCAAGTTTGGTCGCTTGGGTGAAAATCTTAATATCTCTCTATTTTTTTTTTAAAGATTTTATTTATTTATTTGACAGAGAGAGAGAGAGCTCACAAGCAGGCAGAGAGAGAGGGGGAAGCAGGCTCCCTGCTGAGCAGAGAGCCCGATGCAGGGCTCGATCCCAGGACCCTGAGATAATGACCTGAGCCGAAGGCAGAGGCCTAACCCGCTGAGCCACCCAGGCACCCCAACATCTCTCTATTTTTAAAGGGGCTTTATAATTTCCAGATTCATGGGCTTTCCTTGCCACAAATTTGGAACCCGGCATTTCTTCTGGACCCTAGTTCCTTTTTGTGGGAACGGTGCTTAGATATCAGGATCTGGGTACCATGTGTGCTCTTTGCTGATGTGGTGTCCTCGTTTCGAGGCCTTTTCTGTAGACAGATCTAGGAGATGAATTTAAGAAAAAAGTTACTAATTCATACCGATACTATCCCATTCAAATCCACCTTCACTGGGCCCTTCCTCACGTTTCCCTAATACTGCATCTATATCTCCCTTTCCCATGTTGAAAACCTGGGTTGCCAAGAGGAAGTGAATGTTCAGGCATTTGCTTTACGCTACCTACAGACACATAAAAGAGCATCTGAATTTCAACACCAGTGGTGTCACCACCAGCAGACTAGGAAGTAGGTGTAACCATTTCTTGTAGTTTTTAAATAATCGCTAGATCTACTCAAGGTGTATAATCCAAAAGCACTCTGCTACAAAGTTACTTGAATTTATTCTCTCTTTTCTTTCTTAGAATTTCAAGTTGTCACATATTATTCTGATTAAGCAAACATGGGGCTATTCTCTTTAGCTTTTTTATTACTCTTTTTGTAATTGCTTTTGGATATTTTCAGGATAAATCACAGTTTAAGGTCCTGGGTAAGTTGGGGGAGCTAATGTGTTTACCCATCTCTCAATTGATCAAACATCTCTTTATTGATCAAACATTGGTTTTTTATTACTGAAACAGTTTCTAGAAGTGGAGAGAAAGCAATGGGTATACAGTTAATAAAGTTAATTAACTTTGAGTTCTCCTTCAGACTTAAACGTATATTAATCAGCTAACAAATACAGCCCGAGGCACAGAGTAGATCATAGACAAAATGTGTTCTTTAAAGTTTGGTGTGATGAATTGCTGTGTTTTTTATTCCTATTTTAAAATTAGAGTGGAGTCAATTCTGAAAGATATATTTTTTTAAGATTTATTTATTTGAGAGACAACGAGAGCATACATGTGGGCAGGGGAAGAGGTAGAGACACTCAAGCCGACTCTTGGTTGAGCTGGGAGCCCAATGAGGGGTCGAGCTCAGGACCTGAGATCATGACCTGAGCTGAAATCAAGAGTCAGATGTTTAATTGACTGAGCCACCCAGGCACCCCCCAAAAGATATTTTGAATCCTAATCTGCAATAAGAATTATATCTATGAACTAAACACACTATAAGATTCAAGAAAACATGCCTTTATAATAGGATAAAAGTAAAATATAGATTTCCATTCCATCTTGAATATAATAATGACAGGAGGGTCTTGGGCTAAAATGGAACCAGAGCTCTAGCTTTCACAAAGAGAAAAGGCACACAGCACACATTAGGTCAGACTTAGAAGTTTACATGTTTGAGTATGAGAATTTATAATTACTCATTTTTTAAAAAAGATTTTATTTATTTATTTGACAGAGAGAGAGATCACAAGTAGGCAGAGAGGGAGAGGGGGAAGCAGGCTCCCTGCTGAGCAGAGAGCCCAATGTGGGGCTGAATCCCAGGACCCTGAGATCATGACCTGAGCTGAAGGCAGAAGCTTAACCCACTGAGCCACCCAGGTACCCCTATAATTACTCATTTTCAACTAGCTGTATGACCAAGCAATTTAATCAAACCCTCATACTACAGTTTATGGTTGTCATTGTAACAAATTGCTATAGACTCAAATAGTTTTCATCTCTTACAGTCCTGGAAATCAGAAGTCCAAAATGAATTTCAGGCGGACTGAAATCAAGATGCCAGCCAGGCCCCTTCCTCCTGGAGGCTCCTAGGAGGAATGTTTCCTTGTCTTCAGCTTCTAGTGTTTGCCTGCATTCCTTGGCTTGTGTTCCATTTTCAAAACATGTCACTTCAGTGTCTGTTCTCACCCTCACCCCACCTTTTCCTCTGGAGTCCGTCTCCCTTGGCCTCCCTCCTTTAAGGACACTGGAGATAATGTTGGGTTCATCCAAATAATGCAGGATCATTTCCCCATCTCAAGATCCTCAAGTTTACGACATTGGTGAAGTCCTTGCCATATTAGATGACGTTCACAGGTACCAGGGATGGAGACATGAATATCTTTGGGGGGACATTTGTAGCCTGCCATGCATCCCTTTTTCCTTTTGACCATGAATATTTATGCAGATTATGTTATCTTTGACTGTACTGCAAAATCTCTTTAGGAGAGTTGCAAATTGAAGGAGAAAATTCCCTCCTACCCACCACCCCCCCATTTTCCTTCAATTACCAATATCCAGGGATAAAGAACTTCCAACATTTTGTGATTTGTGATTTTGTGATTTGTATCAAAAATAAAATTGTGGGGTTGTCATTTCTACTCCCTTTACATTTCAAAAGATAATAATACATTAAAAATCAGCACCACATTTACATGCTTTAAACAGATCCACAGCAGGCATCTCTGTTCAAGTGTTAAATCTGTGCATAAGTGAGTGGTAATATTTTTTTAAAAAAATGTATTACACCCTACTCCCGCCCCAGGACTCCAGAGAGGTGCTTATGCATGTCTTTCGTTTTTGGAGGTTAGGTCTTAAATTCCTCTGGATTTTTCTCCCTGATGGAGGAAATGATGATGAACTGATGAACAGAGCAGTGAAATGGAATTATTACTTGAATGGCTGGTGGGAGGTTAAGTGTGGAACGCACCACAGCTCCCTGTTCTGCCCTGATTTGGTGTAAGCTGGAGCTTACATTCTGTTCATGGACTCCCCCTCCCTCCTTTCCTGCCCCCCCCCCCCTCTGTTCCCACCCTCCTCGGTGACCTGGGCCCATTGGATTGTGCTGAGGAGGATTTTATGCTTCTCATGTGTCTGTTCTCTAGCTCACCTGGCTCAAGAGGAGAGGGGAGGAGGTGGTGGTAATTGCTCAGGCACTGAGTACCAGGCACCGTACTAGGACATTGCCAGTGACCCCGTCCAGTGGCAGCTCTCCGTATTTTATGCAAGTGAAAGGAGAGAGCAGGATGAACCACTGGGGTGGGGCTGACTCTTCTTCTGTCCCTCTGGGTGGCTGTTTGCTCCCACGAACTTCCTTTGATGTAGGACAGCTTTTCTGCCTTCATCCACCTCCGACCATGGTGGTAGGACTGGCCCTCTTGGCATTGATTGGTTCACACACACGTTCTGTGCAGGACACTTAGCTATAAAGGGGAACAGAGAATAGGCCTGTTTCATGGAGCTTCTGTTCTAGAAAGACAGACATGAGCAGGGAACCAAGAAACTCAGGATCACGAATGCTCAGAAGTGTGCTGCGCGGAAAGGGGGAGGTGCTGGGAGAGATGACTACTTAAAGCTGAATTTGACATTGGCCGAGTGGCGCCACCAGCCGTGTGTGTGGGAGCCCACGTGGTTTTACATCTACAGCTCGCCTGGGACTTCAGTTCTGCCTTTCTGTTCATGCATTCTCTCTCCTCGGTTTATTGTGAGTCCTTGGGGACAGAGGTGATGCTTCCTCATTGTCCCTCCAAAGCGGAGTGTGTTTTGTGACCGCAGGATGAAATCCCCAGAGTAATGTTAAGTTCTTGCACCTTCTCCTGGCTTTCTCATTTGAAGAGCTTTGTTTGAGGATCATCCTTCCCACAGTCCCTCACATGAAAGTAATCAGCAGTTCACTTTTCGGTTTTGCCAGTATATGACTGTCTTGGTTGCCATGAAGGGGACAATGGAGGGAAATGAGCAATAACCTGAGCAATTAAACTTGAAAAGGAATTTGGGGGACGGATAATGGAGAACCTGCTACATGAGGACCTATGTCAGATGCTTTGGGAGATTAAAAAAAAAAAAAAAGAGGATGTGAGAAAATGGAATCTCTGCTATTGAAAGAGACATGGGGTGAGCCCTTCAAAAGTATTGTAGGACAATCTGTTCACGTTACACGTCCAGCGCGTGCTTTGCTGCGACGTGAACACACACGCGGGAGATGCTGTGCATGGAGGGACAAGTGTCGGCTCCTTAGAAACCTCGTGGGGAATTTCAAGTTTGGCCTTGGAAGAGTGGTTGGGATTTTGGGGGTGCTGGGAAGGATACACCAGCGCGCTTTCAAGGGTGACAAACATCTTAGTCTGTTCTGGCGGCTCTAACACGCAATCCTAGCGACTATGCACGTTTAAATAACAAACCTCAATTTCGTGCAGTTCTGGAGGCTGGAAGTCCCGGATCCAGGCGCCGGCCCACTTCCTCCTGGTCCTAAGCGGTTGTCTTGCTGCTGTGCCCTCACCTGGCGCAAGTGGGGAAGGAGCTCTCTGGCGTCTCTTTTTTTAAGGGAACGAAGCGCCTTCATGAGGGTTCTACCCTTAATGAATGAATTTCCTCTACAGGCCCCACCTCTGATACAGTCACACTGGGGATTAGGCTGCAACACATGTGGCATGACACGAACACTCAGGAAACAGCAGTAAATACACAGTACTTGAACACGCCTGACGGTTCCCTCGGGTGGGGGAGGGGTGCTCTGCCTTTTCTGGATTTCTTGGGGTGCTGGGGAATCCTGGTGGGACGAGAAAGCCAGTGTTGCAGGGTTTTCCCACTGTGTTTCCTCACCAGTTGGAGACCACTGACTTAGCAGAAGTCGCCTGCCTGGCTGCAGGGCCCATGTGTCTGCCCCCACAGGCCCCGAGAGCTGGGTTCTTTGTTCTGAGCCCAGAGCCCCAGGGGCTGCTGGAGTGCGGGTGGAGGACTGGCTGACAGAGGGGCCTGTGTTCTGTCCTCCTGCTCGTTCCCCGCTTCACTTGTCATGAATGAACAGCGCATGAGTGGAGAAAAGGAATGCATTTGGGCTTGAAGATGTGATTTTTAAGAGGCGGGTTTCTGACAACAGGTGGCAGAGATGGCCGGAGGGTGACAGCTCCCTCTCAGCGAGGCCAGCCTGTGGGGAGGAAGAGCAGACAGGCTCCCTATCTGGTATTTGACCCCGAACTGACCCGAGTTACCTGACTTAGCTTCATATTCAGTGTTAGGAGGGAACCTCCAATAACTGAACCCAGAGCAGTTTTTAAAATACCGATGAAAAACCATGAAGATGGGGGGAGAATCAGGATGGGTTAAAGTTAGAACTGTTTTCCTTCCATCAAAAACTAAGCTCTCTCTTTCTCTTGTATCAAGAACGAATGCCTAGATTATTTCATATTGCCCCTCAGCCTACATTAGGCTCCCTCACATTTTTAGAATGTCTTTCTTGAGATCCTAGTAGGCAAGGATTTCTTTTTTTTTTTAAATCATTTTCTTCCTTTTGCTTGTTTTTACAACGAAGTGACAGGAAATATGATTTATCCATTGAACGAATATTTATTTGTTCGGCAACCTGTCACGTTCCATTAGAATCCAGGCCAGGAATTGAGGCCTGTAAGGTTCCATTCCTGTTCTTCTAGAATTTGAGGCCCACCCTAGGAGGCAGATTTGCAGAAAGGAAGGCGTCGAGTGGTCAGGCGGAAGGTGGAGGGTTTGTACCAGGAAGTGGAGCAGCCCAGAGGCAGCTCCATGAGGAGTTGAGGCGAAGTGGGGAGCAGATTAGCCTCAGGCAGTAGGTTTGAAAGTCAGGAGAGATCAAAGGTCTGTGAGCTTTGTTGGTTTAAGGATGTATTTTCTCTGTCTCTACTATACGTTTTGAACTGATCCCTGTCTGGGTTGCCATATTTATGAATGGCATAACCTCATTGATCATTTCTTCCACAGCTGATGAACCTCAGCTATGTGGCCTGAGCTAACTTGCCGGTTCTGGCTGCGGCTGCACAAGTGGCCCTCGGGGAGCAGGTGCAGAAGGCCCCTGCCTGCAGTGGCGGGGCGGGGTTGGGGGGGGTGGTTGGTTGCTGCTTGTTGGACCCAGGCAGAGCTTAGGTCAGTGAAGAAGCCAGCAGGGAAGTCAGCATCCCGGTGGCTGGTTTCCAGAGAGGGTTTTGGCTTCCATCCCCCCAGGGACACGTAAATGCTTCATTTGGACCTTTGGTTGTGCAGTTGGGTGTGGAGTTTATGCTTTAAGTAGCTTTTCTTATTCTGATGGAACATTTATTCAGAGTTGGACCTCCTCTGTCCTTTCTACAAGTCTTTATGAGGCTTAAGCCTGGGAACAGATTGCTATGAAACACTTTTGGTGGTTATCATTATTATTTCTTTAATGCTACCATGTCCTGTCTGACAGGATGTAATTCTTTAATAAGTATTTGATGTGATCCTTCAGAGGCATTGAAGCATTACAGTATATAAAAGGATACCTTGGAACTTTATAATTAAACCATTTACTTATAAGATTTTAAGGATCAAGTTAGAATAGTTTTCTACAAAACATAAGTGGCTGTTTTATGAATATACTTGTGACCGATTCCTGTCCAAAGAGGAATCTTTTTTTTACTGGAAATGGTATCTGAGTATATTATTAGATGTAAAGTTTTTCTTACTTATGTTTTAAAAAAAAGCAACAGTTTTCTTGAAGAAAATTAGGGCTTGGTCATCTCCCACCCAGCCCCCCAACTCAAAGTAGCTTGAGCCAAACATGGGATTTGTTGACTTACATAGTAGGGAATCCAAGGGGAAAGCTGGCTTCTGTGGGGACTTGAGTGTGCTCTGTATATTGGCCTTATTTTCTTTTGGGTCTGAAAGATGGCTACAGCAGCCCTTACAGTGTGGACCCAGCCCGAAAGGAGACCCTTTTTTTCCTGTTGTTGCTAAATCAGGTCTCAGGCATTCCTTTGGCCTGGGTCACGTGCTCAGTGCTGTGGACAGGGGAGTGGGCACCATGCTGGGCCTCTTCTTCCAGAGAAAGGGTGGGCCAAGCTGATGGGTCTTCTGTTGTTGGGGGAGGGGCCTTATGTTCAGGCTGAGGCCAATGTATAGTAAGCACAACAGGAAGTCGTGGTACCAACAGTGTCCCCTGCTTGTCTACTTCCTCCTCTTGGTGGTATTCAAATGCGCCTTGAGGTTATGGGTTAAACTCAGCACTTCTCAAACTTGGTTTTATTCAAGTACCTCGTGGCCAAGAAGAATGAACTTAGGCTGGGGTTGTGGGGGCAGGGGTGAGCAATCAGCACCCCACACAAATAATGGAGAGGAAATGACTTTCTTCATTACTTCCTAAGCTGTGGGAGGGATTCACCAAGAGAGGGGGGGAAGCCCAGGATTCTTCCTGTGACATTTTCAGGCTCTTGATGGTGGAAAGATTTTGTGTGTCCTCTTGGTGAGAGGGTGACCCTGGGATTGCGTGGTAGCTTAGAGTGTTTTCGGGGAAATACTCATCAAAGGACTTTCTCAGTGAACAACTGGCTGATGACGATCTTGGTTTTATCTTGAGTTTCCATCACACACGAACAAAGCTAGAATCTCAGCATTCTCGTGAGCACTGTCTTCATCTCACTCTCAAGCTCCCCCTCTTTGATCTCAACAGTTTTGTCTTAGGCACGGAACAGATCTGTATGGCCCAAATATCTGCTGAAGAAGCCTGCCTTTGGAGTTCCTATTTTATTTTATTTTTAAAGATTTTATTTATTTATTTGACAGAGAGAGACACAGCGAGAGAACACAAGTAGGGAGAGTGGGAGAGGGAGAAGCAGGCCCCCTGCTGAGCAAGGAGCCAGACCTGGGGCTCTATCCCAGGACCCTGGGATCATGACCCGAGCTAAAGGCAGACGCTTAACAACTGAGCCACTGAGGCGCCCCCTCCTCTTTATTTTAGGTGAATTCATTTACTTTATCTATATTTCTACTCTTCGTTGCATCATCTTTCTTCTTTTTGAAGGAAAACAGCAAATTCCACCATGAGTTTGGAAACCTCCTCTCCTTCCTTCATCTTCCCTTGGTAAGCCAGAGCCCAGTGGTGTTGAGTAAGCCTTGAAAATCATTTTCCAGTTCCTCACACATTTGTCTAAAGGGAGGGTTTAGAATCTAAACCAGGTTTGCTTTGTTTTCCCCAGAACTTACCATTTTCACCAGCCCGTAGTGCCCTGATGACATGGCCTGCGGGGACCCTCAGGTGAGCTGGAGCCTGGACCTGAGCCGCCCCCCACCGTCCTGCCTGGAGATGTCCAAAGAGTGGACACTTCACATCCAGTGTCCCCCCTGAGCTCCCCAGTACCACCCCCTAAAAAATTTAGCAAATCTTGCTGAAAAAAATCTGTCAGTTTGGCCTCAGCATGTCCTGAGCTATCATGAAAAATATAGTGACTGAACAGCAGTGGTTCAATTATTAAACTCCATTCTTTTATTCAGCTATCAGACAAAGAGAAAGGGCTGAGTTAAATCCAGCCTGTCGACCAGTTGTTCAAATTTGTCTTTCCGGCACATTAAAATACAGAGTTTTACGGTGTCATTTGATGAGAGCGCTTTCCCAGCCGGCCTGTCTGTCTCTTCTTTGCTTGAACAGGTGCGGCCACATCACATAGAGTTTTGCCACCTTGTCGCCCCTTAAGCCGTTTCTTGATTCTGAAACAGAGCTTGAAGAAAGCTTTAAGCAATTTTTAATTTGTTTGGATGAATGAGCTTCCCACTGTTTATATCTAGCCACCTAGACTTTTTTTTTTTAAATACAAAATATGGGATTTATTTTTCTTCAAAATTTATTTTCCTTCAAAACTCCCTTTTTGAAGTAATGTGATCGAGGCCGCAGGGTTTTTTCATGGGAGACGTCAAGATTATTCACCTTCCCGAGTTACAAATTGGTTAGCATGTCAATTTTTCACATCCAGGTTTTCCACAGATTCCAAATTCTTCTTCAGTTTTCCTTTTTTCTTTGGGTTATAGGAAGAAAGCATTAAATTGTGTTTTGTGGGGGGCGCCTGGGTGTCTCCCAGGTTAAGCGTCTATCTTCAGCTCAGGTTGTGATCTCGGGGTCCTGAGATCCAGCCCCGCATCCGTGATCTGGCTCCTTGCTCTCTGGGGAGACTGCTTCCCCCTCTGCCCCTTCCCCTGCTCCTCCCTGTGCTTGTCTCTCTTGCACACGTGCTCTTTCTTTCATGAATAAATAAAATCTTTAAAAAAAATTAAAAAATTATGTTTTGGGAACCACTTCCAAAACAGCTGCAATGTAACCACAACAGTAAATACATTAATATTCGTTATTCCCATCCTTGTGTACACAGGTATGCGTCTTCCTGCCTGGGTGCAGTGGTCACCCATCACAACTCTCAGGGGTCTCTCTACGCAACAGGGGAGATGAATGTCTTTCAGGGACCTCACTGGACTCCTTAACCTATCATAACATCTAGAAACTGGAATTTCAATTATTTAATAAAATTCAATTATATAATTCTGTGGCTTGGGGCAAAGCACTCTGTGTCTTAGACTTGCCTCTGAAAAGGGCATAGTATGGAGTGATGAATGAGGATTTGATGTTGGTAATGAACTTGTGCAGCCCAAGCGCATGCATCTCCGTATGCACTTCCATAGCTGCCCCTGCTCTTCTGGCTTTCCTCAGGAGTGAAGATGTATCGAAGAAGAATACTTTGGGGATGGTTCCTACAGAGGGTGCTAAGTCTGGAATTCACAGGGTCTAGACTGCAGCAAGGTCTAGACCACCCTTCTCTCCAAAGACAGCTCTGCCCAGTCTCATCTTTCTTTGCTACTGCATGACGACGCCATTCTCGTTTGGTGCCCAGGCTCCTCTTGTCCCCTTCTTCTCCAAGTAGCTCTAGAAAAAGACTGCCCTTTTAATAAGAAATTGAACATTTTTATTTGAAGAACCAGCCAGTGAGAATGGACTCGTTGATGTGTTCACAACTGAAATTTTCTTCCAAGTGTATGTGTGTGTGGGCTGGCAGACTCCTAGGAGGTTTGTGTGTGTGTGTGTGTGTGTGTGTGTGTGTGTGTGTTTTTCCCCCCTTCTACCTTCTCTGCATTTCCTCTCCCCATCTCCCAAATAAATTCACAAAACGGAGGTCCCATGTGGACTCTGGAGCCTCCCTGCTTTACCTGAATCCTGACTTGGCTCTGATGCCTGGACAAGTTGCTAAATGGCACTGTGTTTCAGCTTCCTGATGTGTAAAATGCAGATAAGGACAGTTCTACCTCAGAGGGTTATTATGAATTTTAAATGCATTAACATACAGAAAACACTTCAGGTGCCTGGGACTATGTCTGTGTTAGTAATCATTAAACCCAAACCTGATGGGTGGTATCTATTCTGGATAACTGTTAGGAAAAAGGACTTTGGAAAGCTACATTCTGAAGTATTATGTTTTCTATATTTTCATAGAAAAACAAAGAATTCCTCATCACAGTTCTAGGTGGAAAAGATCAGCTGAAATTAGGGAAAACATCTAATGCAGCTTCCCTGAAATTTCAGCAGAAGTAGAAAGTTATTATACTCTGTATGTAGCAGGAAAATATGGTAACTAACCATCTGGATGTTTTGTTTCTGATAAGCGCTGTGCTGCATGCTTGACGCTTAATGCTGTAAGAATTGTATGAGTTTGTTCCTATACCCTTTTTACAAAAGAATAAAGTGGTTTGGAGAGGTGAGTGATTTGTCCTGGTTGGGAAGCGGCTGAGGCTGTCTGGCAGATTCCTGAGCCCACCTGCTACCATGGCCAGGAAGGCTCTGTCTCTCTTGTGTCTTGGAACACTGCCCAGCAGAGCAGGGGATAGCGAGTCTGGTTTCTTCTCATCTTAATCACATCATCTCTTAGGGCTGATAGTAAGTCTAATAATACACTTCCTTTTAAAGGCAGCCTTCATGTTGATGAACATCTGGCTCCAAGTGAGCTGGCAAAATTAAGGAGCAAAATTCCTGTTTTCTTGTTTGCTGTGATTGGATCAAGCCCTCCCTGCACAAGCCACCCCCCCCCAACCCCTGCACAAGCTGCCCTCCCCCTCCCCCCCATTAGACCCATAGAACAACTGAAGTTCTTCCCAAACGTTGATAGTAACTTGCCCTCATATAGAGCAAGGACTCCTCTGGCCCTTGAATTTCCAGTTGTACATTGGCCAACACACTTCCCACTGCCCACTCCCTCCATTCCTGGCAGGGAACCCCTGCCGAAGGTTCATCTGATGTGTGACATGGGAGTCTCAATATCAGAGGTGATTTTGAGCTTATGCTTCACATTCTTAAATCACAGTCGTGACGTAATTCCTGTGTCTCCAGTAGAGCGTGGCAGGCTTTCCACAGCTTCCCTCTTCGGCCTCGGTGGCATTGGGAGCTGGGACTTGGTGGTTCTTCCCGGAAGGAACTTTAGTTGCAATCTTAATCTGAGCTGTTCATTTGTGCTCATTTGAGAGATAAGCACATTTAAGGAGTTGATAATCTTGGTCTTGACCTTTGAGACAAGATTAGTAAACAAACGGAATCATAAATTGTTTATTGTTTTGGTCACAGAAGCTGGAAAGTCCCTAGTAAGTGAATTTTGAACTTATCATCGTGCATATTTTAAATTGTTCCTCATCGATTATTTAGATTGTACTATTGTTACAGATTTAAAAAGTAAAAGAAAAAAATACTTTTCTGTTAAAGAATGTTGCAATTTTATTTAATGGGAGAAATATTCTCTTACTTTCCTTATTCTTCTAGAAGAAAATGTTCCACTGAATAATTGATGCTTCTAAAATAAAGCCTTGTGTTTTTATGAGACCAGAATAGCTTTCATTATCTAAGTGAATGTTAGACAGCCCTGAATATTAACTATTTTCATGTAATAAATATTTTGAACATAGGAAAACTCAGCTAACTTGATTGTTCTCGGGTGAAGTTTGGACTACAAATTATGCAGCCCTACAGATAATTGCAGGTGATAGAACTAGTCACAATATGCAAATCAGCTGCTATTAAGAAACTTGTAAAGGTTTTTCCATGATTTTGTTCAAGTAAAATAAGATGTAAAACTAGAAACTTAATTATTAATTCAGGATGGTAAATACATCGTTACATTTTAGGAGAATTGTGATGGATGTAGTCATCACTCATTGGTGATTTTGTAACTTTTGTTTTTATTTTGTATAAAATAAGATATGAAATACTTTATTTTTGATGAGAGGGGGCAAAGTAAAAACACAGTGACCCCTAGTATTTCATATTCTGGATCTGAACTTCTTGCTTCTAAAATGTAAGGCTTGGCTTGAAATGATATAAATATCCTTCACATTACCAATTTATATTTAAGAAATTCTTTCTGAAGATTCTACAGCAGGTTCTTGTTATCCAAGGATCATTAGAACCAGAAAAAGACCATTTAAAGTGAATCCAGTTAAGTTGGGACCAATATTTCATAATTTAATGAAAAGAAGCTTTGGGATTTTATTTTACAAAAACAAAAACCCTGAAAAATATGAAAATAGATTTATTTCAGTTTATATTTAACAAAATTTAGATTATCATTTTGACCACGGCTATCTCTTAGAATGAACAATGCAAAACTCAAATATTGAGTGTTTTGAGAGGAGTAAATTCTTGGACAGAATTGTATGACTGCATATTATGGTACTTTTAAATCACATTTGACACTTACATCACATCTTCAAGATGGCTAGTTTTACAAAAATACTTGAGGTCTTAGTCATTTTCCTTTGGGTCTTTTAGATTCTTTAATATTAAACTCCCTCTGTATTAAAATTCCTATCTTACCAGCAACTTAAAAATTTTTCTCTGAAATGACTGTTTCCTCATCGAACGCTCAGTCGCCACTTGCCATTGTTTTACGTGTTACTGCAGAAGTTCTCTGATGTCATTTGGATTAACCTCATGAAATTCTGGATTTGTGGGGCAAGATTTGCAAACTTTGCAGCAGACGCATTTCCTTCGGTGGCAGGTACAAGATGCTCACTCACAGGCAGGACCAGGCATAGACACTGGCTGTGGACAAGGATGGACTTCTGAATGGGGACTCAAGTCATGAAATGGTTATTAGGAAGTATTTTAGTGTTTGGAAAGCATGCTTCCCTAAAAGAGCTCATGACCTCGTAGAGATTTGGATGGTGACTACTCAGAGAAGGAGGATCCCTGATTTATTTGCATGAGCCCCTTGCAATGTGCTGGGTAGAAAAGAGGACAGATTCATGAGTGAATCACGGGTCCCCAGGCTCATCTCCGTCCTGCCGATGAATGCATAAGTCACTCAATTACTTTTGTTATGAATTTACTAATCTGTAAAATCAGAAGGTTGGGTGAAGCTTCCTTCTAGTGATAACATTATGTGATTCTAAAGTGTCAGGTTTTTTTTTTTTTTTTTAGATTTATTTATTTATTTTAGAGAGAGAGTGTGTGTGCACCTGAGTTGGGGGAGGGGCAGAGGGAGAAGGAGAGAGAAGGTCTCCAGCAGACTCCCTGCTGAGCTTGGAGTCCCCAGTGTGGAGCTCCATCCCAGGACCCTGAGAACATGACCTGAGCTGAAATCAAGAGTCAGTTGCTTAACCAACTGAGCCACTCAGGCACCCCTAAAGTGTCAGGCGTTTTCAGGTTGGCAAGAGCTCTGCCACTGTTCTCATAGACTCCTAGAATGTAATAGTCAATGATCATCTTCTTTCAGTTTATTTGCACTATATACGTATGTATGTTCTGCTTTCAGAATTTCCACACCCACATCCATATGTAGAGATACTTCAGGTAAAGTTGTGATCAGCAACTCTGTAATCAGCAACAATGTGAAATTCTGTTCCTTTCAGTAGTTTTCTCTCTTCTCAGCGTTCATGTATATATTGTAATCTTAATATTTCTCTTTTTCATATTTTCCTGTTCTGATGGCTGCCTGATAGTCCATGGTTTAAAAATGTGTTAATATACTTAGGTATATCCTGACCGTTGGGCTCAATTGAGCATCTCCAGAGGCTAGAGTTTGGTGGGAGAGGGGGAGTGTTTGGGGCCATGTCACCATGGACATCTCTGTAGCCTAGTAAAAAGGGCTTCTCTCACGTGTAGCACATCTGTGTGCATTTCCGTACCTGAGCGCCCTTTGCTGCTGCTGTGAATGGGAAGAAACAAACTAAGGCAAAGCATCTGGCTTACGTGAAGCAGGATCTGGTGTGAAATGAGGAACACCGGGAAAGCATTGTCTTCTGCCGCTGCCAAGCAGGGCAAACGGAGATCCTAGGGAGTCTGGCATCAGATAAAGGAAGCAGGTAGAAGAGACAGAAACCCGGGTTCTGAATAGGATCTTCAGATTCCAGGCTGCGGCAGGGGCAGCCATCCCACACTACACCTAGTGTTGGATCACCTGGGAAGGCTGGTGATTTCTGGCTTCTTGAAGCTGCTCTCTTTCTGGTCCAGAGAACAGGGCTGTCCAGTTGTCAGCAGTGGGGACACAGTCTCTAGGGGCAGATGTGCTCACAACAGTAAAGCACTCACAAATGGAACTAGCTAATCCCACAGTATTAAAAATCACAGCACTTTTCATTTTACAAGATCTTAGAAATTTTCAGTGCATCCTTGGATGGTAATAGCTTGTTTGTCTGTTATAATTTGATTTGCTGCCTTCTTATCAAGATAAAGGAGGCATAATTGGCACTGGAAAGATCTGCTTTGGTCTGGGGATGTTGTCGCTTCCTCTGCAGATGTGGGTGAACTGTTTGCAATGCTTGTGTGACGTAACTTTGCAACAGTACTGAGCTGGTTTTTGGGCAAGAAAGGAAACTGTGTGCTGTAATTGGGGTTACCTTGGTTGCTGGCAGTAGCTCTTTGCAAATATTTCAAGTTAAGTCAGCTTAAAGTAGGTTCAATCAAGACAATTTTGGTCATGATTGAAATTACCAAGGTAAAAAAACCCCAGAGGATTATAGAAACTTGTGTGTCAATTTCAAGTTCTTCTGTGCAAGGTCACATGAGAATGAGGGATATTGGTAAAGTAGGGTGTGGTCCAGTATTTTCAGAGGTTAATATG
Source organism: Mustela nigripes (assembly GCF_022355385.1). Classification (NCBI taxonomy): domain Eukaryota; kingdom Metazoa; phylum Chordata; class Mammalia; order Carnivora; family Mustelidae; genus Mustela; species Mustela nigripes. The sequence goes on from NC_081562.1 coordinate 137,711,248, forward strand.
AATGTAAACTGGCTTATTCGATCTCTCATGTGTATATGTTTCTCAGTTTTGGAAATTGCATCCTATAATTTTTTTTTAAAGATTTTATTTATTTGACAGACAGAGACCACAAGTAGGCAGAGAGGCAGGCAGAGAGAGAGGAGGAAGCAGGCTCCCTGCTGAGAAGAGAGCCCGATGCGGGGCTCGATCCCAGGATCCTGAGATCATGACCTGAGCGGAAGGCAGAGGCTTAACCCACTGAGCCACCCAGGCGCCCCTGCATCCTATCATTTTTAAAACTACCCACCCCCTAGCCTTAGTTCACCGGAGACCAGAAGAAATGGTGAATTCTTTTTGAGTTTTGAGTACCACAATAAAAGGTCATTATTGATCATTTCAGAATGTGTTTGCAGTACTGGTTAGTACTGTGCAGGTCAGCAGCAAAAGCAGCAAACAAAAAACTGAGAATTGTGGGTATTTTCTCTCACACGCAAAAAAATAACTGGTACTGTACTAAGGTAGATATGTGATTTAAAAAAAAACAAAACTCAGCATAATCTTTTTGGATCTGCTTTTCCAGATGGACATACTTGTTGACGAATGTGTGAACCAGCTAAGCATTTACTCCTTTTCTTGGACCGCCTGTGTGTTCCTTGGCCATTCTGTGCGACAACCCCACGTGTAGAGAGAGAACGTTGGAATTTTCAAGATGTGTTACAAATGCTTGCTAAAGTACAGGGACTGCTTTTAATCACACATAAATTTGATAAAACATAATAATCAGCTACCTTAGCCCCTTTCCTGGTCCTGACTCCTTGGAAGCCCCAGGACAAGCGATGGCCTCACCCCGATGAGACTCGTTCTGTCTGAGGCTCTCTTCTCATTTACTGTTTTCCTACAGATTATCTTTACAAAGTCCATTCACCATATTGTGTTCTTAGGGACAGTCACAATTCCTGCTTGCCAATTCTCATTTTATGTATCCTATCTTCTCAAAATTATTGGATTTACAGTTGAAAAGGAGGCATGTTTAAATTCATACTGATGTACTTTTTAAGTCCTATCAGTCCTAGGACCAATGCGCTGAGGATATAAAGAAACATCTGGAGGGACGCCTGGGTGGCTCATTGGATTAATAATCTGACTCTGTTTTCGACTCAGGTCATGATCTCAGGGTTGTGAGCTCAAGCCCCACATCGGGCTCTGCGCTGGATGTGAGCCTGCCCAAGATTCTCTCCCTCTGCCCCACCCATTGCTCTCTGTAAGAAAAGGTAGAGAGAAAACATCTGGAGAATTGTTGAAACCCCTGACTGTCTAATGAATAGGTTGCTGGCCTTGAGGAAGATCTTCACTAATGGAGATATTTCAGTAGAAACTGCTCACCTGTCTGACAAGGACATTTTGGAAGGGGAGCCTGGCTGAACCGGGAAGAAGGTTTTCTAGGTTCATACATTCAAACCAAAAAGGGATTGATGCTACAATCTTGCAGTTGATGTCCCAAAGGAAGTGAAGTGTTTATTTTGCTTATTTTCTTTACACACATTTAAAAAATTAAGCAAAGATATTCAGCTTGATTATTGCACCTGGAATTTGGGGTGCATTTTTATGCTTTGGGGGGTAACTTTCTTTAAACTCTCATTCTCAAACCGGTTTCCTAAATGGCTCACTCTTAGCCCTCCTGCTCTTGGGGGGCACTCTGGAGAGCTGAGGGTTTTGTCGTTTTGTGCTTTCCACGGTGGTGAGGTGCTCAGGGTGCTTTCAGAGCGGTGGGCCTTGGACGGAGAGGGCCTGACAAGGCAAACAACACTCCGCCTTTGGCTCCCAGGGGAGGTCTTAGTGCAGGTGAATCAGGGATTTCACCTGATAACTGGGAGTGACCCAGGGGGACAGTGTGATAAAAAGCTGTCTGAAGTGGGCGGTATGTGTTTTACTAGGTTGGGAGGGATAAGATAACCATGAGTTGATTATAAACCCGAGTGTTAGGGATCTCAACAGGAATTTTGGACCCCACATTCTCTGGCACTCTTGAAACCCTAGCGTCTACCTCCCATAGCCAAGCTTCCTCACCATACCTTGGGGACAGAAGTGGAGATAGTCATCAAACATGAGATAAAACACAACGTGGGGACCTTCTTTGAAAAATATCTGAATGGCCCAAGACCATACCTGGAGATAATAATACATACAAGCCTGTAAAGGCATATTGAGTTTTAATGAAGTTTTTAGGCTCCTGTTTCCTCTTGGAACCTCCCTCACTCCAGCAAGAAACATTTCCTCCTCCCTTTTTCTAAAGGCAGCATCATGTTGTCCCTACCTTAGGCCACTGGTTTAGTTCCTTTTATTAATTATGTGTTGAAAAGTTGTGTCCTCACTTAGCAAAGGAATGTTGGCTCCATGAGGCAAAGGATTTATTTTTGTTTCATTGGCTACTTACTGCCGAGAGCCTAGAACAGTGCCTAGTACACAGTAGGTGTTCCATAAACGTTGACTTAACAATATGATAAATGCATCTCCCTGACCGAAGCAGATGTTCCTTGGTGATAGGACTAGTCTCTGGTGTACTGACTTAGCGGTTGTGTTCCCTGACTAGTGGTTTGTGGGCTGTCATACCCCAGTCTTGGAAGGTGAGACAGGGTGTGTTGTATGGTCACTAGCGAGGACCACAGGTTAAGCTATCTACTTAAAGATTCAGAGATTCTTTCTAAATAAACATGGAAGAAATGCAAAAGCCAAGACCATTGTTCGTGTCCATGGCAAGAGTTTTTTACTTGATGGGTTCACCCGCCCCTCCCAGGAAACATCTCTGATAGGTTGTGGGGTGGGTGTGGTGGTGGGGGGGGGACAGCAGGAAGGGCGTGTGCTGGTTGTCACCAGAGTCTTCCCCTCTGGTCAAGTCTGAGAGGAAGTGTGCGGTAAGTCATGTGGAGGCAGAACGTCTGGCTTAGGGAGCCTGCCTCTTTTGAAATAAACGGATGAACTCAAAGGAGCACAGAGAGGAGAAGCTTTATTGCAAAGTGTCCAGTTTGATTTATAGCAGCCAGGGAGTCTGGCTGATGGGAGAATTAAATCCAATTCCAGTGATCTAATAATATCTTTGAGTAGATGCCCTTAGGGTAAGTTTTGGTTTTGTGGCTTTCCCCTCCCAAGGTGATCCTAGGGAAGAAGGAGGTAGGCAGACTTTTCCAGAGCTGTGATGCTGAGGGAAATGATCCAGAAAGGAAATTTTAGGTACAAGGGTTTTAACTTTGAAGCACAGTTTTAGTTAACCTTTTGGTCAACTGATGAATGATTTTGAGACAATTGTGAGATATTCATTTAACGAAACTGTGGACTTAGGCTCCCTATCTTCTTTTCTGTCTGTCTTTCTCTTTCTCTCTCTCATGTAAGCATGCATGGACACCATTCTGACTTTAGAAATTGTCCTGCTTTTGCCTGTCAGATTTTTTTGTGCTGAAGCAGCTAGAGTCTACCTCCCCATCACTAAGTGCTTAGGAAGCTGTCATTCTGTGTCACACACTTGCTGCCAACTGTCTTCCCTGCCTTCCCGCACGTGCCTGAAGCCCGCCTCCCCCGCCCCACAGCCTGTCCTCTTGCAGCCATGCTGGCGGATTCCACCAGTTCCATTCTTCCCATGCCATCCCCTTTCTGGTTTTACCACCACCTGCTTCCGGCCCCGTGGTCCTCTGCTCCCCTCTCAGCCCTGCCTCCTGCCCTGTGACAGCTCCGGTGAGGGAACCGGCAGGTGATCTCTTAGCATCCTAGCCCAGTCAGGGGCCTCTAACCTCTTTTCCTTGCCTTGCTATTCTTGATCTGGAAATGCATCACCCGTCTGAAAGGCCTCGGGTATTTGATAGAGTTGAAATCTTTGGCTGTAACCTCAGGGCTAACGTCTAGAGGCCCAGCGTGGGATAGAGGGCCTCGGGATGCGGGCTTCCATCTCCCGCCTGGTTGTACCATGTTCTAGTGATGCCTAATTACTCTCAGGCTTCTGGAAATCCCAGGCTCAGTTTCAACCTCGTGGCTTCGTACATGCCGTTCCTGCTATCTGGGATGCATTTCCCCTTCCTTTCCAATGGGATAACCCTGACTGGTCACTGAAGGGGTCCTTCAGGTGCCTCCCCCAAGAAGCCAGCTGGGTCAGGTGCACTTGCTAGAGTGGGAGAGGGCTTCTGGGCCCCACTGGACAAAACCCGTGTTCCAGCTTGTGTCAGACTGTGTATTTTAGAAGCTGGTCTTTCCTCAGGTAGCAGACTTCTAGACTAATGGGTCTGGACCCCTGGCCTGGAGCACTGCATCCAACACACAGTTGTCTAGAAAATGTCTGGCTTTCTCCTCACGCGTCCTTAGACCTTCCCACCTATACTCAACCCTTCTTATTTGAGGTTATTGTTTTTCTAACAAAATATTTAGTGAAAAATCCCATCTTTTTTAGGAATGCAGAGAGGAACAGAGCACATAGATTGTGGTCGCCACTGTTTCTTAAAGCATGGCTTCAGCGGCCTTAATAGCCGGTCCTATGCTCAATGAGGGTATCTATTCACCGCTATGTTTGAGAATCCCGTAAAAGTCAGCCCAGCAAGAGACTCCCCCCATTGCCTACAAACAGCGGTAAACCCAGGGTTTCTGATTTCACACGTGGGCCGCTGCACGGAAACCACAGGCAGGAGATGGCCCGCATTCAGCCTCAGTCAACTCACGGTCCCTTCGTCCCAAGATGCAGAAGGAGAACCGCAGGAGAAACCAAGGAGGGCAAAGAGCGCGCTGGGGTTTCCACATTCACCAAGCTCTTGAGGCTTCTACTACATTTAATTATTTCTCTTTGGACAAAAGCTCGTTGTCTGTACTCCGGGTTAGTGTGCTACATTGTGCTGCCCGAACTCCTCTAGCTTCCCCTCACCGTGCGACTGTCATGCACAAATGCAGGTCTCCAGCAAGATCCCAGACCTGTGGTCTTCCATACGCACAGGCTCTGGCTTCCGATGGGGCATCTGTCCTGTAAGGACGACAAAATAAAGCCTTTCTGGGGCGTTAACCTGTTTCTCAGAAGCACGTCTTCTCCCATAGACTGAGGGGTCCAGGCGGGATGATCGCCGGGGTGTCTTCTTGTGCATTTGGGGGTTCTCCAGATTGAAGGTAGAGCATTAAGAAATGAAGGTAGGCGCGGGCAGCCGGCATGACTGAGCTTCTGGCGGATTTCACCCGAGGGCACAGGTAACAACAGGAATGTTGTTGGAAAGGGAAGCGCCATTCTTTTCCCTCTGTCTTCATGGAATCTGGGCAGTTGACCATAAATTCCTAATGAAACTGTGTCCCAGGTGTTGCTTGGTGTAAGGGGCTGGGCAAGCCTGGTTCGCCTGATAGAATTTTCTTCTCTTTGGTTTGGGGATTTTGCGGTGCATGGCAGAGAAAAGGAGCAAGAGAAATGGACATCTTATGGTAGTTTTCACTTCTTGTGCCTAGAAGAGTGCCGAGGGGCTGGAAAGTGAACATATTTTTTACATCTGTGTCCTCAGGGTGGCAGCTGAGCTGAGGGGCGAAAGGGAGAGGGAGAATTTGTGGAACAGGATGCTGGGTATCTGAGACACATAGAGAGGGTCAGTACAGTTCGGTCTCTCAAGCTCACATTGGTTAGCTCTGATATTGTCAAAATGATCACAGTTAAATAGCAATTGTTAAATACCCCATTGATCAAGTATTCTATAACCCTTTGTTCAGAAGTATTCTTAAGGTAAGCGATCTCTAGCCTAGTGGACAAACGGGTTCCGATGACCTGGGATGAACTCCTGTGCAAGTGACTCAATCTGATTCTCAGTAGACGCTTCCAATACCCGAAGGTCACAACCGTGTGCCGATAGGAAAACACGGAGTTGGAAAATCTGCTCCATACAGCCAAATGGGCACTCCGTCCTAGGTGGATGCCAATTGGAATGGAGCACCCTGTGTGGCCAGATGCTGTTGTCAAAAACAGAAGAGCTGGCTCTGACTCTCCCCAGCCAGAAGGCAGCTCGGTATCCAAAAGGCCAGCTGCTGTGGCCCCCTAAGGTAACATCTCAGGGCCCAGAATGACCTCCCTTGCCCCACTTGAGCCAGCCACACTGCCCAGTTCTTTCCACTTACCTTCTATGACAGGAAATCTCTACAGGAAATCTCTACAGGATGCCAGGAACATGTCTTTGTTTTACTGTCATGGTCAAAGACTGCTCAGTCTTTGCTTAGTTGATGAGTGTCTACTAAGCATTTGGGTTTCTGATATGCACACGGGCACATACATCCACACGCACACACCCCTCTGTCCTTCGAACTTTAAACTTTATTTTAAAAGTATTTATTTGACACAGAGAGAGAGAGTGAGCACAAGCAGGGGGAGCAGCAGGCAGAGGGAGAAGGAGAAGCAGGCTCCCCACTGAGCAGGGAGCCCAATGCGGTGCTCGATCCCAGGACCCTGGGATCATGACCTGAGCCAAAGACAGAGGCTTAACTGACTAAGCCACCCAGGTGCCCCCACTGTTCTTTGGACTTTAAAAACAGTGAACGGATGTATGTATGTTGAGGTAACAGAAGTAACAGAAGTAACAGGAGGACATAGATGAACATGTCTTTACTGTAATTAACAAATCTTAGGGTAACGTGTGGGCAAAGGAGGGTTTTTATCCCTCACTAGAATAGAGGGATGGAAGACAGGGCATGGCTTTCTCTCCATTTGGGGGAGCGCGAGGCAGACCGGAGAAAGCTCATTAGCTTTAAACAATCGAGGGGGTGCTTGGAACCTAGTTTGATGAGTGGGAATGACAACTTTGTACATTGGCTCATGTGGAGGGACAGAGGCCATGTGCTTTTGGGAGCTGCCGGAAAAAGCCACATTCCAGCAGGTGGGAGGACCGGTGTCTAGGAGTGATGGTGCTCCAGGTTTCACACGGGGTCCTACAGGTGAGCTGGCTTCATTGACCTGATTGCTAAAAAGCAGCGTGTGGTGGGAAGAATCTCATGGCTCCCTCAAGAATCATGTCCGAATCCCCGGAAGCCGTGACGGTGTTAGGTGACATTGCAAATAGGAATTAGGCTGCTGGTCAACTGATGTTGAGAGGGGAAGATTACCATGGCGATCGAGGTGGGTCCGATGTAATCACAGGGTCCTCTGAAGTGAAGGAGGAAGGCAGGAGAATCAGTGTCAGAGTAATGTCATGTGATAAATTCTGCAGTGTCTTTGCTGCTTTAAAGATGGAGGAAGGGGCCACAAGCCAAAGAATGCAGGTGAGCAAAGAAATGGATTCTGTCCATAGAGCCCCCAGAGGAATACGGGCCTGCCAACGCCTTGATTTTAGCTCACTGAGACCCACTTTAGGTTTCTAACCTCTAGAACTATAAGGTAATAAATTTGTATTGTCTCACGTCACCAGATAAGTAGTAATCTGTTGTAGCAGCACCAGGAAACCATCCAATATGGAAACCTGTCTGTATTTTGGAAACCCTTTTAGTTATTTATGGAATATAATATAATGGAAAACTAATGGAATATGTTACTCAAAGAAGAATCTTGTCAAAATTCTAAGATCTCTTTAAGTTCATTTTGTTTTATTAGAGTGATGGCCAAAACTTTAGCTCATTCCTGTTCTATCTTCACTGCCTAGTTCAGGGCCTGACTCATAAATCTTCAAATGAGTGGATGTTTTTTAACTAAATCCACGAAAAACCAAAATGACTATCTTTTCAAAGACATCATTTTATGCTAAAGTATGTTACTAATATTAGAAATCTAAATTCAGGCTCTTGTTATAGACAAAGAAAATCATACTTTACATTGCCATTTAAAGATGAGAGGCTGGAGGGGCGCCTGGGTGGCTCAGTGGGTTAAGTGTCTGCCTTCAGCTCAGGTCATGGTCTCCAGGTCCTGGAATTGAGCCCCAAGCCAGGCTCCCTGCTCAGTGGGGAGCCTGCTTCTCCTTCTCCCTGTGCCCCCCCCCCACTTGTGCACTCTTTCTCAAATAAATAAAATCTTAAAAACCAAATGAGATGCTTGAGTAGCAATATATATTTTTAAGTTGTTGGATTTAAGCAAGATTCATTATTTCTTTCTTGGCTTCTAGGACTTCTTTGTACCTACACATGGTTGGATATTCGGTAAAACTGCTGTAATATGTAGCATGTTGTGACCTTAAGTTGATGCCTCCCCTTCATTTTTTATGAAACTCAGTTTGGAGAATTTGGTGTTATTATTTTTTAAAAAGATTTTATTTATTTATTTGACAGAGAGAGACACAAAGTAAGAGAGAGAACACAAGTAGAGGGAGAGAGAGAGGGAGAAGCAGGCTTCCTGAGGACCAGGGAGCCCAATGTGGGGCTCGATCCCAGGATCCTGGAATCATGACATGAGCAGAAGGCAGACACCTGACAACTAAGCCACCCAGGTGCCCCAGAGTACAGTATTATTTACTAATGATGCCATTAATGATCTTTGCATGGCATCTTTTAGAATTAAGACTATTTCTAGTGTTGATTTTGCTATTCCTTTACCCACTGTTTGAAAAAAATCTTTGCTAGGATTTTGCCAGGCCTCGGAGAAACAAAGGTAAGTAAGATACGGCGATTCATATTCTAGAATGGGAGGAAAGGCAAGTGAGTAATGAGCATATGGGATATTTGGTTTTAAAAGTCATTGGTTTTAAAAGCTGAGGTGGACAAACTTTCTGTACACAACCAGAAATAAACATTTCAGGCTCTATGGGTTCCTGTCAAAAATATTCAACTTTACACTGTAGCATGGAAACAGCTATCGATAATAGGGAAATGAATGAGCAGGGCTGTGTTCCAAGAAAACTTTGCCTAGAAAAATAGGCTGCGGTCCCCAGCTAGTCCATGGGCTGCGGTTTGTGGACTCATGTTCTAGAAAGGCAATTATAGCCACCATTTTGTTTTGCAATATTTCTAGAGAGGGAGCTTCTAAGTTCCATTAGTTTCTCAAGTGGGTCAGTGACAGTTTCAGAACGTGTTAATAGAATCTCACCAAGAAGTGATAGCAGACTGGATTAATAATGGAGGTACAGACTGACCCAGTTTTCTAACATTTCACATCATTGTGGTTAATACTTAGCAGACCTCTGAGAGTCCAGATATGATACATCTTTAGGTCATTACAGATGAATCCAAAGAGAAAACCACACTAATTCATTCTTGGCAGAGGATTTGACATTGTGTGGGTATGTGTGTGTTTTAGCTCTGAGATTTTTAAAAAACAGAGATAGAGAAGATATGTCTGGAACCATCGGGAAGAAATAAGGTGCATATCTGAATGGATGACCTGGGGTTAGGGTTAGGGTTAGGCTAAAGGCTCACTGCTGCTGTCTTCTGGAAAGAGGCAGAAACATCTGTTTATTGTAACAGTGAGGGGCTTTGTGAAGGAAGTCCTAAGTCAAGATTAGAAAAGCGGAATACATCTTGACATCTTAAAGCAACAAGCCAGGAAAAAATTTGTCTTTAAGAGCTGATACTGTGGGAAAAGTCACTAAATTCAGAGATTTGAGTAAAAAAAATCTTGTAGAGCAAAACAGTGGATTGTTTTAGAACAGATCTTTCCAAGGATATATCTGAAGAGATATAAGGATCTAGGAAGACATCTGGAAAACCATGAAAGGACTTTCCAGAGGACTTTCCTGTGTCTACCAAGAGGAGACATTAGGGAGCTATGAAGTCCCTCGTCTGGCTCCTGTGTGTCCTGGGCCCTCCAGAAAGGACATTTTTCTCTTGGCTGCTGATGAAGCTGAAGAGGTTATGGTGACTTTCGGGAGCTCATTTCTTTTTAGTAAAACCTTTAAAAAACCAAAAGCAGACTATGTTTATAAGATGGTTTCAAACTCAGATGGTTCCAATGGACTGAAACATTTTCTCACCAACAGCAACAGATTGAAAGTGAAGTCTATGCCTGGTGTCTGCAGAGGTTCCTGTGCTTGGCGTCCCTAAGTGTGTTTTGATCTGGTTTCTCATCAGGCTCTGTGCTGTTGAATTAGGGGTAAGAAGGAGGAAAAGATGGAAAATATGGGAGTGATATCTTCCTGGAAGACCTTGTGTATATTAGCAGGCTACAGTTAGGCCAATCAAAACAATTTAAACTTTTCCTTGTGTTTTGGATCCCGGGCAGGAACCTCGTGTTGGATGAAACAGATGTGATCTGAGACGTGCGCAGGGTCCCGTAACATGGGAGCTGAGCCTCATGGGTCTTCCTGCCATGGCACCTCACTCCGGCTTGTGGACACCAACCTTGATTCCGTTGTACATTTCTGTTCCTGGCCTCTTCCTAGGTTAGATCCAGTTTTAGCAAGCTCAGCAAGAGCTTCCTCAACATAGAGCTCTTAGGGCAGGGTGTGTCTGGGAGCCGTGATTCCAGGGTCCTGGGATTGAGCCCTGCATCTGGCTCCCTGCTCAGTGGTGGTGGTGGGGGGGTCGGTCCACCGCTCTCCCCTGCTCATGTTCTCTCTCTCTCTCAAATAAATACATAATCGTAGAAAAAAAAAATCTTGGGGCAGCTGAAGAACATAATCGGTGAAGCAGATAAATGCTTTGATGTGGGTTGTGTCAAACAAACAGTGTTTATATAAAGGGCCTTAACATGTAAACTAATTAGAGTCTTCTAATTTGACTTCTGCTTCCCATCGGATGGAGGTCTTTTATACTGTGAGTGTGGTAAAGAATAACCATATTCTTCAATCTGGCCGACATTCTTTTCTTTTAGCAAGGATTAGATACAGGGGCTCTTCAAAGCGTTGTGGATATGTTTGGTAAAGCTTTGAAGTTTTTATTAGCTTCACTGGAAATCTTTGTTTCCTGGAAAGTTCACTAAAATCCATTACAGAAATCCATTTCTTAGCTGTGTATAGTAAATAACCTCGTCAGTGGGGATGCTATTGCAAGATAAAATTAATATCTAAACTGGTCCTGAGTCCATTTTTTTTTAAGATTTTTTTATTTATTCATTTGACAGAGAGAGATCACAAGTAGGCAGAGAGGCAGGCAGAGAGAGAGGAAGGGAAGCAGGCTCCCTGCTGAGCAGAGAGCATGATGCGGGACTGGATCCCAGGACACCGGGACCATAACCTGAGCCAAAGGCAGAGGCTTTAATCCACTGAGCCACCTAGGCGTCCCTCCTGAGTCCATTCTCAACCCAATAAAGCTTTTAACGTCTTAGGGACTAATGAGGTTTGGGTTAAAGTCACCTTTCCTTTGTCTGAATTCGCCTCTCTCACTCCCTGGTAGGAATGTCATAAACATTTTCTATGGACTCGCTTGGCTGCTACTGAGGATACCGTCTTGGCACCTTGCGTCTCGGTCAGTGGCAAGACATGCTCCTGGTTTCCCATGTGGTTCTTCTCACCTCCTCCACTGTTCCCCCTTGTCCACCCCTGCCTGGGTGGCTGGGGTGGCCTCCTATCAGTTTCTCCCATCTCCTTCTTCTGGTCCACTTCCCCATCTGCCTGCCCCTAGAGCCCATTTTCCTTAGTGTAACTACAGTTAATCTTTAAAACTGAATCAAGATCATGTCATTCCTTTCCCACACCCAACGGTGGCCTATGGTAACTCTGAACAAACCCAAAGTCCTTCTTTGGCACAGAGCCTGTCTGATCGGCACCCACTATCTCCGACCAGCATTTCCTGCCGCCGCACCCCCTCTCCTCACTCCCCTCCAGCCATATCAGACACCTACCTCACTTGTCTCTTGGACACGCAGACACACTCCATCTCAAAACTTGAGGATTTGCACTGTTTTCTCCTCTCCCCTGCCTGGCCATTCTCCTTTCCCAGGCTCACCATCTTGCTTCGCCCAGTTCTTCTAGGTCTCCTTAGAGACACCTCCTCAACTAAAGTAGAAGTCGCCCTTTCTCTTACCCTGCTCCCCGCAAGTGTTTATAAACCTATAGTCTATTATCAACTGATCGGGTGGTCTGTTTGTCCATTCATGTCCTTATAATTTGTCTATTACTCCTGAGTGAACGTGAGCTGCTTAATGACGGGGGTGTTTGTTTGTCATTGTATCTGTTGTGTCTAGCACACATGGACGGTCACGATGTATGTGCTGGGTATTGAATGAAGGAAAGAACCAGAATCGTGCATACTGTTTTTAGTCTGCGTATGTAGTACAGTGACATAGTTCATAGGACTGTGATGTCTGTGATTTTCCTACCTTGCTAAAGGTTTGCCGTGAAAGTCAAGATGTATTTTAGATTTGCTTCTTGCCTAAAGACTTTAGCAAAAACCTTGGTTTACCTTCAGTATAGTTCAGTGTATAAGGGACGTAGTACTTGAACTTCCTGGCGATTTAATGCTTTTATGGTGACCATCTGTGTAGATGGACAGAACCATTGGAGTCTTACCTGCCTATTTTCCCTCGGTGATCAGCAGACACATATTTAGCATGAGGACGAAGAGGCACTTACCCAAGTCTATTTTTAATACAGGAGAGTTCCCATAATTTACCTAAAGACTCAGAGGTTACTTTAAGATATTTTATATGCCGAAAGGAGCTTTTTCTCCTACAGATGAACAACCAGTAATCTTCTTATAAATGAGAAGAAATTGGGAAGGGAGTTAATAGAGGACGTTCAATAAGTGATTTGTAGAACTTTGTAGAAGATAAGAAATAGCCCCATTCCATGAGAAAATGTTGTTGGCGTAATTGCTGAGCGCTGTTTTTTTTTTTTAAAGTCAGATTTATTGATGTATAAAATACACACACTAATTTTCAGTCTTTTAAAAAGCATACAGCGATATATCTTGATAAGTACAAAATTGTGTAACCACCACAATATAAATTTCCATCACCCTAAATTTCCATTGTGTCCCCCCCCCCCCGCCGCGCCCCACCCACGTAATCAGTCTCTCCACTCAGTTCTCACCCCTGGCAACCCTTGGTCTGTTTTTTGTCCTTACAGTTCTGGCTTTTCCAAATGTCGTAGAAATGGAATCATTCAGTCTGTAGCTTTGTGAGTCTGGCTTCTCCCACTTGGCTTAAGGCACCCGAAATACAGTCCTGTCGATCAGTGATTTGTTTCTTCGTTGCTGACTAGTATTCCCTTGTGTAGAGAGTTGGCTTCTCCATGCACCAATTAAAGGCACGTGGGTCGTGTCCAGTTTGGGTTAATTATGAATAAAACTCCCATAACATTCACATACGGGTTTTTATGGGATCGTAAGTTTTCATTTTCTCTTGGATCAGTACCTCGGACTGGGATTACTGGGTCAGATGGTAAAGTATATGTTTAAACTTTCTAAGGAAAGCAACCAAACTGATCTCCAGAGTGGCTGGACTGTTTTCTAGTCCCACCACTAGGGTAGACGGGTTTCATGAGCTGCTTTTTCAGCCTCAGGTGCTGATGCTGGAGTGGTTTTTCTTTCTTGAAGAGGGATCTCAGGTTTTATCCTTTCCCTTTATGCCCTTTCAATTTTATATTCCAATCTCTTCTACTTGGACCTTTAAATTACTTTTATTTAACAGTCTTTCAGTTCTTCACTGTTGCCTGAGTTTCTTTTTTTTTTTTTTTTCTTCACTGCACATGTCACAGGGCCTTATATCCAGTAGATGCTAAGTTCGCGTCTGTCTGATTTGGTTGCCATAAACCAAATTATACTGATCTCAAAGGTAAGGAGTGCCCGTTGTGGGACCTTGGTGCAAGTGTGGAGGGGTTGCAGGGTATCTGCAGGACAGATGGTACAGGACAGGCAGAACCCTATCCCAAGATCTGGGGAGAGGGTCCTTTCGTGTCTATTTTGGCAATAAGGCACCACTATCAGGTGTGGGATACAGACGTGCATCTGGACCACTTGTAGTGGTGAAGATCCGTTTTGCCATAGGTAGAGAAGTCAGAAACTAATCTGTGTTATTCAAGTTTTTAGAATAATTTATATTATATTTCTAGTAATTTCTACTAACCCTTGTCAGATTTATCATGGAGATACTGACTATAAAGTGGGCAGAATCTTGTGAAAGGTTTTTAATCTCTCTTAAAGCTTTTAAATTACTTTCTGATCAGGGATGCAGCAAAGCCTGGTGAGTAAGAGTAAGGACTCAATAAGTGACTTCCTTGGTTAAAATTAAAAAAAAAAGAGTGAACTCTGGAGCCCAAAATGCTACTAGCCACCTGTGTGACCTTGGATGACTTTTCTACTCCTTAGTTTCTTGATTTGTAGAATGGGGGCACTACTAGCACTCAGAAGCTAGTAGTGGTGATGAAGTGGTTGGTATAGAGATAGTGCTCAGAACAGTGCCTAGTAAGTACTGAGCGCTCTGTGAGTATTAGTTGCTGTTGCCATTGTTATTAACTAACCCCCCGCCCAGTACTCTGAAAATGGGTGTTTTTGACATATTTTTCATACTTCCACAGGTGTTAGATATGGGATACTGTTCAAAGAATGCTTAAAATTCTGTTAACAGTGAGGACCAGAGTTTTCTGACATTGTGCTGAGTAATACCCAGTCACTGATTATCCTCACATGTGGGATTTATACGTGTGTATGTTGACTCAGGTCACACTTTAAAGCAAGTCTAGCTTGTTTATTTTACCTTTGGAGGCTCAGGAGGAAGTTGTGATTTCCCAAGTACACTGTCCTCCTCCATCAGACAGGAGGTCCCTGCTTCCACCTTTGGAAGGGTTGAGCCCACCGTAGTTAGGTCAGTTAGAAGTTCCAGTACAAGATAGTCCTCTCTCTCTCTTCCTATTTCTTTTGGTTGCTATCTCCATTCAAAAATGGTTTCTCTCAGAGGTGCCTGGGTGGTGCAGTCATTAAGCAACTGACTCTTGATTTCTGCTCAGGTCCTGATCTCAGGGTCATGAGATCGAGCCCTGCATTGGGCTCTGCCCGCTCAGTGCAGTCTGTTTGAGATTCTTTCTCCCTGTCTCTCTGCCTCTCCTGCTCATGCTCTCTCTCTCTAAAGTAAATACATAACTGTTATTTTTTTTTTTAAAGGTTTCTTTTAGCACTGCTGAGCAACATCTCCCTTGATGTTTCCTAATAGTGGACATTTCTCCCAAGGAGCAGACCTGACCTGGTTTTCCCATTTAGGACCTGGGGTTTGTGGGAGTCCACTACATTACCTCTGTGTTTGGGGGCCACACCACAGGGCCAGAGCATGTGGTCCTGGGAGCCAGTGAGCTTGCACACAGCCAGCAAGCAGGTCCATCCGTGCCCACTCAGGGATGGGTTAGGTCTGCCCAGGTGTGCGCCCGGCTCTGACAGAGCCCTGCTTTTTTGCTCATGAACTTCAGACTTACCATGGGGGGGTGGTGAAGGAATTTATGTCATTGTAAGCATTGTCTTCAGGCTACGTCATGCCTCACACATGCACTCTTAATTGACGTATGTATGTATCTATGTATTTATTTATATTTTAAATCCCCGTATGGTTAACATGCATTGTTATATTGGTTTCAGGTATATGGTATAGTAATTCAACAATTCTATATGTTAATCAGTGCTTGTCAGTTAAGGTAATTGTGATTATAATCCCCATCACCTGTTTCACCCATCCTCCTGCCCACCTCCCCTCAGGGTCACTTTGTTCTCCATAGTTAAGAGTCTGTTTTTTGGTTGCTTCTTTCTTCCTTTCTTCCTTTCTTCCTTTCTTCCTTTCTCTTTCTTTTCTTTGTTTTGTTTCCTAAAATCCACATATGGGTAAAATCATATGGTATGTCTTTCTCTGACTTATTTCACTCAGCATTAAACTCTAGAGCTATCCAAGTTGTTGCAAATGGCAAGTTTTCATTCATTTTTTATGGCTAAGTAATATTCCTCTGTGTGTGTGTGTGTGTGTGTGTGTGTGTGTGTGTGTGCCACATTGTCTCATTGTTTTTAATCCATTTATCTATCATTGGACACTTGGGCTGCTTCCATATCTTGGATATTGTCAGTAATGCTGCAATAAACATAGGGGAGCACATGTCTTTTCAAATTAGTGTTTTTGTATTCTTTGGACAAATACCAAGTAGTGGAGTTACTGGATCATATGGTAGTTCTAATTTTAATTTTTTGAGGAACCTCTGTACTGTTTCCCACAGTAGCTGCACCCATTTGCATTCCCATCAACAGAAAAACCATTACTTTAAATGCTCCTAAGTGGCTGTGACTTATAAGATATAAATCTGTGAGACATATTCATAGTAGCCTTTTGACATTGTCTTATTAGTCGTGCAACTGATGGCAGGGGGCGGGTACAAGAAAAAGGGGCTTCTTATACGTGAAGTTCTAAGACCCACCATGGTGACATGCACCCAGGATGAGGCTGTGACCCAGGGTAAGTTGGGACCGATCACTTCCCTCCCTATTACGAGGGGTTATAAGCCAAGTATCCAGACAGTGAACTCCAGCCCATAGTTCATATTTTTCTTATCAGATGCAGCTTGCATATCAGTATGCTTTTTATTTGGGAAAAAAGAGCAAAGCCTAGCATAATAATCTCTTTTTGTGAAGACATGCACGTATGAAGTCAGTGGAGAGCAATAGGAAAAATTTGTCTTCACCAAGTGCTGACTCATACAGATCAACTGTGAGTGTCTAGGAGTCCAAAGGAGGGTCATGATAATGTGGTTGCTTTGAGCCCACTACAATCCGCTGGGAAGCCCCATGTACCCCTGACAGGAGAAACAGTGATGCTTGGTTCTGTGAAGGGTCTTAGTACCTCTAGAGTGCCTCCTGGAACAGCCTATGGAAATATACCCAGGTGATGGTTTTCAGACTGTTCACGTTGAAGGACTTGGACACCTTGGAGAAAGTCATGGTGCTTTTTGAAGCAAACTTTGAAATGTTGACATGTTGCATCCTTTTTTTCTGTTTTGCAATTTAGCACATTATGTGTTTTGTCATTATATACACAATTATATAGTGTATATGTATACATAGGTGTACACACATATATATTTAATTACTAGATTTAATGCTGGCTCTTACTATATATGTTAGTTTGCACTCTTGCAACAAGAGTACTACAGACTGGTTGTCTTAAATGATAGACACTTATCTCTCACAGTTCTGGAGGCTAGCAAGATCAAGGTGGTGGCAGGTTCAGTGCCTTGTGTGGGCCTCTTCCTGGTTTGTGGACAGCCACCTTCTTGCTGTGTCCTCATAGGGTGGAGAGCAGAGAGAAGAAGCGAGAGCTCTCTCTGTTTGTTCTTATAAAAGCACTTATCCCATTATGAAGGCTCCACCTTCATGACCTAATCACCTCCCAAAAGGCCCCAACAGCATGTGGTCCACAGGACTATATTTGGGAGCTACAAACAGCATAAGATCATATTCACAAGTACATGAGTCCATCAAATAGCAAGCTGAACTTTTCTTTAATGTTTGTTTGCTACTTGTTTATGCATTTTGTGGTTGCTACAAGGCAAGTAGTAGAAGGCACCAATGAGTTTGAAAAAAATACATGACAGAAAGTAAAATTGAGAATTGTGCCCCTTAATTTTTGTACGGGTGATTTTAGGTAATACCCACATCCTTTGGATTTTGAAGCGTAAAACCTCCCAAGGTTTTGTAGGAGCGTGTTTGAAAACATAAGTGGACCGGATGCTCTCTTTTAAGATCTGTTGCTATAATGGGATGTATGGTGTAATAGGAAACCTACTGAAGTAGCAGCAGAAAGCCCATCAAGTGGGAAATGTGTCCCCCTAGGAAGAGAGCCCCAAGGACATCAGGGTGGTGGAGTTTCTGGATCTCACCGGAGAGGATTGAGATGCTTATTTTAACTCCCTCTCTTTCATGTGTCCCCGCGTCAGTTGCTATTTTGATGGTGAGCATCCTTCTGCAGCTGGTGGCGTGCTGACTGCCAGAGCGCTTGCAGGGGAATGAGCTGCCCTGTGTGCACTGGCCCTCCCGTCACTCTTTCAGAATCTATTGTTTGAGCACTGGCTTCATGCCTATGAAATACTAATGGGATGAGCCTTCATAATGGGATGAGTATTTCATGCCTATGAAATACTAAAAACATGTAAGATAAAAACCCACAGTCTCATTTTAGAGGGAAAAAGTGCATAAACATATGAAAGACATCTCTCTTGATCAAGAGGAGTACAAAAGATATCTACAGTTGAATTATACTTTGGGATGCATTTAGTATACCATTACTCAGCAAAGGCTACCAGCATTTAGTTCTTGAAGAATCCAATATTTAGGAAAACTTTCACCATTCTGTGGCTATTATCCTAATGTGCAAAAGTAGTACAAGCATAATAGTTCAGGATGACAAACTCTCCTATAAATTACCTGACAAATAAAAGGGGCCAATGATTAGTACTATTAAAATGGTCTATTTTTGTTCTTTAACCAAGATTTTTGTACGCCTTCCCCTATATTAAATGGAAACCTAGATGGACCAAGTGTGTCTTCAATACTTGTCCTTTCTTCTTTCTAATGTCATGTCAGTGGGCCCAGTGATCTTTGAAGGGAATCCCCCTCCCCCCGCAGTGTCCCTGCTGCCCTCTCTCCTGTGTCACCTTTCTCCTGTTGTCATTGCTCAATTGCCTCTAACCTTGGCTCCTGTGCATGACCAGTTCAGTCACTTACTAATGGTTTTTTCCATGAACTTGTGTGGTCCTGGAATTAATGCTGGCAGAATGACACCTCAGACACTAATATAGTAAGTACATATCTGTGAGGTGATGGAATGGGACTGTCCCCACACAGCTATAGACCTGTGGTGAAGTCTACAGGTTATTGTGTAGTTCCAGTCAGTCGGTGCCTTCTACTAAGTACACGGTTTTTGTTGATTTGGAGAGATTTTATTATTTATAATGTTCTAATAATAACAATGATTATTATTATTATTTTGTTATATTATTGCTGCTCTGGCTAATCAAATCCTAGGTGGTTTAGAATTCACTATAGTGGTCATCTATAATTAGATAATTGACAGGAAGTGAAGAGACAGGAAGCTTACTGAGGAAGGAGTAAGACAGTCGGAGAAGGGTCTCATGGAAATGGAGGCATTGAAGCTGAATCCTGAAAGGTATCTTGAGATTTGTATGGGGGTAAGGAGGAAATGCCCATGGTTCCTGAAAATATCTTTTTTTTTTTTTTTAAAGATTTTATTTATTTGAGAGAGGGAGAGAGAAAGAGAGAGTGAGCAGGAGGGAGAGGGAGAGAGAATCTGAAGCAGACTCCAGACACCCTGCTCCTGAAAAGATCTTAAAGAGCCTCCTTCCCTTGCTGTAGGCATCCAGGAAAAGAAAGATGGGAGAAAGTAACCAGGGCGGAAGTGGGTCTCATGGAAGCCTCATCCCTAGGATCCGCAATTAGGGAGCCACTGTTGGATGCCTGCTGGAGGGGGAAGGGAGGAAGACCGTGATAAATTCTCTGGACCTTGAGGCACCTGACACTGTAGTAAAGTAGTACGTGAATAAAACTCACCAGAAGTGTCCCTTCACTGTGGACACCTCCATCGGCATGTTCTGTCAAACCTCTTTTGAAACGTAAGATAAAAGTATGGTTTTCTCTGGTATGTCTTCCCTCTAGACACAGGTGGTTGAGAATTGGTCACAAAGTCATGTGAGGGGTTTTGCACAGGGGTTGATACTCGTCCAAAAGCCAGGCGAAAGTTGGTTTTTGACCGGGAAGGAATACTTTAGAAGGATGGAGTGAGCCCTGGCAAGACGAGCTAAGACCTTGACTTGGGTTCCTCTGCCTGCTGCACACTGATTCTCCTTTCCCCATTGCCCTGTTTTCCTCTGGAAGTTTTGCTGCTGTTCTGCAGGTTTGACTAGTTTACTAAACATGAGCCTGTCACTTAATTTGGACCCTTTCCTGATTGTGGTTTCGCTCTTTTCTTTCCCCAAGTTATCTCGAGTGCATGAAAGCTGATTTCTTGTTTTGTCTTCCTGTCAGTTGCTATATTACGAAGCTTTAGTACCTAGTGACTATCCCCTGGTCTTTGGGTGAACCAGATTCCTGAAACTAGTGATGCAGGTCCACGCCTTTCAGACTCCTTCTTGGTCCTCGGGTTCATGATCTCCATGCAGAGTCTCTTTCTTCTTGAACTGCAGGTGTACAATTCCAAGGGGACCCTTTTGCCCTCTCAAGCTTGAGAACCCCTGATCTATAGAGTGCTTGAAGGACATGAGCCGAGGGCAGAACAGACATGGGAGTCTGGGGAGAGAGTTGGGCTCTTAAGATTGAGAGATGAGGATTTCTTCTCCTGTCCTTACCTCTTGGCTTCTTTTGGTTCTCTGAGGCCTTTTCCTTTGGAATAATTTCATTTTTCATTCTCTGTGGCCAGGACAGAAAGTGGGTCTCCTTTTCTGAAGCAGGCAAATTCCTCCTCAGTTTAGTATACTAAGGAGGGGCCCCCCGGGAAAAGGCAGGCTTAAATTGGTCTAGCCCAGTTCACAAGGCTCCAGAGCTTTTTAGTAATAAACAGATTTGTGGGGGAGAAGGGAAAAAGATTTTTTTTTTTTTTTTGGCATGAAAAACAGTCTACTTAAACCCCATAGTTTGTCTGTGTTTACCACAACCGTCTTTGTGGCTTTAAGTAATGAGTTCATAGCTGTCTGAATTTTACTAGGCAGGGGTGACAGTAATGTTTTTTTTGCTTTGGGGGAACTTCACATGAGTTCGCTCCCCTGTGCCCCCTCGTCACTACAAGATGATTGCCTTACAAGTTGTCTCAGCATGAGCTTCTGGAGATGATCCCCATTCTCTCTACACGAGATAAGTAAGATAGGATCAGACACCATGTCTCTCCTGTGTTTCTAAAAACTGAGGACTGATGCCAGGTCTGGTCCTTTACAATGCTGGTGTGTCATTGTCTCCTGTCCCATCCAGTGCCTTCCGTGCTTGAGTGAATTCTTTGCTAAGATGACTTTTTCAGAATGTAGTACAAAGAAGTGCTGAACAGACATTGGGAGGAGCTAGGAGGAAGTGCCTTAGTAGTCTGAAACAAAAGGTTTTCCGAAGTCAATGCTGTTTTACCACTAACACTGACCACTAAAAAACTAATGCATCTAGGGGCTTTCCTCTTTAGTCTGGGATCTCAGGGCTGAAGTCTTGCTTGTGTTTGGTATCCCTCTCCCAGGCTGAGTCATTGGAATGCCACAAAGGCAGTCAGCCATTTTGAGTGTAAGGAATGAACCAAGCGAGTTATCTTGTATGCAGCTAGGAGAATCAGATGGAAAAATGTGCATATGCCGCAGCCCTCCTCTGTTGTACTTCCAGTGTGAGTGGGGGTTTTGCTCGTTCCCAAGCCTGTGAGGAAAACAGATGTAGAAGATTTTCCCTGCTTGGATTAATGGCCATAGACCAAGTTCTAGCCCAGTCATTCACTCTGGATGC
The DNA here is from genome assembly GCF_022355385.1 of Mustela nigripes. NCBI lineage: Eukaryota > Metazoa > Chordata > Mammalia > Carnivora > Mustelidae > Mustela > Mustela nigripes. The sequence continues at coordinate 137,732,524 of NC_081562.1, forward strand.
CCTAGAAGGGTTACACTAGTCTCTAGCTTCTTTATTCAGTATCTCTTTTTCTAAGAATTGGCCTTTGTCAGTTCCTTCAGGCTCTACATATCCAACTCCTTGATGAATTCCAACCCATCCTTCTCTGTTTTCTTAAGTCTCCCTTTGTTACAAGACTTCTTTCCCAAATCCCCTCATTTGGAGCTGTTGTAAATTTGTATTTTAGAAAGTGCTTGTGTTTACTCAAGATAATTCTTGTTGTTAGACCAAATGCATAAAATGTCAGTCTCTTTGGAAAAATTAGGGCTTTGGAGAACCATTGCATAGAAATGACTTTATTCACCAGGTTTAAGATGAAGGAAAACAGATTTTTATTGAGTATTTCTTATAAGAGGTTTTGAAGGATACTCTAACCACTGCCTGTGATTTGTTGTAGCTGATGTAGATGACTAATTGAAAGAGTCAAAGCTCTTTAGAAGCAGAAAATGAATCACAGCAGTATATCCTGCTTTGCTCCTATGTGTGATGTTTGCTATTTTCTTCCGTAGTTTCAACATTGAAATTTTTCTTTCTTTCCTCCTTTTCAGAGAGAGTTCGAATAGAAGACTTTGAAGACTTACAGAGCTGAGATACAAAGATTTTGAAGTCATTCTACATCTGAAGCTATGATTTAAATATCAGCATTATAGTAAGTATTTAGGAAAGAAATACAGTTTTGTGGTTAACACATCATTGGCTTTGCTTACATCCTGAGAATGTAGATTAAAGTACATCATGCAGGGTGAATTTGTTTGAATCACATTCGAGAAACCAGAGCTCTGAGAAAATTAAATTCTCCCTGTGGTAAATTACAGAACCACAAATATACACAGGAGATGAGCCTTTTTGATAGTTGGAAAAATCTTTATTTCTCCTTAGTGTCCTATGGGCCCTTTAGGAGCGCCAGGAAAGACAAGGAAAACTTAATTTTGGGGTTTTCTTTTTGTGTTGAGCTGAGGCTATGGCAGAGACATTTTAGACGACAATGGAGCTGGACACAGGAAGGGGAACAGAAGCACCCTTCTGGGAACTGTACTTTCTAGACTGCCTCTCTGGGGCAATGGTTCTCGAATTGTGTTCCGTGGAACACAGTTCCCTATACTGTTAATGCAGTGGGGACAGAGGTGGTGAGAAGATGGGTCTGTGCTAAACACTGAATTAAAGTTAAGCAACCTTTCTTACTGAAGGATCTCAAAAACAAAGGAGCCTTGTGAATCTCCTGGGTGTGTATAGTCCGCAGAACTTACCAGAGTCCTCTTGTGGAGCATCTTGAGACCAGGGTTCCGTTTGTTCCTTAAATAGTTAATGAAAACCAGTCATGCATGGTATTAGATACTAAAAATATATCAATAAATGAGATTGGCAAATAAGGTAAGAAATAAGTAAGAGCAGTTACTGCTAGATAGGATAGCAAATGATAGCAAATGTTTAAGAGAATGATCTTAGGAGCTAGGGGACCTGGGTTTACAACCTGACTCGGCCACTTAAAAACTGTATAACCTTGAACAAGACACTTAAACTCTTCTTTCAACTTCCACGTGTACAAAATGGTGATAATAACATCTACCTAGTAAGGATTGTTGTGAGGATTAAGATGATAAACACATGCTGGCAAATACCGAACTTTATACGAGGGCTATCAGAATTTGCACTTATAATAATAATGGCTGAGTGCTTTGAGGTTTATATGATAGACAGGAGAAGAGATAGTGATGGATAGAGACTTTTGAATAGGATGGTCTAGGACTTCCTGAAGCAGACACCTGTAAAGATGAGAAATACTGAGCCTTGGAGATGGTGTACAGAGTGTATACGGCAGGAAACCTAAGTGTGAAAAGGTATGTCTTATGGAGAGAAAGCATTTGACAATTCTAACACCCATTTAAGATGAAAACAACAACAACAACAAAGAATAACAGCAAAGTAGGAATTGAAGGGATGTCCTTCAACCTGAAAAGGGCATCTATGAGAAACCCACAGTTAACATCAGGCTTAATATGAAGTACTGAAAGCTTTCCCCCTAAGACCAGGAACAAGGCAAAGATGGCTACTCTCATCGAATTTCTATGCAGTATTGTACTGAAGTTCTAGCCAGGGCATCTAGGAAAGGATGTGGAATAAAAGGCTCCTGGATTGGAGAGGAAGAAGTGAAACTAACTCTGTTTGCAATGACATGATCATGGATATGGAAACAGCTAAGTGATGCACTACACTATCAGAACTAATAAACAAGTTCAAAAAATATTTCCTCCTCAAATAGTATGAAAAAAAGTAAAATACTTAGGAATAAATGTAATCAGAAGTATAAAATTTACTCTTAAAACTACAAAACATTATTGAGAAAAATTAAAGAAAATTTAAACAAATGATAAAACATCTCGTGTCCATGGATTGGAAGATTTACTATTGTTAAAATAGCAGTACTCCCTAAATTGGTCCGTAGATTCAATGCAATCCCTATTAAAATCTCAGATGGATTCTTTGCAGAAATTGACAGACAGACCCTAAAATTCACATAGGCATTTAAGGGATCTGGAATAGCCACAATATCTTAGAAGAATTGAAATTCTTCTAAGAAGAATTGAAATTCTTCTAAGAAGAATTGGAATTCTTCTAAGAAGAATTGGATTCTGATTTCAAAACTTAATATAAAGCCACAATAATCAGGCCAGTGTGGAACTGGCATAAGGATGGACATACATATTTTTGTAATAGAATTTATAGATCAGAAATAAACCCATACATTTATGGTAACTGATATTTGACAGTTGTGCCAAGATAATTCTTTGGGAAATATTCTCTTCGACAAATGGTCTGGGACACTGGATATCAACATGAAAAGGAATAAAGTTGGATCACTACCTCACACAGTATACAAAAATTAATTCAAAGTGGATCAATGGCCTTAATGTAAGACCTAAAACTATAACACTCTTAGAAGACAACATGGGTATTAATCTTCATGACCTTGTTTTAGGCAATTTTTTTTTTTTTTGAGATACAACACCAAAAGCACAAGTGAAAAAGAAAAAAAATTTTGTTGGACATCAACAAAATTAATCAAAAGATGCTATTAAGACAATGAAAAGACAACCCACAGAATGGGAAGAAGTGTTTGCAGATCATATCATGTGATATGGGACTTGTATGTCGCGTATATAAAGAACTCTTACACCTCAGTAATAAAAAGATAACCAAATTCAAAAATAGGCACAGATCTGAGTAGACATTTCTCCAAAGAAGATAGGCAAATGGCTAGTAAGCATATGAGAAGATTCTCAACATCACTAGCCATTGGTGAAATGCAATCAAAACCATAATGTGACATTACTTCATGGCCACTATGAAAGACAGTAACAAGTGTTGGTGAAGATGTGGAGAAATTGGAACTCTCCTACACTCTTGATGAGAATGCAAAATCTTTCCAAAGCAGCTGCTTTGGAAAACAGTCCGGCAATTCTTTGTCCAGTTAAACAGAGTTGCCTTATGATCCTGCATATATTTTTAAGGTAAATGAAAACATATATCTGCATAAAAACACAAATATTCATGGCAGTATCATTCATAATTGCTGAAGAATGGAAAAAACCCAATGTCTGTCAACTGACAGATAAAATATTGTATATCCATGTGATAAGATGTTATTCAACTGTAAAAGATTATGAAGTACTGATACATGCCGCAATATGGATGAATCTTGAAAATATGCTCAGTCGAAAAAGCCAGACACAAAGACCATAATGCATAATTCCATTTATATGAAGGTTCTAGAAAGTTCTAGAGAGACAGAAAGATTAATAGTTGCCCAGCACTGGAGTATCTAGGGGAAAATTGAAAATGACTGCTAATGGAAACATGTTCTTTTTGGGGTGATGAAAATATCTAAAATTGCTTTGATAGTGGTCATACAGGTCTATAAATATTCTAAAACCATTAACTGATACACTTTAAATGGGTGGGTTGTATGGTACATGAATGATATATCAATAAAGCTGTTGTATATATAAAAAGGGATAGCTTAGAGGTGTAACCATCAGCACTTGGTGGTAGCTGAGATAGGGAGTGAGGCCAAGGGAGGAATTAAGAATGATTCCCAGATTCTGGCCCTGGCAATGTCTGAAGGGAGTAAAAACTGGGGAGGAGGTTTTGTTTTGTTTTGTTTTGTTTTGTTCAAATGGGGAGGGCCAGCTTTGAGAGTCAAGAGTTCTGTTACAGATGTACTAAGTTTGAGGTACTTGGTAAATATCCTGGTAGAGACCTTAGGTAGATAATTGAACTTGAGTCTGGAACTCAGAGGAGCAATCCTGAATGTAGGTAGCATTTAGATGATAGGTACATCTGTAAGAAAGGATGAAAACTCTGTGTGCGCGCGTGCCCATTTGTGTGTGTGTGTGTGTGTGTGTGTGTGTGTGTGTGTGTGCACAAATGAGGCCTAGAATGAGATGGAAGATAGCCAGAAAGAAACCTGAGAAGGGGTCAGCAGGGAGGAAGGAAAGTGGAGGGGTAGGAGGTCCTGAAGCTCAGGTGAATGTAAGGAGGGTGGGGTCCACAGAGCTGGTGCTACTGGATCATCAGGAAGAGGAGGACGGAGGCGTCCATTGGAATTGCCAAGATGGATGCTGTCGATGACCTTGGCAAGAGTAGCTCAATAGGGGTGACTCCAGAAAGTGGGTTGAAGAGGGAATGTGAAATGCTAGAGTTAAGAGAGGTGGGGCAACTGTTCTTAGAAGCTTGGCTGGAACTGCACTCTGGTGAAAATTACTCTGGGATCCTTTCCTGCTCCACTGAATCGCCGGAGTGCTGGTAGGGTTTGAAGGCCATCTCTTCCGTTGGAGCCAGTAACTTCAGGTGTAAATCCTGCATCCAGGAAGCTGCCAACGTGTAGGTTGGGGTGGGGCAGGAGAGTAGAGCTAGGCTGGGGTCCAGGGAAGAGTGTCATTCTTTGCTTTGTTCTCTGATGGTTTTGATTTTCTTTTATTTCGATTGGGAGAAATCTGAGAGGAGAATTTCACTAATAATGGGCTTTTTTTGAAGTTTGGAGTGAATCATTTAAAAATCATCATTTGACGTCAGAATAGAGAGAAAAGGCAGTCCATGGTTTTAGATGCAGCGAAGGTTCGGGCTCTCCTACATTGCTGCTTTGTGTGTCTTCAGACGTGGGGGAACTCAGTGCAGGGACCACTGAGACTATGCGAGGTGGGGAGAAACATGGGAACTTTCTCAAAAGGTCCCCATACCAGTGCCTGAGGAAGTTGTGCTTTGTAAACCTCAAAAGTGCATTGACTTTAGCATGTTCTTCCTCCATGCCTCTTTACTAGTCAAGATTGTGGAAAAGCACTTTTGAAAGATACATGTTCTATAACATGTTATAGAGCAACAACCCAGTCTTCACCTTCTCTTGAGAAAACCAGTTGATACTTAGGCAATAAAGTCCATTTAATGTTTTGAGCAAACACATGTTTTAAGCACATGACTTTTTTTTTTTTTTAAAAGATTTTGTTTATTTATTTGACAGACAGAGATCCTAAGGCAGAGAGGCAGGGAGAGAGAGAGGAGGAAGCAGGCTCCCTGCTGAGCAGAGAGCCAGATTCGAAGCTCTCGATCCCAGGATCCTGAGATCATGACCTGAGCTGAAGGAGAGGCTTAAACCACTGAGCCACCCAGGCGCATTTTGGATGAGACCAAATGGTGCTGTTTGTTTTTCTTTCACAAGATGCGCGTGCGCGCGTGTGTGTGTGCGTGCCTGTGGAGTGCGTGTGCAAGTGTTCTTAGTTCACTTTCTGTCTTTTCTTATGTGGAATATAAATGATCTAACAGAAAACTATATATTTGAAATCCAGTGTGTTCTAACTGGCTTGGCATGAAATTAGAAAACTTTTCAGGGCGCCTGGGTGGTTCAGTTGTTAAGCATCTACCTTCGGCTCAGGTCATGATCCCAGGATCCTGGAGTCAAGCCCCACATCGGTATCCTTGCTCAGTGGGGAGCCTGCTTCTCCCTCTCTCACTCCCCCTGCTTATGTTCCCTCTCTCGCTCTTTCTCTCTCTATCAAACAAACAAACAAAAAAAAAAACTTTTCAACTCTGCCCCCAGCAGGGACCCTGTTGAGGGGTTTGATCTGATAACCCTGAGATCGTGACCCAAGAAGAAACCAAGAGTTGGTCACTCAACTGACTGAGCCTCTCAGACACCCCTGTGTGTGTGTGTGTGTGTGTTTTAAAGAAACTTTAATATGGTCCTTCTTGTTTGGTTGTGTTTCATTCTATTTGTAGGGAACAGGCTCTGGGAGATTTTGAAGGCAGAACATTTCAGTATTACTTTCATTCAAACATTCTTGTTCTGAAAGAAACATCTTTTTTTTTTTTTTTAAGATTTTATTTATTTGACAGAGACACAGCAAGAAAGGGAACACAAGCAGGGGTAGTGAGGGAGGGTGAAGCAGGCTTCCTGCTGAGCAGGGAGCCCGATGCGGGACGATTCTAGCAGGACCCTAGGATCATGATATGACGAAGGCAGATGCTTACAGCTGAGCCACCCAGGCGCCCCAGAAAGAAACATCTTAATTTATTCCGGAGCACAGGGTTTTTCAATCAAGATTACAAGAAAACAACATAGTGGTGTGGGTCCTACTTGGTTAGAAGTGGATTTTCCTCCATGAGGAAATCAGCAGCTTCAGGGAAACCCTGACTTTACAAGCCTGTCTTTTCAGCGGCTCCCCACCCAGGTGTAGAGATTTTACTGACTTGCGCGGCAACTTCCAATCACCTTGAGAATTAGAGTGCTTATCTGAGAGGAATCATTTTAACTTCAACCTATACTTTTGCCTGTAGGGCCATGCTAACAGAAGCTTTTTTTTTTCCTTTGAGATGTATTTATTCATTTTAGAGAGGGAGAGAATGCGCGGGTGCGCAGCTGGGAGAGGCAGAAAGAGAGGGAGAGAGTTTTACACACAGACTCCCTGCTCAGCACAGAGCCTGACTTAGGGCTTAATCCTGTGACCCCGAGATCAGGACCTGGGCTGAAACCAAGAGTTGGATGTTTAACTGACTGCGTCAACTAGGTGCCCCTACCAGGTGCTTTGATAATCTTGATTTTAAAAAGAGCAGGAGAGAGTGGTCTCTTCTCCCGACTGCTTCTTGAGAGAAGTTGGCCTTGTGTGATCACCATGACTCAGGGCAGACGAGGTCAGATGACTGTGTTTTTAATGGTTTTTGGAGAATTGGACTGTATTAAGCAGGTGCTGCTGACCACGTTTCAGATCCTTTTACGGAGGGGGACTGATTCCGTTTCTTCCTGCTCGGGGTGGATCTGTGCACATTACTTTGTTTCTCAAAAACGTCTTGTTTGTCTTGGGAGGCGGCCAGGCCTCTAATGTGGGTGGTGTGGGCTGTGTCACCAACCTCAGGCCCCAAAGCCTGAATTTGGCTTTGTCAGATCAGACGAGTGTATGAAGCAGACGACTAGCCTTTGAGAGACAGAGGGAGGCAAACATAAAAGTGATGTTTGTGATCCGATGTAGACAGAGACTTGGGGCAGTTTTCTTTGAGATGTGGGAATGAAGGTGACAGGAAGAGAGAAGAACAGAAGAAGACAGGTAAGGGACTTCTGGATTTTCTGAAATAACCTTATATGGCTGCATTCAGAAACCTAGTTAGCATTTCATGGGCTGGGGAGGGCCTTATGCTCTCTTTTGGGGCATGCTGGGGAGCAATGATATTTGAATGTTGATAATGTACTTAGCTTAGAGTATTACAGTGATGAATGCCACCGATTTGACTCTTTTTTTTTTTTAAGGATTATTTATTTATTTGACAGATCACAAGTAGGCAGAGAGGCAGGGGCGGGCGGGGGGGGGGGGGAAGCAGGCTCCCTGCTGAGCAGAGAGACCTATGTGGGGCTCGATCTTAGGACCCTGGGATCATGACCTGAGCCAAAGGCAGAGGCTTTAACCCACTGAGCCACCCACGCACCCCGGTTTGACTTTTTAAGTAAAAATATGTACGTTCTTAAAAAGCTACCCAAAACTAGGAGGTATACAGCTCTCCAAATAGGAAAAACAAACAAGCACATAAAAATCCTAAAGGAATCTTTTTTGTGATCTTTTCTTAAACCCAGTGTAAGTAAGATGTAGGCCTTATTAAAAGTAAAATTTGCCATAAAATAGGAAACAGAAACGGGGGGAATGTAAATACACCTTTGGTCTTCTGTTTCTTACTCACAGACACATGCACACCTATATTTGCATGAGAAATCTAGCAAACGTCTTGAAGGACAAACAGAAGGTATGATAGGATTAAGTAAGAGGTTGAATGTAAATTGGAAAGAATCCTAACTTTTTATTTCACTTTCATTTGGATCCTTTTACTAATTCACTTTGCTGGGTTTAGGCTTTTCAAACATTCTTTGGCCCTGGGAGGGAGTTGTATAACCATAAAACTTGAGAATCCTGGCCCTAGAAGAAATGTTCCTTTAAAACCCCAAGGACAGAAAATTGAACACAGCTGTGCAAAAGAAAAAAGTGAGAGCGCCAGTGAGGGTTCAGGCCTGCGGGCACGCTGACCAGCTTCCCCAGTGCCCTGGGGCTGTGGTTTCTTGATGGTAGAGGGAGACCTTCCTTGATCTTTTTTTTTTGCAAGTTTCAGGAAACGGCCAAGACCTTCCTTCAAAACTGGAGTTTTTTCTGTTGTCATCAGAAGAGTGTTCTGTGAGGCGTTGTGACCTGTCGCCCTGCTTGTCCTATGTGCATCCTGTTGCTATCCCCTGGGGACGATGGGGGTTTCTGATAACTTTTGAGGTGCTGTGATTCTGCAGGCCTTTCGGTTCCTACCTAGAAGGAAACCCCAGAGCTAGAAGTTTACACCAGAGTCAGAAGACAGAATACATAAGGATTTGGGGTCCCAGAGTCCCTCTCCTCTGCCTTCTGAGAATAAAAAGCTTTGAAGTGTGGTCCTGGGAACCTAGCTCTGTCGTTCCTTGCTTTTCCGCCTTTGGGATGAAAACTGCCATGTTGCCTGTCTGATGTTGGCCTGGTGGGTCCTGCTGTTTTGTTTTAGCCCCTCCAAGGAGCTGTGGCCTTGGCCCCTAACCTCTGGTCCAGCCTGGGGTTGATCATTTTGCTCTTTGTCAGACCGTGTAATGATGATTCATACTTCTTCCTCTAAAAGATTAGATTACCGTAATTTTCATATCCTGGACTGTTCACTAGGGATTTGAATTAATCCTTGTTGGTAGAGAAAGCAGTATTGTGTTTCTGGGGAGAAAGGACTGAACTTGCCTACTTGGCCACCATCAGAAAACATTCAGGGAGGGCCTGTTGTGAGTCTCACTCTGGAAGGTAATCCCAGTTTCAGGACTCATTACCATATCAATTAGTTCACTGTAAAGGCCTGCAAGTGGGGCATTGGCGTGCCCTTGGCCCAGGTGCAGTGGATTTGCATGCATGACGCCATGCCTCAAGGATCAGAATGCTCGGAGAGCTTTGCAAAGAATCCTCTACGGACACCAGGCACTGCTTCATGAGGCAAAATCTTGCCCAGAGAAACGTTTGGGAAGGAGGTAGACTCATTCAGGTTTGTGGAATAGTCTACCCAAAGCCAGCAGGGATCACGATCACGGACTGCAGAGGGTAGAGGGGGTGGTGGTGGGAGCAATGAGGGGTAAACTAACCTTTGGGAATAACTCTGTTTTGGCAGTCTCCCTGTCACATACTTGTGATTCTGTCCCTTCAACAAATATTTATTGAGCACTTACTGTATATTAGGCACAACCGTGGGCACCCAGGGTCAATAGTAGTCTACAAAACAGACAAAAGTCTCGGACTTGGTAGAGGTCACGTTCTCAAGGCCATGACCCAGGGCGGGGGGTGCGGGTAGGAATGTGAGCCGAAGAATGCTGTAGCCAGGCCTTAGGAGCTCCTGGTACAACTAAACAACAAGCAAGGTGGTTTGGAGATGTGTTTGCATGTATATGCTCTCTTCTCTTCCCTCTGTGGACATTGTGCCCTCTGTCCCACTAAAAGGCTGCACCATCTTTAGCGGAGTCCCTGATGGGACTTCATGCATGCTAACACGCGGTCTGCTCTGGTCTAATGAGGCCAGCCCATGACCGGCCGGGGACCATCTGCTGCAGACTGAGCTTCTGCTGGAGGGGAGCTGCCTTGTGATCAAATAGCTTTGTTTCTAAATCCTACTATGGAGTGACCCTGACTTCGGAATGCCTTGTGTTGACATGTGTTTTCTCTCTCTGGATCTCCTTCCTTTGGTCCCTCTTTTCTCTCTTAATCCTCTCCATTCTTCTTTGGCAACTCTGAGATGGCGCTTTGCCTCAGAATTGTAGAATCTGTTTTTCTGGAACTGGACGGGACCCTGGGAGTCTTTGTCTAAACTAGCGATTTTTGGTCCCCGGCCTAAAAACAAGGTCACCCGATGCAGTGACTTGAGAAATCTAAGAAAATGAAGTAAATGTTTCATGAAGCTAAGCTTCCGTGTTCGATTCCTGTATTTTTCTATCACATTCCCTCGGGCTTTTTGGTTTTCAGTATTTTCCACTTATCCTGGAAATTATTCATCATCCTGAACTCTGCCCCTGTCCATCCGTTGACTCCTTCTCCCTACCCTCTTCTTTCACACTCTGGTTTTCAGCTGGTGTCACCTTCAATTTTGTAGCTCCTAACCCTAAAATCAGAGTCCGTGCCTAAACCTTAGGGTAGGAAGTCACCATTTGGATTGCCAGGGAGCTGGGTTTTAGGATCCCCCATTGGAAACATGGATACATTTTAAGCTACGACACGCAGTGGTTCAGTTTTATGGGATTATTGGTACTGTGGTTCTACTTGATTACCGGTTTATCAGACATGTTTGGGTTGGCCAAGGGTGCAGCCATCCCTTATAACCGTTTCTGGAGGAACATGAGAACGTACTTCTACAATATGAAGCTTACTGAGCTGGAGATGCAGACACACTTGCATTTCCAATCAGGGGGTGTGGGGTCTCATGGTTTGTGGAGGCTGGAGGTCATCATGGGTGCAGAGAAAGGGGACCAAGTGCTCTCCATCCCCGGGGCGTCTCTGGCACCTGGGTGTTCTCCTTTGTAACACGGTATGGATGTTTGAATTTTCACAGTGCACCTTAAGGAGAAACGTGAGTTCTTTGTGTTTGCCATTCAAGAGGAACAATTGTCCATTCTCTCTTGGTGTTTGGCATCAGCAGAGGAAAGCACTTATAGCCCTAGGCTTTGTGATGCCCACAGGAACATGAAAAGGAACAAGCCCCTGGAGTCTTCTCTGGCTCGGGTATAGGAGGTCCTTACTGTGTCAGCTGTACAACTCTGGGCTCATGTTTCCACTTGAGAAGTGACTCCTGGGGTTCTTCCATGAATACATGGACCAAGATCCCATAGTTTTAGATAGATGTTGGCCAGAAGGAGTCTGTCCCAGTTTGTAGATCTCTGAATGCCCTCAGGAGTCAAGCCTGGTGTCCAGGAATGTGGTGTTGGTCCCGCCACGTGAGAGGCTGTGTCCCTGGAGCCAAAATTCAGAAGACCCGGTCCAGGTTTCCCCCCCACCCCCAAACCCAGGCAAACTCACATTTCATTTTGACCAGGAGGCCAGCAGCTCTGTGCATGCTGAGCATTACTCCACGCCCTTTGCTCTTGAAGCAGCAGCCTGGGAGAGAAGAGTTGGCTTGCTCATCTGTTGTTCAAGCCAGTGACCTACACTCGACCTTGGAGCTTGAAAGACTGTCAGCCAAAGCTGGCAAAGTCTCCATAAGCTTTGAGGGAGTGAGACAGAGAGACAGATATTCAGTTATTGATTGATTTAGGTCATCTGGGAGAGGGAGATAGGGTGGTTGAAAGACAAATGTTACCCCAAAATAATTTCCCCCTTTTAAAGAATCTACACCAAAACAAAATTATTTGTGCATGTTACAGAAGGCCACAATCTGAGACTCCTAGCAGTGTATCAGTGGAGATGTTAGGAAACTAAGGCACCGCCCTGTCTTCGCTCACTGATGTCAAAATTCTAAGCTTACTGCAAAAATGGGCAAAAAAAAAAAAAAAAAAAGAAAGAAAGAGTTCCATATCTGGTCCTATTAGAGTGGAAATTAGGACAGAATCCGAATCTGGTTGCCTTCTATTCATGCCCTGGAAATGAGCAGCTTGAAAAAGTGCTTCTCCTGATCCTTCAAGTTCATTGCCATTTAGAAAGCAGACCCTTTCAGAAGGCAGACACTGTTAGACGGAGAGCTCTGTTAACCTTGCTCTCTGCGCACACATGGTTTTGCTAACGAGCTGATATCATCCTTCCTTCAGAAATAGGTGCTTCATGGAAGGGAGAGTGGCCAGCAAGGTGCTCGTACTGGCTTGCTATTTTATTTGCTGCCTATAAACTGAGGAGCCAACGTGTTCCTCTTGTCATTCTCCTGCTTCAGAGGGACATTAGGCATTGACTAGTCAATCCTGAATAAAGGAGGAGAATGTTGTCCCTGCATTGAAGTGAGAGAAAAAAAAATATCGAAGATATTTTGATTGTGGTTTTCAGTCTTCATATCACAAACATTTATTCCATTTATAGAGTTCTAGCAATATAGAGAGAGACAGAGTCCCTGCCTTCTAGACCATGTCTGGAAAGGGTTCACAGGAGAAATGAAGTCAACGGAGTCTTGAAGGATGCTGAGGGGTCTTCTAAATCAGAAGGAAGGAAAGGCATTCTGAGCATAGGGAACAGCCTGGACACAGCAACGATGGTCAGTGTGGTTTCTCGTGGTTACCTACTCGGTGGTAAGGTGGTGGAACTTATGGCTCATGAGGTAGGGAAGGGCCAGGTCGCAGAAGCTGGGGACTTGGGAATGTATCCACCAGGCTAGCCAGTCTTGACCTTCCATGTTCCTCCAACACATGTATTCTGGAATATATCCACATGGGTCACCTCCTGGGTGTGCCCAGATAGGATGTTTGTAATGAAGCAAGACATTAACGTCCTCTGTAATCACCAGGCAACTGTTAGCAGTATATTCCTTAAAGCACATCCCGCAGATCTTGGTCTCTATGAGATCCCCTTAGTGTTAAATGTGGTTTCCAAAGTATTTATGTATGACTTGATTCCTTTTTCCTCCTACTGATGAATCCCTAAATGCAGGAGGGTGAAAGTGATGCTTGGGCAAGGACAGTTTTACATGTATTCCTCAAGAACATTTCATTGAACAAGTTGTTGCACGAGCTCTCATCAGTGAACAGTCACTGGCTGCCCAGGAGAAGGGCTGCCGGAGCCAGTGCGGAGGTGATGGCTGGGCGAGAAGTGGCCTGTAAGCAGGGGAGAGGTTGGGTTTGGGGAGGGGTCGGAGGGGGAGGGAAGATGACTTTGGAGGCGCTTGCAGCGGCAGTCCTGCCAAGAGGCAGTGAGAGCACCTACAAGGGAAGTGGTTGCAGAGAGGGAGGCTGAGGGGCTGAGGAGGAGCCGGTGTGAGCCTGTCATTCTCCTGCTTCAGAGGGACAGATGTCGTGATGGTAGAGGACGAGTGCACAATGCCTTGGGCTTCTTGTTCCTGTGAGCTAGCCTGGTATTCTGGTCTCAGGGACACCCCTCCGCCCCTGACCATGTCCTGAATTCTGCTGCAGGTACAGTGGAAGCAGGGAGGCACAGGACTCCTGGGTCAGTCCCGGGGCCACATGCAGATGGTTGTGGGGCAGGAAGCAAGAGGGGCAGTGAAGGGACAGAAGAGCGTCATTGTCAAGGCATGGAAAGGCCCAGACCGTGATGTCAAAGACATTCCTAAGAGAAGGATGCTCTGTGGAGGTGGAAGTGGGCAGAAAGTGTCTGACAACAGAGAGGTCAAGTCCAGATGGGGCACTGGGAGGGTCCCGTGTGGCGGGGGGAAGCCATTCCTGGAGTGTGGAAGGAGCAGAACCCAGCTGCACAACGATGGGGGAGCCATGTGGGAGAGGGGGAAACTTGGTTGTGGAGGGAGAAGAGGAAATCAGATGGGCAAGGGAATTCTGGGGGTAGGAGACAGAAGCCACAGCATGCTCACGGACTAGCAACACACTCCTTCCATGAACTGAGAAGAAATTTCACCTCTCATCATCTGTGCATTACATGGCCTGCCTCGGAGCTAACTTTCCTGGAATCAAAGTCCAGGGGAACGTAGTTTGGCCCTCAGGAGGAACTGTTCCGGATGTTTGTGTCTAGGTGTGATGTCACCAAGTCTGAGAGGATGAGGAACATGGTGCATTCTCCGTCTGCCCACCCTGTCACTTGTGTCTTGCTTTTGTATTTTTAAGAAAGAAACTTCAAGACTGTAGAACCCTGGAGTTTGAAAACTTGTTTCCTATGATAGTTATAGTTGCATTAGATTTTTTTTTTAAGATTTTATTTATTTGACACACACAGAGAGAGATTACAAGTAGGCAGAGAGGCAGGAAGAGAAATCAGGGGAAGCAGACACCCTGCCAAGCAGAGAACCTGATGCGGGGCTCCATCCCAGGACCCTGAGATCATGACCTGGGCCGAAGGTAGACGCTTAACCCACTGAGCCACCCAGGCGCCCCAGTAACATTAGATTTTTGAGAGGACTCCGTCTCCTCCTTTTCTAAAGTGTTTTCTTGCTATTTCTCCAGTATATACAGGTTTCGAAAAGAAATCATCTTGGGCAGTGCCTTGAAATTCTGAAAATTATGTGGCGGTATCCTGTTTTATTATTGGGGAGCCCCTAGGTATTAGAGATTGTCTTGAAGTATTCATACAACCTGCCAAAGATGCGTATTTAATTGAAAAGCAGTGCTTTCCTTTACTTCTGTATCCAGTATTTTACTTTGGATCAATGACTTCCATTCTTGTAGGGAAAAAAACTTTTCCAATTCAAATTTCTTCTGTCTCTCTGTCTCTCTCTCTCTTAAAAGATTTATTTATTTATTTATTTATTTGAGAGAGAGAGAGAGAGAGAGAAGGCCCATAGAGGGGAGGGGGAGAGAGAGAGAAAGAATCCTCAAGTGGATTCCCCACTGAGCATGGACCACCCCCTTCCCAACATACGGCTCAATCCCAGGACCCTGAGATCATGAGCTGAGCTGAAATCAAGAGTTGGAGGCTCAACCAACAGAGTGACCCCCGTGCCCCACCAGTTTGAATTTCTTAAGATGGCACTGATGACTGGCAAATCTGTATAGATTTATGTAAATTACAATTCTAGTCAGTAGCTCACTTATATAAACAGAATGCATTTGGAAATTTTATTTGAAGTTGTTTTTTTTTTAAGATTTTATAAAAAATTTTATTCATTTGACAGACAGAGATCACAAATAGGTAGAGAGGCGGGCAGAGAGAGAGAGAGAGGAGGAAGCAGGCTCCCTGCTGAGCAGAGAGCCCGATGTGGGACTCGATCCCAGAACCCTGAGATCATGACCTGAGCCCAAGGCAGCGGCTTAACCACTGAGCCACCCAGGCGCCCTGAAGTTGTTTTTTTTTTTTTTTAATGTTAAAAAATATTTAATTCGACTTTTAATTTGGAGATAGAGATTTGATTGCAGTTTTAAGAAATAATACAGAGGGGCACCTGAGTGGTGCAGTTATCTGACTCTTGTTTCAACTCTGGTTATGATCTCAGGGTCATGGGATCGAGCCCTGGATCAGGCTCTGTGCTCAGTGTGGAATCAGCTTGGGATTCTCCCTCCTTCTCCCCCTGTGCATGTTCTCTCTCTTTCTCTAAAATAAATAAATCTTAAAAAAAAAAAAAAAAGAAAAGAAAAAAAAAAGAGAGAAATGATACAGAGAGATCCTATATACTTTTTATGCAGTTTTCCCTAGTGGTTAACATCTTGTGAAACTATGACTACCACAACCAGGATATTGGCACTGATAGAGTCCATAGAACAGTGGAAGGGTCCATAACAAGGATCCCTTTATAGCCACGGCCCCACCCCACTGCCCCATCCCTGATGTCTGAGAACCACTAATCCGTTCTCCCTTTCTACAATGTTATCATTTGGGGAATTTATATAAATGGAATCCTATAGCTTGTAAGCTTTTAGGATTGGTTTTCTTTTACTCAGCATAATTTCCTAGACATGCATCCAGGTTTTTGCATGTGTCAGAAGTTGGTTCCTGTGTTTTTATAATTTTATATTTTACATTTAACTTTGTGAACCATTTTAGTTCATTTTTGTATGAGAATTTTTTTTCCCTTTTCTTCCCCCCCACCTCTCTCCCTTTCCTCCCCCCTGCGTCCCCCCTCCCCTCCTCTCTATACTTTCTTTTTGCCAGTGGGTGTCCACTTGCTCCAACATGATTGTGGAAGAGGTAACTTTTGTCAAAAATCTGTTGGCTGTATTTGTGTGGGACTGTTTCGGGGTTTTCTATTCTCTTCCTGTAGTTATATAGTCAAACTTAAAATGGGATAGCTTGATTATTCCAACTTTATTCTTTTTGAAGATTGTTTAAACTCTTCTAAGCTCTATGTTTCTGTATATAAATTTTAGAATAAGCTTGTCTGTATCAAAAATCTTTGCTGGATGCTGATAGGAATTGCATTAAATGTGTACATCGTTTTAGGGAGAACTGACATTCACTGTGTTGACCCATGAATAGAGTATATGTATATTTATTTACATTGCTCTTTGAGTGTTTTTTTTTTTTTTAAATCAGCATTTTGTAATTTTTAGCATATAGCTCCTGTATATGTTTAGTTAAGTTTATATCTAAATAGTTTACCTTCTTTGGAATGATTGTAAATGTTGTGGTGTTTCTCATTTCTGCTTCCACATGGTGATTGTTATAAAATAGGTGTTCACAGAGAGATACAGTATCATCTTTCTTAGAAGTGGTATCATAAATAGATAGGGCTCCTGGATTAACACACAAAAGCCAGATTAAAATGCATAAGAAAGCCGGATTTAATGGACAATTTCTAGAAACAAGGGTAGACCTCCACATTGCTTATAATACTAGCATTAAATAGTAGCTGTATGAAATAGCTCATCTTGGAAATGTCTAGTATAAGTGTAGTTTCTATTTTAGATCATAACATGATTTTCCTTCTCTATGGATAGATCATGAAATCTACTCTCACACACATCAGATCTACTACTGTCACTTTTTGGAAAAATGCGCATGTCACAGGGGTTTCCTGAGTTCAGATAGCAAAAATATTTAAGAATGTATTTAAACAGATTGCTCAGGTAGAATTAAGTAGGGTTTGAACAAAGACAAAAAACGGTGGCTAGAAGAGGGGGCTGGGAGGAATTATTCGGTTAGATTCCATTGTATTCATCTAGGCTGGTATGGTGGCTACAGGAAGCACGGAGCCACGATTTAGGAAACATTCAAAAGTTAAATGTTTGTTTTGTGGGAGAGCATCTTTTTTAGGAGAAGGAAAAAACAAAACAAAACTGCATGATTGTGGTAACAGTGATTCATTGTCTCCTCCTATCCTTTCTTGAAAGACCCAGATAGTCGACTATTTTACGTAAGTTTTTATTTATTTTTACCCTGCTTTGCTCCAGGAGGAGTTTAAAGCAGCCTATGTGAAGATATAAAACTAGATGAAGTAAAATGTTAAGTGGAGGAAAAGCAAAACTGGTTAAAGGGAAAAATAAGATGAGGGCCATGATCATGACTGGGATTTGGAAGCAGAAGTCAAGTCTTGAAATGAGTAAACAATCTGGTTTGCACAGATTATTTTTAACCCTTGCGCACATAGTCCCGAAGCTGGTATTGAATTATTACTCTGTCCAGCCTTATCTGCCACCTTCTCATGGGCCCCCTGGGGACTGTTCCGGGGGAGGCATTGCCCTGCAGGGTTAAGTAATAACAGGAATTCACATCCCACTCCGGAGGCCTCTGCTGGCTGTTGCAGCTGGTGGTCCGAGAGCCCACACCCCAAGAGGCTCACCGCCCAGGGCCTGGCAGCCCGCAGCCTTTGCTCCAGCTCTATTGCTGGTTTTCTGATTCATATGGAAGTTAGGATGAACAATTAAGACTTTGTTCTTTTGGGGAACAGCAAGGACACCTACAATTGTAAGTATTTTTGTAAGCAGGGTGGTCATACTTAATTTTAATATCTTTAAAATGTAAAAAGCCTTTTAAGAAGTGATTTTGTGTGGTAGTTTTTGTTTTGTTTTGTTGTTTTTATGTTTTTGTTTTTTCTAGAAGTTAGGGTTCCTCTGGTTTGCCAGATGAGTGACCCTCAGAAGGCAGATCTTGCTAGTTGGGAGCTCTGTCTTTGATTTTAAGACAAAATCTTGGTGTGTTTTAGAGAAAGTATTTGCAGCACCATCCTTTCTTCCAATGGCTCCTTTTCTACAATTAGCGGACGTGGGAAGAAATCCACAGATGTCCACACAAATTGTGAACCGGTAACTAGACCTGTGCCATCGTAACGTGCCATTTAACGTCTATACGTGTGTCAGCCTGCCCCTTGCTTTCTGGCGTTCGGTATCTGAGCTTTATCAGCGTTTGTGTGCCCTTTCGGAAGGCAAACACCAGAATCCAAGAAACGTTTGCCCACTCAATTCTCTATGGTTGCAGCCTGTTGAGTAGACCGCTGTTGAATTTTTAATTTCTGCATAAAACAAGCTGAGAGACAATGCGAATGATCTAATTGCTTTTGAAGGAGCTGCTGGCCAGGCTTGTTGCAACAGCTGATGGGCTCCTCTGAGTTTCAAGAGCTATTTATGGTAGATTAGCTGGGATCAGGGCTCTCCAGTTCAGGCCATAAAAGGCCCGTCCCATGTGGAGTTGCCCCACTGCTCCCGACAACGCGCTCCGAGGCTGAAGCGTCCTCAGGTTTCACGTGGATTTACCCAGTAATGGATGGCCACACCAAGGGCAGATCGGGGAAGTTCAGCGTCAAGGACACCAGGGCACTGAAAACTTCGAGAAGAAGACTCTTTTTAATATTTTGGCGATCTTTTTTCCGAGAAACTTTTGGGATGTAGCCTTCACCTCTTTATTGCTTTTGCCATCCAAACGCCTTTTGGAAAGCCCCGTTCTAAATTTATCCTGTTCTGAATCATCACTCCTGATAGATGCCGTTGCCCGGTGTGCGCTGTGATACTTGATTTTGTACAGTGTTCCTTGGGCTAACTTTTGATATTTTGCTTTTTGTTTAGAATTTGAAAGTAGCGTTCATTGAAAGGAGACGCAGAGAAATTACGTGAGGACATCCAGAGCCGTGTTTTATTTTTTATTTAGAAAAATAAGGAATCACAGTGTGATTTTTGCCCCCCCCCCTTTAACTTAGAGGAACAACGATTAAACAGAAATTTGAAGTAAGTGAAAAATCTTCCTATAAATGTAAATGTAGTTGTTTGTGAAGTGCCATCTGTCTGAGCATGCTTCCTGAGGTTTGCTGACTTCAAGCTCTGGAATGTTCCTGCCCCTATATGTTAGTTACTACTGTTACTCTTCTGTGTATCCTTGGGCATGTTTTTTGGATTGGGAATGATGGGATTTCTTTTCCTTAAAAACAAAAGAACTTTGTGGTACAGAGAAGCTTGTACTAACAATATTATTAAGTAAATACATTTGGTCTGAATGTGAGCTCTTGAAGCCTTGGAATTAAAAGCCTATCCACAATACAGAGTACTTCCATACTGGTATCACAAGTCTGGGTTAGAATTCAGAAGGGCACGTTTTATTTCACTCTTGTTATGAATACATGCGGAAATGTAAACTGGCGGTGATCCTTTTGTATAATCTTTGTTTTGAAGGATCTTTACCTTGGTGCTCTGATTCTTCAACTCTGGTATTGCAGAATTAAGTAAACCAAAACCCGCAAGCTTTAGTTCTAGGATTTTGAACTGTATTTCATTTTTAAATCATCCAAGAAAAAAATGCTGTATTAGCCTTTTTAAGTACTAGATTTGCTCCTACTAAAAAGTAGCAAAGAACTAGAGAACACTGATGGTTTACTTGACATACTGGTCCTTTAAAAAAAAAAAGACAAGACAACTTTTTTTTTAATACCGTATCAGATGGACCAGTAGGAGCAGTAATTATTTTTACCAGGTAGAAAAACAGAATATTTATAGAGATAAGTTTCATCGATGAATACTGCTGTGGTTTGCAAACCAGAAGTAGTACCACAGTTTTAGCGGGCATTTGGAAATGCTTGGGGGCATTTCTGGTTCTCCTGATAATTGTGGCTGGCGTTTGGGGCAATGTGGTTAAGAATTAGAAATGCCCTGTAATGTGGGACAGTCCCATCGGGTGAAGCATGGCTCTGGCCAAAATGTGGGTGGTATTCCCTGCTGAGAAAAGCTGCAAGGCATACATGCTCTCCCTGTTCCAGAGAGGAGTGACAACGGGCTGCGCATACCGGCTGCCTCTTCTCCACAAACCAGGGGAACCAGGGGAACTCGTGAGGCACCAAGCAGCTGGGTGTCCTGCCAGGAGTGGCTCATCGGTGCTGCTGCTCCTGGGGTAGGGGGCACAGGGAGGTGACCGTGTCTCCTGCTCACCAAGCTTCCTTCTGCTGAGAGTGGGGCCACGCTTGTTAGCCCTCAAGGAAGTGCTTCTTTGAAATCAACCAGCTCTGGTGCCAGGAGCTTAACTTTCCAAGTGAAATTTGGTTAAAGCATCGCTTTCATTCAGCAAACCCAGCTATCTTTGTACTCTGGACACCTGCTTTTTCTTGGTAACCCTGCCTCTGGAAGATTGGGAATTTCAGTTTGGAATGAACCTCTTTGTTAACACTTGGGGTCATTTAAAATCATCCAGTTGAGGATTTGAATCCAAAGAAAAGGGCCACTGGCCTTTCCAGGGATGTCCCGAGAGCGGCTGTTCAAGGCTCACAGGCTGTGAGGAGAGCTGTTTGGGGGGCGGGGAGTGGGGGGAACCTCCATAGGCTCGTTTTTATTTTGGGGCACAAAGGAAGCCCTCTCCTCACTGTAAGGCTTCCTGAGCGGTGCCTTGGGACACTCGTTACAGTGGCAGTCACCATGGCCTCCCTAGGACCAGGAGAATTCCCAGTCTAGAGCTTTCCCAGTCTAGTTCTGGGTTTCATTAATTTGTAACTCTGAACCAGAAGCCATGTGGTCACCCTTGACTCCTCTCCCTAGAGGTCACCAAGGCCCCTATGTCTGACACTGAAATGATGTTTGTGCCCATTACTTCCTCCTAAGCCTCCTGGTCCCGTACCTGGATAAGTGCATTGCCCTTAACTTGTCCCTTTGCCCCCAAGTTCCCTGCTGCCCATTCCCTTCTCAGAATGACCCCCCTCACACACACACACACAAGATGTGATCCTGTCACTTTTCAAAAGTCAAACTTTTCATGGTTTCTCACCGATTAAAGGTGAGAGCCTGACTCCTTCGCTTCCCTTTCAGGGTCTCTCACGCTCTTGCTGGCACCCATCCCTGAAACCTTCTGCCTTCCTTTGCATGCCAGGGAAGTGGTATCAAATGAAATCTTTCCAGAAGCTTCCACTGATCTACCTCTGGGCTCCAGGGCCTTGACTCCTGCCTGTAATGCGGGTTCCTGGCTCTGTGTCCTTGTGCCCCCTTCCTCTGTAGGGGGTTACCCAACAAGTCACCTGGGTCCTAGCTCTCTTGCCCCCCAGGATCTAGCCCAGTGCCCATTGTATAGTGGGTGCGTTAACTGAACTGAATGCATTGAGGTGACTTGTGGATTCTTCACCTCAAAATTTAACTGTTGATGAAATGCTTTTGCCATTGTTATTTAGTGTTATTCCCTACAGAAGTAGGTGTTCTGTGTAATAAGTTCTGGGTTTTTTTCTTCTATATCTAATAATGCAAGCAGATTTGTCTTACCTAGTACAAGTGTGATGGGGTTTATGTACGTATGCTTTTGCCAACACAGGAAATTACGGTGCATTCGATGAAGTCAGCCACCTCATTATTGGAGCCTTGCCTAAAATGAAGAAACTCCTCTAGGGGTGTGATTTGACTCGTACTCTTCTTACATACATCAAACTTTATCCCTTAGATGCAGCATCTCGGGGTGGTTTGCCCTGCTGACCTTGGACCAGAATGTAGCACCCTAGTGCCTGGTTCAGAGACTCACTGTCTTGTATCCACCTCCTAGTTGCAGGAGGTTTTGAAAGAAGAATTTGCTTATTTTCTTCTAAAATTTGACTCTTTAATCCCAAACAAGTTCATAGCCCATTTCAAATTGGCTTTTGTATGAATACGGTCAAAGAAAGAGCTTTAATATTTGCCTTGGGACAGTTGGTTCGCCCATGCCACGGTGCTGGATTCATTTCTGCACAAATATACTGAACGTCTCACTTCCATATGACACGTCTGGGTATGGGTCTTGGGGTCGGATGCTGTGGGTGAAGGTGATGAAGCTCATTCCCTTCCTTAGTGAAGTCCTTTCCTAGAGCGGTTCAGACAGGGGCTTAACGAAGCTGTTACACAAGTAGGGCTGGAAGCGGGGGGCCCTGGGAGGCTCAGTCCATTATGCATCTGCCTTCATCTCAGGTCATGATCCCAAGGTCCTGGGATTGAGTCCTGCTTTGGGCTCCCTGCTCAGTGGGGAGCCTGCTTCTCCCTCTGCCTGCTCTGCCTGCTGCGCTCCCTGCTTGTGCTCTCTCACTGTCTCTGACAAATAAAAATTAAAACCTCTTAAAAAAAAAACCAAATGGGCTGGGAGGGACGAACACTAATAACATGCCATCCATGCTCACTTAGCCTACATTATCTCATTTAATTTGTACAGTGGTCCCCAAGAAATATTACTATCATTGCCCTTATTCTACAGGGGGAGAAAAATGAGGTTTCAAGAGGCTTGCCCGAGGGCACATACCACGGGGTCAAGGTAGAACTGGATTTGAACAGGTCTTTTTTGGATTTTGATGCCTGGCTCCATAACCCCTGCTTGAAACCAGTGCTTCTCAGCTGTAATAAGCATCCCGTGAGGTCCTGTTAATGCACCGATTCTGATTCAGTAGGTCTGGGGTAGGGCCACCAAGAAGATCCTGATGCCTCTGGCCAGCACCAATGTCGAGTAGCACGGTCTTAAAGTACCTTGCTTTCTTGGGAAACCAGAGAAGGAAGCAGTCAGGTTGGAGGGACATGCAGGGGCTTCCCGCAGGAGAAGTGGTCTTCCAGGTTAATCTGCTCCTGTGCGTTTTTGATGTCAGCACTTCCCACTGTTTGCTCACCCGTTGTCCCCCACTTCTCTTCTGACGGCTGCCTTTCTCCTGGCTCCTCCTCCTCACGTTGCAAACATACTCAAGTTTCCTCCATCCTAAATAAAGCTCCCCTTGACCTCCGGCGATGGGCTGTTCCTTTCACCGCCGTTCACTTCTCAGCACCCAGGGCTCTGTGGAGCTGTCGCCCTCCCCGGCCCACGTGATCTCCGGATTGCATTACCTCTGAGTACCTCTTAGGAGGATCCTGCCTCTGGTCTACACTGACGACTGTATTCTTGAGTTCTCCTAACACCTGTATTTTCTAAATCCTGCTCCATCTCCTCACTGCTCTGGCTTACCTTCTTCGGGTTAGGGTAAAAATTCTTGTGCTGCTCTCTCTATGGTGAATTACATGATCTGTCCATTCCAGGTGAAATAATATTCATTTGGGTTTCATGGTCTATTTTCTGTCTTTAATGAAGAGTTGTTCACTTCCAATCAGCAAGGTTACCATCTGTATCCTAAATAACCAGCATTGATAGAATTAATGCATTAAGAAAGAACAGTTCGTTTCTGAGTGAAGACTCAAAGGGCTTTCATACGTAATGCGCCTATAATTTGCGAACTATTTTCGTTAATCAAAGGCCTCATGTTTCTGGATTTTCAGTTATGTTCTGAGTACTGAAAGTTGCCAAATAACTTTGGACGTAGAGCTGTCATTGGACGGAAAAATCCTATTGGTACTTTCAGATTTTTTGAGATATCGGATATTTTAAATATTTTAAGCCCTAGGCTTTTCATATGTTCTAAAAACACTACCTAATTATACCCCATTTAACCAAAAAACTTTTTAAATATACACATGTACTTGCACACATATTACATGTTCAACAAAATAGCCACTCCAGCCAAAGCAGGCATAGGAAAGCAGTAGCATTTCTCCTTAAAAGATGTTGAATTAAAAAGTAGGCAGTGGGGGCGCCTGAGTGGCTCTGTTGTTAAGCATCTGCCCTCGGCTCAGGTCATTATCCCTGGATCCTGGAATCATGAGCCCCTCAGCGGGACGCCTGCTTCTCTCTCTCCCTCTGTCTGCCCTTGCTTGTGTTCCCTTTCTCACTGCATCTCTCTGTCAAATAAATAAAATATTTTTTAAAAAGTAAGCAATTCGGGGGCGCCTGAGTGGCTCAGTGGGTTAAAGCCTCTGCCTTCGGCTCAGGTCATGATCCCAGGGTGCTGGGATTGAGCCCTGCATCAGACTCTCTGCTCAGCGGGGAGCCTACTTCCTCCTCTCTCTGCCTGCCTCTCTGCCTACTTGTGATCTCTGTCTGTCAAATAAATAAAATCTTTTAAAAAAAAGTAGGCAATTAAAGGTAAAATAGCCTTTGAAAATTTTAGTATTTCATGTAGATTTTCTTAGAAAAGTATTTTTAATTTAAGCTGCGATTTCAGATTCCTATGGACAGGATGGTCACAAGATTAGCAATATTTGTTTATTTTGCAATTACTTCATGCCTGTAACAGTTGCTGTTATGAAAGCCAAGAACAAATGACATTTTAATGTCTATGATTCGTTTGCAAGTCTCCCTTCTGGTACCTTACACAGCTAATGGCTCTATAGGTTTGAGCCAGGTTAGAAAGATAAACTCAACCTTGCTGTTCAGAGGTACATGGCTCTCCAAAATCATGCTCATGGTCTTAATTTCCACCAGATGTTCATTTTAGCCAGATGCACATAATCATTTGGCTTTCTTATTTCATGCATTTTTGATTGAAAGTGTTGAATATTTTAAAATTCTGTGACTCGATAAATATTGTCGTGATGCGGTTGTAGGGAATGAGTAAGCTTCGTGCAATGTCTTCTGCCCCAACATGGGATCCTCCCATTTAAGATGGAATTTATTTAGTTGGATTTGTATCAGTTCTTCTCTCTAGAGGCTTCAGAGAGCTTGCAGACATCTAACAGTCCTTAAATATTTCAAAAGCGAATTTCAGTAAGAAGGTGGAATGGAGAGCAATAGGGAAGAAAATAATGTGAAAGCTATGATAGGAAATAAGTTTTGTGCCCCACTCACCTTGGCCCCCCTCCCAAAGCTCCCAAGAAAGAACGGTTTCCCTTGCTCTTGGGGGAGGAAGAAAATTTCATTTGGAAATTGAGGGTGTTTAATCCTGAGGAATACTTGGAGCAATAGCAGAGTAAGTGGGAGCAGCCCTGGTCTTAATAACCAGCTTTGTGACTTTGGGTGAGTTCTTACCCTCTCTGAGCCTCATTCATTAAATTGAGCATTGGAATGGAGGATTTCTAAGGTCCCTTCTACCTATTAGGATTCAAAGACTTCAGAACTTGAAAAATATTCTTGCCTCTCCTGGAAAGGAGACCCTGCATCTAAAAGATGTGGTTCAAGACAGCAGAGCAGGACCAAGTTAGAAGTGTCTTAAGCAAGAATACATAAATATTTTAAAATGTTTTCTCATTGTACTGACATGCTTCTGTTGAAATGTGCAGCCTGTTCTTCCTTCTTGGTTGACTTGGTCTCTTCTTTGTCTTCGGAAAGTTCTTTGTCTTCTGGAAGTTTCTGCCCTCTCTTCAGACTGAACTCCCATTGTTTCATTTGTGTTCACTCAAATACTTAAATTTTCTTTCCTGTAGCCTAATATATTCTTCTCCTGCACTTTGGCTTTTTCTCCTGATGTGAAACCCCAGGGTGGTCACGGCGGACCCGAGGAGGGTCTGAGACAAAATTTTCCTGTTCAGGAGTGGAGGAGGGTGTGCTTGACTTTCTCTGTCTTTCTCTTCCCTCGTCCCTTCCCTTCCTTTCCCTCTCTCCTCCCTCCTTCCTTTCATCCCTTCCTGTTTACTGCCAGACAGTCATTCTTTATCAACAGTTATTTTCTGAGCACTGGCTGTGTACCCAGGACCAGTATTCCTTCTGGGGAAAGATCAGTGATCAAATCCCTGCCCCCGGTGGTGTTTGACCTCTAATGCACTCAAGAATGATTCTTCTTTTTTAACCGTATGTCTCTTTAATGTGCTTAAATGTCAGAATTTAAAATAGCTGTCATGGTTCCTAACCCAAAGGAGGTGCTTGTCATTGTTTACTGTCTATCAACAGTTGGCATTATTTTCCGAAACACTCTCTTCCCCTATTATTAATACTGATAAAGATCATAAGGTTTTGTTGAAACAAAAAAAAAATTCTCTTTGAGTTAGGCAAGTTGAGGTCAGATATCCATTTCCCTCAAATTTTTATTTTATTTTTTTTAAAAGATTTTATTTATTTATTTGACAGAGAGAAATTACAAGTACACTGAGAGGCAGGCAGAGAGAGAGAGAAGGAAGCAGGCTCCCCGCTGAGCAGAGAGCCCGATGCGGGACTCGATCCCAGGACCCTGAGATCATGACCTGAGCCGAAGGCAGTGGCTTAACTCACTGAGCCACCCAGGCGCCCCTCAAATTTTTATGTTTTAAGATTTTATTTATTTATTTGACAAAGAGACAGATCACAAGTAGGCAGAGAGGCAGGCAGAGAGAAAGGGAGAGGCAGGTTCCCAACTGAGCAGAGAGCCTGATGCAGGGCTGGATCCTAGGACCCTGAGATCATGACCTGAGCCAAAGGCAGCAGCTTAGCCCACTGAGCCTCCCAGGTGCCCTCCTCAAATTTTTTTTTTAAGATTTTATTTTTAAGTATTCTCTACACCCAACATGGGGCTCAAACCTGCAACCCTGAGATCAAAAGTCACTTGTGCCACTGACTGGGTCAGCCAGGTGTCTTTCCCTCAATTTTTTGATTCATGTTCTCTTAGTTCTCACAAAGTGCTATCTATAAAATATTGATTCATTGTCAAGGTGAAGGTTGACATTTATATCATTCAATCAAGATACTCTAGAAATAATTCATTGAATCAGCTTCTTTCTTACTCTCAGACTTTATCTGTTTTGAAAATATTTTTAAACTTAGCAAAAATTTAAAAATAAAGGCAATTTTACCTGAAGACTTTGAAGTGAGTGAGAAGACCGGAGTCCCATCGGTTAAACTATTGCGTATCACTTGAAGTGCCAGAGAAGTGTCTTAGGACAGAAACTTTGGACTTCATAATCTGTCATTCTGTGTATTTTTTCTTTTGAAGATTATTTGCCTAGTCACCTTTATTACCAGAGGAAGCTGGTTTTATACTAAGTAAAACATTAGCTGCTATCCTGCCTCTAGTGTATGTTAGTTTTTTATGTTTAATTTTGCACAAGTTGTAAAGGGCATTCTTGGTTCATGGGGCTGTAAACATTTCAACCTTGTCCTTCACAAAGTAATTATTTCATTAAAAATAAATTACAGTGTGTTGAGTAGCTCCAGATAAAAATGCTCATCACCTGGTAAATGGATGCGCTAAGATTTAAGGAGAACAAATTACCTTGGTGTTTTAATAGAGTTTCCTGAGCTAATTTTTATTCATAGCACCTCTCTGGCTAATGTGAGGGCTGATGATGATCTCTGTAATTAATGAGCTCAAGTTTGGGGGAAAAAAAAAAGACTAACAGGTAGATAACTTTGGGCAGCATGAAGTCAGAACTGTTATTGCAGGGGAGTTGTGTTTAGGCAATCGCTGTGAAAGGTGCCCTTGTTGAGCGTATTTTGTTGTTGTTATTGAAGATTTTGTTTTTTTATTTGAGAGAGAGAGAGAAAAAAAAAAAGCTGGGGGACAAGCAGATTCCCTACTGAGCAAGGAGCCAGATGCAGGGCTCGATCCAGGGACCCTGAGTCATGACCAGAGCTGAGGAACGGTCAAGGGAGCCACCTAAGTGCCCTGAGGGTATGTTTTAAACAGGTCCATGAACAGTCTGTAGAAAGGCGACAATATCTCCCAAAAGCTGTATGAAAAAGGTGCCCTTTTCTGAAAGCTCATTTCACAGAAAAGAGCCATTGTTTTCCATTTTTTGCTAAAGGGGCTGTGGCTCCCATGAGAAGCTCAAGTTCTAATTATTTGTATAGAAGCCAGTGTCTAGGGAGTGCCTGGAGGTCTGGGTGACCTCAGCGGGGCACACACCCCCGGACCGTGTTATGTTTCAGCATCCACCTGCTGAGACCGAGTCGGGGCAGCCAGCTGGTCGGGGTCATCGCTGCCCAGTAGGACCTCCTGCGCTGGTGGACAAGCTCTCAGGTCCGTGCTGTGCTCTCAGGCGCCCACCAGCCGTGGCTGTTAGCACTTGAAAACATGGCAAGTGCCACCGAGGAACTGAACTTTTAAATTACTTCTGCTTAGTCTATACTGCATTAGCTTTCTGTTGTTGGAAGTTGCAGGTCCAGGGGAAATGGCTTTGTGTTTTCTGCATCTGCCGATAGGAGCTGGGACCTGTTGCCACAGTCACATCAGGGATGATGCTCAGATGGCTGGGGGAGAGTAGCACCTACTGTGGTTTTCAAAAGAAGTTGAAAATGTACCGAATCTTAGCGAGTGGGATTCCCCCTTCCTCTCACTGGTGCACAGATATCCCCAGTACAAGCACACGTGCGCACACACACGTAGTATGCCATTCTGTAGATTCTCTGTGGTCCTGAACACAGTCTGTTCATTTCTGCATTTTGATTGTGTATCCGAAGATAGGGGCTTTCTAGTCTCACCACCGCTAGTCCCGTGAGCTGGAGCCTTCAGTCCGGCATCATGGCCAGCGCCTGCCTGATGGTCAGCAGGGAGGGAAGCAAAGTGGTCTGGGCCGGTGGGGGACTGGGGTCCTAATCGGATAGGTCACCAGCTCGTCTGTTAACCACTTTATTGTTTTTTCCTAAATTTGTGTCTTGACGTCAAGCGATGCAGTTCTGTGAGACATTAGTTTATGTGCTTGGTTTTCTGACCCGTAGGGCTACGAACTAAAGCTGTCCTTTGGGAACCTGGGCTGGAAACGAGGAGACTTTCCTGTGATGGGGCTCACGTGACCGGCTCGGCTTCACAAGCATACGGAACACCCATTCCTTCATCCTGGTTATTTTGGGGTACTTGCTGGGGTGACTAACGATCCTGCAGATTTCCCCCAAGTGTCCGTGGCTGGCGAACCTCGGAGAGTGGAGAAGGCAGTGTCGGGCAGTGTGCTGGGGGGCATAGGGAGAGCCCTGCCAACCTGCCCCAGTCACTTTTCACATCGAAACGATGAGGTGTTGACCCACTCTGTCTCCGGTGGCTTCTCTCAAGCCTCTGGGGCTGGAGAGTGTGTGTGTGTGTATGTGTGTGCGCAGCTTTTCCTCAGAAAAGAATAGAATCTTTACTATTAAAATGAGCCCCAAAGCAGAGGAGAACAGGAAGTCGTGGGCACTGAAGGAAACGCAGGGCGATGGGATGTGTTAGGGTTGAGAAGGGGCCCGCTGACATCCAGGGTCGTGGCCCTCACCCCTGCCTGGGAGCCCACAGTCCAGGGGGGTTGCTGGGGGGTGTCCTTTGGAGGCCCCATGAATTACTCCGGAGACCGTGACCCTTCCTTCTGCACCCCGGGCTCAGACTGCGGGGATATCCCCCCTGTTCCCAGGGGTCCCGTTCTTCACCCTGTGCTTCTGCACACCCCGCTCCCAAGGGGGGAAGTCTTCTCCTCGACAGCCCTCCGAGCCTTCCAGCTCCCGGGAGCTTACTGCCTTCCCCCGGGAGACTCTCCTCAGGGGGAGAGTCTTTCAGCTCCCCACAGCCACCGGCTGGGCTAGGCAAGCCCAGAGAAGGACTTGGTGTCCTCACGCGTAGAATGACACCAGCTGGTCAGATCATTGTGCGCGCCACTGCTCTCCGTCTATAGTCTAGACTAGAGAGATGCCTTCCTCAACCGGTGCAGCTCACCGAAAACTTAACTTTCTGCCCGAAAAGAATGCAGTGATCCTTTATTAAATACCCAGAATGCAGAGGCTGGGACAGTTCGCACAGCCCCAGTAACCCTTGCCTCCAGTGTGCATGAATAAATGTGGCTAATTAGATTAGGTGACCATATAGCAAAAACAGTGCAGCTCAGCTGCTGAGCTGAATAGATGTTTTTAAAATAACCAACAGAGTGGACGCTCCTGCTCCTCGTTACCAAACCTTTTTTGGTTTGTTACAGGGGTGGGGGCGTATTTAGGGGTAATATAAGGCGAGTCAGCCTTCTCTGCTTCCTCCTCTGTCTTCCTTTCCTCCTCTTCTCCCCTTTCCCTCCCCCTCCTCTTGTCTTTCTCTCCCTCTTCCCTTCCTTTCTTTTCCTCTTTCTGCTTCCTGTTTTTCTTCTGTTTTCTTTTCTCTTGCTGCTTCTCTTCTCTTCAGCTAAGTCAAGACCTAAGCAACATGGCCATGGATATCTGTAAGTTTATATATAGGACATATTTATAGAAACCTAAAATCTCCCTTTATACAGTTCTGATACCTTTTGTCATGCGAGTAATACTATAAATGATCTTTTAAAATGATCCTTTAATTAAAAAATCTTAATTTTTATTTTATTTTATTTTATTTTTATTTTATTTTTTATTTTTTAAAGATTTTATTTATTTATTTGACAGACAGAGATCACAAGTAGGCAGATAGGCAGGCAGAGAGAGAGAGAGAGAAAGTGGGAAGCAGGCTTCCTGCGGAGCAGAGAGCCCGATGTGGGGCTCGATCCCAGGACCCTGAGATCATGACCCGAGCTGAAGGCAGCAGCCCAACCACTGAGCCACCCAGGCGCCCCCCTTTTTTTTTTTTTTTAAAGATTTTATTTATTTAAAAAATCTTAATTTTTAAAAAATTACTATATTCTGCAACATGGAATCTGATCTTTAGGCATTCTTCTCTTTTGTGGAAAGAGACTTGTTTCTTGCTAGAGCAAACTGGTTATCTCTCCTTCACGCTATCTTTGCTTGTGCGTATCTTGTACGTCTACATGTGGATATGTGTGAATAACAACCAAAAAATATCTGCTTACATTTTTTTTCCCCTACTTACCTGTTTCAGTATGTAATATGCCGCTAGCAATAAGGAGAAAGTGAGTGCTGGACATTGTAGTTTAATTTTAGTAGAGCAAAAGTGAAAAATCAGATCTCCATTTCTGCTTCAGTGTTCGTTAACTCAAATGTAAAATTAGAAATGTGGTCATTATTTGGCAGTTTTGACTTTCTAAGGGAAACCATATCATAGCGTATGTGTCAATGTGCTGGCCTTTAAAAATAGATCTCATCCCGCAAGAAGATGAGCCCACTTGGCTGCAGTCATGGTGAGGCCTGTGGATTAACCGGTGGGCTCTGTCAGCAGTTCACTGGGAGTTCTCGACTCTTCCCAGGAGCATTAAATCTCCCGGCTTCGGCTGCATTCGGTTCATCTTTGGTCAAAGCTCTGGTGTTTTAAAAGCTAACTGCTGACGAGTAAACACTCTTGACCCTGATTGTAAACATTTGTCCTACGTCTGGTTAGTTTTCGTTTTCACTGACCAAAACCATTCTGGCAGCAGAGTCCTTAAGTCTGACAGCCTGACAAATTCTACAGAATCCCTTGTTTTTCTCACACAGGCTTTGAACGGTGACTCACCGTCCCTTTGAAAACATTTCTTCTCTGGTATTGCAGATCTCCATAAATATACATCCTTGAGCAAATGAGGTGTAGGAAAGAACTTAAACATTGGATAACTGGAAAAAAAAAAGTATGTTTTGCAGCTTCATGTCTTCTGTCTGTCCTCCTGAGGAGATCAAAGAGGATCATTCTTCGAGGTTCTGTTTAGATTCTGGAGGCCATGGCCATTGCTCCTCCTCTGTTTCTCTTTCCGCTGGGGGATTTGACCGTTGCCACCTGAGTAAGGTGACGGCAAGGCCATGTGGATCTTGAGTGGCTGTCTTGGGCACAGGTCCACTGCCATGTGCTTCTGGAGTCTTCAGGAGCTTGAAAGCCACACCAGTGCTCTGCACTTCAGTGTCTGCTGAAAGGCCACTCCTCTACCTGGGAAACAGGAGCAGTGGGGGTTTGAGGCAGAGACCTGTGGCCTCTGAAAGCACCTGGGGATTCTCATGGACAGTCACACATGAGTAAAATGAAGACATTTGGATTTTGTCAGTGGTTGAGAAGCTCCAGACTGCACCAGGTATGGGGTCTGTGTGAGAAGTGGAGCTGAGGAAGGCTTGGGTCTGACTGAGCTCTGACTTTGGCTTTGTGCGGCCACTAATCCAGAAGCATTCCGCCTGAGGCCCCAGAGGCCTCTCTACAGCAGGGTCTTGTTTTGTTAAGGAGTTGCAAACAGCCTGTTGTAGTAAGAAAGAAACAGCGTTTTCTTTTCCACAGCAGTATGGACATGAAGGAAAACTTGAAGTCGACAAACTCTACCGTAAATCTTCCCCTCCCTAAGAATCCTGTGTTGAGGTCTTGATTCTTAAAATGAACTGTGTGCAGCTGTTGGGCTTTTGGCTGATTGTAGAGCTTTGTGTAAAATCAAATTTATTTAGTATCCACCCCGAAGAGGACTGGGTTCACCAGCCTCTTGTAAGAACACGCCTCTCCCTTCTGCTTGTGCGAGATGCTTGGAAGTGGTCTTACCCCACAGTTACTGGGTCATGCGATTAGCTGTTCCTAGGACAGTTCCTTAGGGCCCATGACATTGGCTGTGTTTTAGGACTTGAAAACCTCAACATAGCCCCACTGTGGAATATTCAAGGAGACATCTGTCTTCTAAATCTTCCCTCCTTGGGAAGGGCCACACAGAGATGAACTTGAGAAAAGTCTAATCCTTCTTTGAAGTATAAAACCACCAGCAATAAGTAGACTGTATACCTTGGAGGGTACACAGAAGCCTGTCATGGTCATCTGGGAGGATCCTTCCAAGGACCTTCTCCAGACGTGGTTTCCTTTCATATACTTTATGGAGTTTTTTAATAAAGTGGACAGAATTTCTTAATGTGATTTGCTGGTTTTCTAGTTGACTTAGATTTAAATAACCAGGTCATAGCATGAAAAACACCCCTCCACACACACACACACACCTGACCCTACCTGTAGGAAACTTGGGCACTCAAGAGAATATTCTAGAACCACCCAACACTGGCCTCTGTGTGGACCTGGGCCCAGGCAGAACGGCTTTGCTGGAGTGGACTCTGGCTACAGTCTCTACTCTGTCCCGTTAGGATTGGGCAAAAGAATTCATATATTTTTGAAATTGAAACCTGTTGTTGTTAAGATAATGACCAGCCATATACTTTACCTAGAAAATATGGATGCAGTATAGTAAATCCTAATGTCAAATTAACAAGTTTTCTGTGTGAGGTATTATTTATCTGGGTTTTGTCCTCCATGTCATTTTATTGTCGATTTTATTTGATTTTGGAACAACTTGCATGTCTGTATCCTAATTGCCCGAGTGCCAGAATTACAGAACAGGTTTACAGGTTTTTATCCCAAAGCTAGAAATAGAATTTTCTCTAGGAGCAATGATTTCATAAGCCACTCAGTTATATGTTGAAAGAAACTTGAGTTGATAAGTATTTAAAAACTAAATTTGGTCTTCTTTACATATATGTTATTTAGGTGGGCTATTATGTGAGTTCTTGCAATTGTGTAGGAAAAGCATCAACTTCAGTTCAGAGTTGTAGAAATGAAGGTGAGGAAGTTTGAAGCATGGTGAACTCTTAATTATTCTGAAAATTGGATATTTCAAGGTGGTAGATATTTTTAAGTGTATCTAAACAGGATTTTTTTCAAATACTATTTTTATGCATTTTTTTCTTATCTCCCTTACTCATTTCTTCTTCTTTTTAAAAAAGATTTTATTTATTTATTTGTCAGAGAGAGAGATAGAGAGAGCACAAGCAGGGGGAACGGCAGACAGAGGGAGAGGCAGGCTCCCCACTGAGCAAGGACCCTGATTTGGGACTGGATCCCAGGACCCCTCATGACCTGGGGCGAAGGCAGACGCTTAGTTGACTGAGCCACCCACATGCCCCTAAACAGGATTTCGGAAGTATTTTTGTACTGATACTTATATTGGTATGTGTGATATTTAGGACTTGTAACCATCACTGCTCCAGTAATTGGTACATAACCAGTGTTCAGTAAATAGTTGTGCAATGAAGAAATTGAAGGAACACACATTTGCACACACACCCAGGCACACCCCCAGACACACCCACAGACACACCCAAACACAGGAAGTAGCCAAAAGCAGTAGGAGCTGAAAGCCTGTTTGATATTCTCATCTGCCAAGCTCCTTGGTGAAAATTTGCTTTGTAACACTTCTGATTCATTCAAGCCTTCTCCCGAAGGAAAGTAATTAAGTGTTTTGTTTTAAGCAGTTCCATTTTTGTACTGCAGGTGACAAGTGAGGGGCAACCAGGTTTTAGCTTTTAATGAAATGGGTAATTAAACACAGAAGGGACTGCCAATAAAATTGAAGTAAAATCTGTCATGAATCCAGTTCTGTGTTGAATTTGTTTTGTGTATTGATGGGAAACTATGTTAAAAACTGGCGAGGTTTGGGGTTTTTGTTTTTGTTTTTGTTTTTTTAAATAACTGAGAGAATTAGGATGTTTCTAAAAGGTTTAAAAACAAGGTAGCAAATGTCTAGAAAACTGTTTAATTAAATTTAAAGCAAATGAGGAAAGCTCATTGGGATATCATTTTCATAGTAGCAATTGAAAATTATTGTGTTTCTTACAGAGACGTTGTCTTTTTGCCTTAAAGGATTTGCTACTCTGATTCACTTATTTAAGTTCAAACTTGGTGTGTGACTTCAGGCTTTCCCTGGGGACCCTGGAGCTGGACTCAATGGGTTCAAATTCTAACACTGTCCGTTACTATTTGTGTTAACACAGGCAGGAAACTCAACTTCTGTCTCCATTTCCTTATCTGTAGAATGGGCACGATAATAGTACATAGAATTGTTCTGAGGACTAAATGGGCCGATACATGTAAACTGTCAAACCTTTTAAAGCAACATTTGCTGGGGGCAGTGTTGTTTCAGAGATTATTATTATTAACCCTCACTGGGGCTTTGTAGACATTGTTCTAATGAGCTCTACAGTCAGGACATATGTGACCAGGAAAAGAATACTTGGGAGGATCTAAGGATATTTTGAAAATCGAATTTACATTTGCTAAGTTTCTATGCTTTTTAAACAATGTAACATTTCTTAGAAAAATCATACTTAAGATCAAGAGAACTCATGATATCCTCTTATTTTTACCAGATCCGAAGCTCCAGAGCTGTTTCATTTTGTTTTCTTTTCTTTCTTTATATTTTATTTATGTGAGAGAGAGAGCCAGAGAGAGAGCACGAGCGGGTGGAAGCAGCAGAGGGAGAGGGAGAAGCAGGCTCCCCACCGAGCAGGGAGCCTGATGCAGGCCTCAATCCCAGGACCCTAAGATCATGACCTAAGGTGAAGGCAGATGCCTAACTGATTGATCCCTCCAGGTGCCTCCAGAGCTATTTCTTTGAAGTATAAATCATTTGTTAATATTTATAATAATAATAATAATTTATTAATGTTAACTGCAGTGTACATGGGCAGAACACTTAGGGGAAGACGGCACTACTCTGAAACCCTGATTTCTCACAGTAAGGAGATCGAGTATCAGTTTGTAAATGATTCAGCTATCATTCTGCCCAGCCCAGAGTAGAGATCAGTGCCAGTCCCATCACTGCCATCATGCGTGGATGTAAAGAATGCTTAGTCATTCTGTCACTTGATGTCATTTGCAACACCCGAGAAGCTAGAAGAGGGGTAAAAGGACAGCAGAACACTCTAAAAAGTTTTCCCTGAGAGTAACTAGAATGAGGGGATTAAATTTCCATTGGCCATTAAGAACCTGTGGCCAGTTGTAACTGCCCGGGTTTCTCCGGATTCCCAGGACCTTTGCTCGGATGACCTCAGCGCCCTGCTGGCACACACATGCCTCCCAAGTCCAGACACATTCTCTTCTTACTTGTAATGGGAATAGGGCTGAGAATTGATATTTCCTGAGATAGCTGGGGAGGTGAGTCCCACCAACATCTGGGCCGTCCCCTCGGGCAGATAGAGTATTTCTATGAAAAACGAGGCAACATTTTGCTAACGGGTTTGACATCATTCCACAGCTCACCCCTCCCACTCTGGCATTCTGTATCTCCTGTAGCTTCATGTCTGGAATTATATATATTCTCTCTCTCTCTCTATATATATATATATTCTCTCTCTTGTTGCAGGCATGGCCCCTTTTTCCATAACCTTGAACACCAAGGGTACTCCAGTATTGGGGTCCCAGGGAACCAGCTGGCTCTAGTCACCTTGAAGAATCCACTGAGCTCTGGGTGATTCAGACTAGGTGTTCTCCAGGTTGTTGCTGTCCTTCGAGATCCTTCTCTCCCACAGCTGTGGGATACTGCAGAGCTGGGGACCTGTCCGCTTTGTAGCCACATCTAACAGTAGTCAGCCCCACCTCCTGGGTGCCTCTTGAATTCAAGAACTTCTCT
Organism: Mustela nigripes; assembly: GCF_022355385.1. Classification (NCBI taxonomy): domain Eukaryota; kingdom Metazoa; phylum Chordata; class Mammalia; order Carnivora; family Mustelidae; genus Mustela; species Mustela nigripes. Next base: position 137,769,023 of record NC_081562.1, read on the forward strand.
ACCTTTGGCATTGGTCTGTTCCCCATTCCCCTCCAGAATATCCCAGGATGTTGTAAAATGTCAAGCAATTTTTATCTTAAACAAGGGGTGGCATTTGAGCCCCATCATATGTCATTGGGACACGCCTGCCAGAGCTAAAAAGAGGCACTTATCACATCCTGTCCTGGCTCGGGAGGAGCTGGGGATGAGTAAACCACTTGTCACTTTACGGGTGGTTCTCCCGGCTGTCGTTCCTATCTGAGATGAACCAGGGCCATGCCTATACCACCGTCAGCCCTGTGCATTTGAAACGGTGAAGGCTTTTAAAACGAGGGGCTTCTGAGCGCTTTGGGACAATAAAAATTTGAAGGCACAATGTGCTCAAGACTGCGAACCAGGTCTCTTCCCATCAAACAAAAGTAAACCAAGAATTAGGAGAGGCATTGGGGGGGTCCTTTGAATGGTAAAGATTGCAATCAGCGCAGACGTTGACCTGAGGAAGGAAAAGGCAGCACTCCTCTCAGGCATGTTGTGGGTGTTGTAGAAGCATTACTATTATCCATGAAGGCAAAAAGAAAGCCAAGATGTTACTTGTTGAAAGGGCAGAGTAGAGTAGATCGATGTGCATAGCAAATCTAAAATAGTCTATCGCTCTGGTCATGGATGCAACTAGGAAATGGGGAAAAGCAAGCAGTGCTTTGGGTGCTGCAGAGCCCAGGCAGCCCAGAAGCTCGGAGGTGAGTTCACACACAGACGTTCACAGTTTGGTGGAGCGCGTCATCAGATATCGGAGTTGAGGAGCAAGAAGGAGTCTGGGAGACTGGACAGGAGTAAAAGATGGTTGGGATATTGATAAGTGGAAGGACGGAGGTGGGTGGGCAGGAGGGAAGGGCAGACAAAGGTGGAATGAATGGACGTCTTTCAGGCAAGGAGAGCCTTGAAGGACAGCTGGATGCTGTGAGTTTCTTGGCCACAGGAAACTTGAGGGGGTTCGGGATGGAGCAGGAGGCATGAGGTAGTGAAGAAGCTGGGATTATACAAGTCTTGAACCCACTGACTGCCATAGGAAGAAAAGGAAAGGGGCCAGAGTGGTGTGGGCAGAATCGCCGGAGGGGTGGATTGGACGTAGGCATGTGTCAGAGTGGAGGAGACACGGTGGGAGCACTCACTGCCATCCACTAGGGGCCGCAGGGAGGAAATGAGAGGTGGGGAGGCTTGCCACCACTTCGTAGCGCTGAGCTTGCTTTGTCCTCACTGGTTCATCATGCTGAAGGTCAGGAGGGTCAGCAGGAACGTGGGCACAGCACGGTGTCCCCAGTGAGAGAGGGATTTGCAGCAGAGGTGATGGCAGTCCTCCCCTTGGCGATCTCCAGGTCTCTCTCCCGGTAGAGAGCCAGTCCTGCTGGGCTGCAAGGCGTAATCACTGAGGGCCTTTTATGATCTTCCTTAGAAATCCAAACCTCTCTTGCAGTACAGTCACAAATTATTTGTTCTATAAAAGCTTGACAAAAGTCCAGGAGTTCCACAGCTCCCAAAGTGTGCTTTGTCACATCTTCTTGCTGTTCCAAATCTCCAGCTCCTTGAGCCTAGTGCATGAATGGGATGGGAAGGTAGGGCAGGAAGGCTGTGGTCTGATTTTGCTTGCTCCCAGCTCTGCTTCGGGGATGCGGCCTGGAGCACGGTACAGGTGAACGTGGGCCACTGCGCATCTTTTGAGGTGGGGGGCGGAAAGTTGACAGTGTTAAAAGCTGAAACTTCAAACAGCCTACTGAAAGACTTAGGGAAAGAGAAGACCACGTTTACTAAAGTAACAAAATGATAAAGTAGTAAGAAATAATTTAAAATGAAATATGTGAAATCTATGTGTAGAAACCTGTTAAACGTCCCTAAAGAATTTGAAAAGAAAAAAAAAAAGGAAAAAAGAAAAGAATACCTCATGTTCTAAAATGGAAAAATTCAAGATCATGAATATATCAATTCTTCCTCAGTTTAACATTACCAATAAAATACCCACTGATAATATTTTTTAAAAAGTAGATAAGTGGATTCTAAATTTCATGTGGCTAAATAAATAAGATCTAGCACTTAGTACATTGTAAAGCCTTAGTAATGAAAAGGTCGTCCTAAAGTATGAATAAACAGAACAGTGGAACAGATTAGAAGTCTAGAAATAGTCCAAAATATATATGGAAATAAATGGGGAGAAGTGTGATTTAAAATTAATGGGGAAAATTAGACCACTAAATGTTCAGGCAACTGTATAACCAAGTAGAAAAATAAGTAAGTTGTATCATATACCAGGATAAATTTTTAATAAATCACATAGTTAAATAGCTACATATTTAAAGAAAAACTAAACCACGAATACATCCTGATTCTAACAAACCAACTCTATAAAGACATTATTGAGGCAACTGGAGAAAATTAAATGTCGATCAAGTATTAGATGATATCAAATAGCTTGTTAATTTTGTTACATATGACAGTAGCATGGTAGCTATGACAAAAAAGATCTATGCTGTTTTTCTAAATTTTTTAATTTTTAAAAAGATTTTCTTTATTTATTTGACAGAAGGAGACAGAGAGGTAACAAGCAGGGGGAAGTGGGGAAGGGAGAAGCAGGCTCCCCACTGAGCAGGGAGCCTGATGTAGGGCTCATTCCCAGGACCCTGGGATCATGACCTGAGCCAAAGGCAGACAGACACTTAACAACTGAGCCACCAGGCACTCCTCTATGCTATTTTTAAATACATATTGAAGTATACAGAGGTAAAATGATTTGAGATCTTGGGTTTGCTTTAAAGTAATGTTGTAAGAGAGAGAAGGACTAGAAGCAGTAAGTATGGCAAAAACTTTATAATTGAATCTAGTGGTGGGCATGGGGGAGTTCCTTGTAGCATTGTCTCTACTTTCTATAGGTGTACATTTAAAAAAAATTAAGTACCAGAATGAAACAGGAAAAATTTCTTCAGAGCTCTGTGTTTGGCAGACATTTCCTGCTGACTGACTGTGCAGAACCCATGAAATAAAAGATTGATAAAAATTAACTGTATTTACAGAACACTATCACTTTCCCACTGGGGGAGGCAAAAAAAATGCCATGAACGAGAAAGGAAAAACTAAAAAACTACCTGTGACTCATATCCCAGGATACATGGTTAATATATTAATATGTAAACTTCTAGAAATCCTAAGAAAACAAAACACAAAGCAAAAATCACTGTAGGAAAATTGGCAAACTATCTAAATGGATTGCACACCCAAAAGAGAAAGGACATTTAAATCGATCTTACACATGTGAAAAAATGCTCCAGTGCATTCAGAGTAAGGGAAATCAAAATGTGCTGTGAGCAGGAGGCCTCAGAAGAGGGAGAATCCAGAAGTCCATTGTGAGCTGGGAGCTGAGAACCATTGCTGGAGGGAATGACAGTGGCAGCATAACTGAGGGGAGCAATGTGGCCGTTGCGGCCACCTTCAGATAGACCTACCACTCCCATGGTAGCTTTGTACACTGTAGCTTTGTGTCCCATAGCAGACTAGAAACTTGCCCGTCACCAGGGGGCTGGGGGATAAATTAAGGAATACTGTGCACCTGTGACAGATGAGGGCCATGGGGGAAGGTGCTGTCTGTGTCCCTGGAGGGACCGATGTCCAGGGAACAGCGCTCAAGGTACTCCGCATTGGGCTATAAAAGGGAAGAGAGGCATTCATTGAGGTTTTCTTGCATAAAGAGACTCTGTAAGGACAGACAAAACATTAATGGCTGGCCACTAGGAAACAAGGGAGAGGGCTGGAATGGTTCCCTGCGAACCTTCCCCTACTTTGGAGGATTCACATGAATCAAGAAATCACACAAGTAAGCTGGGTCTTAAAAGACTGTATTGTGGGCTCAGTACCTAAGTCACCTTCGCAGATCAAGTTCTGGCTTTATGTATTATGTCTATTAGCAGTATAATTTTTATATGCATTGAGTAAAAATCCAAAAATAACAGTTAGGTCATTTGAAAACATATGCCCCAGGTGCCCATTAAATGTGCCTTTCAATATACGTTTTGTTCAAAATGTGGCCTGAGCAGCCTTAGGTGGGCACTTGGATTAAGTAAAGTCTTTCGAGTATGGTGAGGAGGAAGGCTCCCTTCGGCCATCCTCTGTCATTCCACTGCCTTCCTCCTTTTCCAGCCAGCTGCACTATTAAATGTGAATATGTAGTATGTTTCAAACCTACAGGTGAAGAAATTACATGAACTGTCTAGCCATAAATTATGTTTTTAGTCTGGAGCCAGAGCTGCTTTACTTGTGTTTGGGATTTCAAGCATTTGCTTGCTGGATGATTTTTCTTTTCTTTTTTGTCAATTTTTACTTTATTATTATTTTTTAGAGCATGCAAGTGGTGGGGGGGTTGGTGTGCATGTGAGGAAGAGAGAGAATCTTAAGCAAGCTCCACGCTCAGCACAGAGCCTGGTGGGGTTCATCCCGTGACCCTGAGATCATGACCCGAGCCAAAATCTAAGAGTTGGGCGCCCAACTGACTGAGCCACCCTAGTGTCCCTCATGTTTTTGTTCTTTTTTTTTTTTGTTAAGATTTTATTTATTTGACAGAGAGATCACAAGTAGGCAGAGAGGCAGGCAGAGAGAGGAAGTTAAGCAGGCTCCCCGCTGAGCAGAGAGCGTGATGTGGGTCTCGATCCCAGGACCTGAGATCATGACCTGAGCTGAAGACAGAGGCTTAACCCCCTGAGCTACCCAGGTGCCCCCCCCCCCCTTTTTTTGTTCTAAAAGCTGCATGTTTGCTTCACACCGTGTACCACAGAACTCTTTCTGTGAAGGATAAATTGCTATGTTTCAAATGTCTTTCAGGAAGCAGAAGTGCTCACTTGTTTCCTCCACTCTTAGGTTCTTTAAAGGAAGAAAGAAGGATTCTTTGCATTTCCACTGTGTGTATTGGGTAAGAGGATGAGTTTGTGGGGCTCCCAGCATTACGCCCTCACCTGGGACCAAGTGCTCTTCAGGGCATCAGCTGTGTCCTGTTCCACACTTGCTTTCATTTAACTCCAAAAACAGAGGGTGCATCCGTGGAGGGGAAGAAGGAGCTCTGAGCCTCCAGGGCTTCAGAAGTCCTTCCTCATGATCTTAGTGGGGATGGAATGATTTTAAAGAGGTTTTTTGTATTTCTCCCCTCTTTCTTTTTTAACATTAGATTTAGTCATCTTTTGAACTTGACAGTTTTCAACTTTAAACATGACATTGCAAAGCCATGAAAAGCACAGTTCACAAGTTCACACAGTGAACACACATTTATATTGTATTCTGAATGGAGACGTTTGTGAGTTCTTCCAAAATTCTTTCTGCTGGGGAGCACTTACGTTGCACCAGCCCCTTGGTGGGAGAGTATAGTCTTTCTGGCTTGTGGAGCCCAGAACGTGCCTGCCCCGGGGCAGCGAGCGGAGGGTGTTGGGGGACAGGCAGGCCAGTGACTGAAAGATGGACCACAGCAGGGGGCACTTCATGAAACATCCCAACACATTCTTCTTGCCTGTGAATTACTGCAAAAGAGTCAAACCGCATTGGCATGGATACTGGTTTAGGTTGGCTAATAGCAAAAAGATCGAAATATAACCTAATCACCCAGGGCGTGGTGTTTTGAAAGAACGTTACCCAATCGCCCACAAAGATAGTGAACACGCAGTGATTTGATCGAAGGGGAATTTACAGGGATCCTAGCAGGCAGCAGACTGGTCAAAAGAGAAACAGTCAGGAGAGCAAAACTGGAGGATGATCCAAGAGCGCAGAACAGTCAGGTGATGAGTTCGGAAGGGATCTGTGTGTATGTGTGCTGGGAGGGGGTGCCAGGCAGATGAACAGACGGAGAGCAAAAGCAAGAGGGGAGTGGGTGTGGTGGGGACCTGCAGGTGATGGGCCAATGAGTGGAATCTATAGAAGCCTGCTTGAGGGGCGCCTGGGGGGCTCAGTTGGTTAAGGGTCTGTCTTTGGCTCAGGTCACAATCTCGGGGTTCGGGTCCTGGGATTGAGCTCTGTGTCAAGTTCCCTGCTCAGTGCAGAGCCTGCTTCTCCCTCTCCCTCTGCTGCTCCCTCTGCTTGTGCTTTCTCACTCCCTCTCTCTCAAATAAAGGAATAAAATCTTAAATATACAAACAAAAACCTGCTGGTGCAGAGAGCTTTATTATAGATGGGAGTGTCCTCAGACTTAGAATGATCTTCTAACCTCCATTTTGTTTTTGGCTGACTATTTTATTTTATTATTATTTTTTAAATTTTATTAAGTGGGGCATAATTGGCCTCAGAGCCACAGAGCTAAAAAACCCAGTGCTGGGGTTTGAACTCGTGTCTCTCTGAAGAGCCCCGGCCACTGACCTCTGGGCAGCTGTTTGTGTTAAGTATAGTCTAGGGCCGGTCATTAGTTGTCTGCGAGGGTATCAGAGCTGAAAGCCACAGTTCGATCCTGAAATGGGCCTAAGGTAAGACCTGCATGATTTAGCTGTAGCTGGTACCTCGGGCTTCACTGCTCCCGAAACTGGGGCCCGATGTTGCGGGGCGCTGGGCTGAAGGGGGCATAGCTCACCCGCCTGAACACATTTCCTCTTTCAGAGAAATACATTAGATCGAAGTGCTCCCGGGTACCGATTAGGAAGCATCTTTCTCACAAGTGAAAGAGGACGTTTCTATCTTCATCATCCTTTTCAGCTCTAAGTCTGGGCTTCAGTGAATTTGATGAGCGAATGTGTTTTTAGATTAAAACATGGCGTGTGGTATTTTGGAAAACAAAGTGAACAGTTAAAACTCCGTTTTTTTTTTTTTTTTTACTGTCTTTTCTCTGGAAACTTGTTTACGCTGGTATTGTGAGCTGTTTTCCTTGGATGACAAACTGGTATAATTGTAGTAACATGTTTCAGAGATACAGAGGATGAGAAGCACAACAGAATATAAAACTTTCAAGTTAGCACATGAATAATGGAGATGAATGACCAAGAGCTTTGGAAGCCAGGAAAGAGGGTTTTGAAGAAAGAACGCTGGAGGGTGTATGGGGGGAGTGCATGAGTCCCGTGGTTGTATCTGATTTCTAGACAGGTGCTGCTTGCCCTGCGAATGGTAGAAGTGAACTGTCACTTAATCATAGTATCTACCAATATAGCTTGGGTCCCGCCGTCCTTCTAACTACCATCTCCTACCAAAGGGATCCCCTAGCATGGAGCCTTGAGCGGGCTCTCTATGCAACAGAGGGACTTTAGTGACAATGACCTTTCTTGTCTCCTTTTCTCCTTTCCCTGGTTCACTGAGAACTTTCTTGGCCGACTTTTTATCCCGATTCTATTCCGTGAGTTTGAGTGGAATCCTTTCTGCCCCAAGGTCAGGGACTGGTAACGTTTGAATTACATGTTCTCTAATAACGGTTATTTAAATACACCACTTTGCCACGTGTTTAGGAAAGAAACAGCTGAGTTCTCACAGTCTTGCCTTTCTGCTGCTGCCGCCACCTTGGCCCATCTGCGTGTTCCTTCTTCAGGTGGGAAGGTGCAGAGAGCTGTGGTTCTCACCTCGGACTGCCCCCTGAATCCTCACTCTGGGGAAGCTCTTGCAAGATCCCCTAGGATGGGAGTTGGATCCTGGTTCCCATGGTCTGGGGTATGGCTGGGGCACAGAGAGGGTTTCAGGCTCCTTGAGAGAGGCTGACACTTGACTACAACGGAAAACTGCTAAACCAGAGGATTTCCAAAGCCCTTTCCAACCCTAAAGATGACTAATTCTACTGCAAGGTCCCCAGTGAACTTGGCCTCCAAATTCCCAGTCTGTGTCATATATAACTAATGATGAGAATCCCATTAGATTTTTTGTAATCTTATCTCGCCCAAAGTGCTAAATACTAGGGCATCTTTTTCTTTGCTACTTGTAGTGTATTTTCTCCATTTGTTAGTGGGCTACATGGACATGATACTATCTCTCTATGTGCATGTTGTCCGTTCGGAAGGATTGGCATTCGGAATAGCGAACCACACAGACTAGGGCAAAACTCTAGTTAATATACGTAGCCTCACGGGCATTGTTCATGTTTTCTGTAAATTGCATTTGCCCCATCGGCTTTGGTTCTCGCAGCTCATGAGGAGCCCAGATCTGGTTTATGTGACCATCTAGGAATTGATTCTGGTTTTTGTGCTTCCCACTGGAAGACTACAAAAAAAACCTAAAACATATGAGAAAGAGCAGACAAAAACTGGAGAAAAATATTAAAGAAAAAGTGTCTCGTGACTCAAGAACCTGTGCTAAATTTTCCAGGCCACAGGAAGCAGTAGCTGTTAGCCTGTGAATTTGCCTGAAGGCCAAAGTCCGGCTCAGGAGTCCAGTATTAAGCCCCAGGATCAGGATCAGCCTCTCATTCCCCCTGAGACTGGCCTTCTGTCCCCGTCTCAAACTAGTTACTGACTTGCTCAAACTAGTTACTACAGAGATGAACTGTTATGCTAGAGAGCGCTTTTTTTTCTTTGCCAAATCAGCATGATCAAATATTTCTAAAGCTAAACCAAATGATATATTGGCTTACAAAGATTATCCACACCCTTGCATCAGTTAAAAAAAAAAAAAAAGATTGGAGCTGCCCCTGGAGGGAGTGGGGAGAGGCTCTTTGGTGCTCAGAAAGATGCCCCAGGGCAGCTGTAGATAGCATTGTTTTTGTTCCGCTTTGGCTGGGCTGGTCTATGCATTAGCTCATGTTCCAAATCTGTCACCCGAAGAATGTAGCGAGAATCTTGTTTGAATCTTTTCTTCCTCACTCTTCACGCTTAGGCAGAGTCCAGAATAGCCAGGATCGCCAAGACTTAAGAAGAGTAGTTTTGAATAAAACCTAACAGGCTTTTTACATGATTCGTAAGAAGAAATGGAGGCACTTCTCCCAATAGCCCCAGACACACATCTCCTGTAGCTCACCGGAGAGGTAGTTGCTGCTGAGTTTTACAACACGGGATAATCCTTTTCATAATATCTGCAAGTCTCCACTGAAATTAGAGAGCAGAGAAGGAGGGAGGGAAAGGGAGCCAGAACTGGGATCAGCCAGGACTGTGCACTTGAATTTGTGGTTTAGGATAATCACATTCGCCTTCAAAGCCTCCAACAGGAATCCAGGGCTTTGTGTAGCTTTCTGACAGAGAGCCCTTCCTAGGTCTCACACCCTTGTAAGGGACCCACAGGTTAACTGTGTGCTTTCCCCACCGCTCCCTAACTCTGCTTTAGCCCCGTTGGAGGTCAGTTTCCTCATCTGTGAGACTGGGACTGGGATTCTCCCCTGCATGCCAGCAGGAACCCATGATGCCACGTTGCCTAAATTGCTTTATAGGTTATAAAACACTTCTACAATGTCTGTGTTTGTGAAGTAAAGATTAAATGAGATACTGAAAGCATGTTGTATGCCATTAAGGACTGTAGATCTGGAAAGACCTAGTGTTGATTCATGTTTGGTTTGGAAAACTTCTGCCTATACCTGGCACTGGGCCAGAACTTGGTCTGCACAGTAAGAGGGCAGGAAAGGGGAGAGTGCAACAGAGGGTAGTCTGACCCCTCTGGCTGGATGCCTTGTGGGCTGTATACCCCATGCCTCACTAATTATGGGCATCATTTCCCAAACCTGGGTCTGCCTGGCGCAGCCGAGCTCTCACTGGATGGGGAGGTCCCCCAAGGGGAAGGGGCATGGGGCACAGTGTTCTCAGATGTGAGAACCAGGGAAGGCACCACTGCAGGAAAGAGATTCTGGAATGGTCTCGGAGCCTGGCCTGGGGAGTGAGGAGCCCAGAGGCTAGAAGGACAGCAGCTCTTCCCCCAGAGGCCACAAACCCCAGTGGGGTGAGGACAGCTTCCTGAACGGGTTGCTTCCTCTATGTGCCATGACTGGTGGCCTGGTTCCCCTGGGTGCGTGGCTTGGGCCACAGAAAATGAAGCATGATCATGGGCAAGAGGGCATTTGAAGAAAGTGTGTGACAGTAGGTGTGGAGCCAGCCCGTGGGGTAGAAACAGGTAGAAATCAAGAACAAGGATGAGCTGTAGACTTCTTCCCTATAATACATATTTATGTCTTGCAAACTGGGTTTAAAAGATTTGCCTGCCCAAAGTATGTTTTGTTCTGTGTTTATCTTATTAGTTCTTTTCCTGTCAAGAAACGAATTAGCAGGATGAATGAAATGACTTTTCTTAGCTACTCAACCAAAGAGCTGACCCAATGTAAAAAGTGTGGTTGCTGTCAGGACACTTCTCCCCCAGTGTGCACAGGGCTGGAATCCAGGTGCGCTCTCCACGCTGTGTCCCGTGGGGCCCTGCACCTGGGCTTTGGCAGGCTTGCTGGGAACACAGCTCTCCAGGTGAACCTCCTTTTGCTGCTCCCCGAGGTGGCTGTGCACACCTGTGCCATCCTGGAAACACAGAGGTGGCCGCTTCCAGGGACCCATCAGGTAGCAAAGGCAGACCTAAGGATATGTCCTCCACCCCCTAAGGAGTCCTTCACCCCCAGACCAGCTCTTCCTCCTCTCTTTCTTAGCATTCTTAACCTTCTGGAAGCTTCTGGGCATCTTGTCAAGGGCTCGGGAATCAGACAATCAAACTCTTTAGAACTGGGTGAATAGAATAAAAGGGCTTATTGAATCTCCAAAAATAGGAGTTGGGAGTCTGTACATTTAACAACATACTGTCTTGGGGTGCCTGTGGGGCTCTGCCTTCAACTCAGCTCATGATCTCAGGGTCCTGGGATCGAGTGAGCCCCACACTGGGCTCCCAGCTTAGTGGGGAGTTTGTCCTTTACCCCCAACTTGTGTTCTCTCTTGCACTCTCTCAAATGAAAACCAAAATCTTGAAAAAACAAAGCTGCATTTTTTAAAAAAATTATGAGATTTGTGTATTGACTATAGCTTAATATGTATATAGTGTTAAATTTTCTTAATAAAATCTGACACGTTCAAAATATGCTATATTATGTATATTTATAATTATAGAAAATCTGTTTTTGTAATTATAAAGTATATTGCTAATTTGGGGACTTCTATAATAATATCATTCTTTTCCTTAGAGGGTGTGGGCTAGAGGTAAACTGCCCAAGCACTGTGAATTCCTGTGTGCGATAATGGAGGAGAAGGCAAGTCAGGAGTAGCAGGTATTTTGACATTTTTGGATTTTGATAACCAACCTGGTCAGAGTTTAGTGAAAACGACCTGGTTTCTGAGGACCCGAGTCTGATGGAAAGCTAACCAGGTCCCTTGGCTTAGAATCTTCCTGGACAACAGATGGAGAATGAGAATTGGCCCCTTCTAGTTCCCAGCTGCAGTATTCTGGGAACTTCAGGGACACTGGCTTATATCCTTACGAGAATATTCTTCTATCCTTCATGTGAAGGTTTTAGGGCAAGCTTCAGGCACTTACCCACTTACTTCCAAAGGTCTGCTCCTGTCAGAGTCTGCAAAGGACTCTGGGACAATTTGTGTCTTGTTTGCACTATGAAAGTAGTGTGAAATTTGTATAAAACATTGTATGAATTTTAATAAAACATGACTGTACAGTTTGGGTGTAAAATTATAGACCCCCTCTTCTTTTCACAGGTGCCCTCTAACTCTCCAAATATTAACAAGACTGCTGTCAAAAGTTTTAAGAGTAAGCCAGATATTAGGGCCATGACCTCTGAGTTGTGTTCAGCCTGGGGCACCATTGTTGGTGACTTTTGAAATTAAACATATCGCCACCGCCCTTTCTCTGGCTCTAAAAAATGAGGTGGAACAGGAGTGGATAGAAACATGTGGGGGAAATTATTTGAATTTTCTTTATACTTAACAGCGACCAGTCCCACTGATTCTGCTTAAAAATCAGTGAGGCTTTCTTTTCCAATTTAACCTTTCCCCTCACAAAGCTCACTTCGCATATTTTAACAGAAGTTGTTTGTGTGTGTTGTGTGTTTGGATCACACAATACGCGTTGTAATGTGCTGCCTCCCCTTTCCTCCATAACTAATGGACACCTGTGGCTGCGGTCATTTAAGTCTCCCTCATGGAGCGCTCACCTTGGAGTGGAGAAATCTCAGCAGCAAGAGACTGGACAGCAGCTGGGCAGGCGAGGTGCCGTTTTAAGCAGAAATGAGAACCTGCGTGTGTTCAATTTTTGTGTTTGTGCTCCTGAAATGTTCTCCCGAGAGGCGCTCTTGTCCTTTGTCTTGTGAACGATCCTAACCGCTGTCCTTCCTTGGTCTGAGCCCAGAGCAGACAGCAACCACCCAGGGCACTTGGGCTTCCCCAAGAGGGGTGTGTCAGAGCCCCGCTGGGCACGGAGCATCCCGCAGCTGAGGCTGGTGCTCCGAGCTGGCGTCATGGGGCCGTGTGCTGCATGGTGCTTCTAGCACCTGACGGTCCCGTAAGGACTCACACAGGAATGATCCCGGTTGCACCACTGCCAGCCTTGAAAACAGATGGGGAACGGGAGTGTAAGACAATAGCGTTCTATGGCTGTGGAATTTATGATGGCGTCGTCAGATGTGAGCTTCTGAATAAAACGTTCACAGCACTGTAATGTTTATACACGGAAGAATATAGTATCGTGGTGTGTTCTTGCGTCAGTGTATATGGCTAAAGAGAGACCTGTTCCTTTTTTATGAGACTGCCCGACTTTGATAACTCTTGGTATTTTAGTTCAGAATACGGAGGGTTGAAAACCACCAAAGCCCTTTTATGTAGCTGATACTAAAAATCTCATTAGTTTGGATTTCATGGGTCACTTTATTTAGTGGATTGCTTGCTGGGGGCACTGGCAGCCAGCTCCGGGGTTGTCCAGAGGAAGGGAAAGGGAGGGGACAGTGACAGACAAGGTGTTGAGGAGCGAGACCAGCAATACAAAATCACTCCTGCTTCCAGAGTATCTATACTTAACCCCTGTGACATACGTTTAAAGGCCACTGGGCATGTGGGACATTACATTATACTTGGTCGTTGATTACCGGAATGGAATTTTCTCTTACACCTTTACTGATTCTGTTTCCCAAGTCCCAGGACAGGGGCATGTAGTGCATATTTGTGGAGTAAATGAATGCAGTCATTTGCTAACATTTCGGCTCCTGTATATATCTCAGAGATACTAAAGCTATCTGCCTAAGCACAAAGGTCCTGACTTCAGGCTTTCCGTTTAAGAAGGTGTTCCTAAAATCCACTTTGGAAGATGCATCAACTCCTTTCTGCCACTAGGGGACGACATAGTGCAGTTTAGGGTTGGCGTTTTTAATTCTTTTTGAAAGAAAAGGTGGGTTCTTAAGAGCTGGAACTAAGTTAAATCAGTATTACAGGAGGCAGTTTCAAGCTGTATCAGCATATTTTAAGCTTAACACAGGGTAAGCATGTGTCCGGGTTAAAAATATATCCATAAAATTAGCCTGACAACATGCTTAAAAACAAAGGATTCTATAAATAGGTAGCAAATGAAGATTTAGTCCTTAATACCATTAAAGTCACTTTCTGCCACCAGTCCAATAGCTTCTAAGGCCAAATAGCCAAAAAAGGTAGAATGTACATATTAAAGAGAACACTCCTCTTTGGAACAGGCAAAGATCTGATAAAACCCACTGTTCGCATGTAGATGGCAGAGTTCTGATTTCAGGGGGACAGTGGAGTGGGTCTAGCTCTGCTGACTGGATGTTGACGACATGCATATACCTTCAGACTGATGGGCAGCTGCTGGTTTGCTATGATCAGGTCCATGAATACATCTCTTGTCCTGCAAACCTGTTGGACAACCTTGCTTAAGATGGAAATGCCAGTGGGAGGGTGAGCACAGCTCTATATTGTTAAGGAGAGAGTCACAGGGACTGAAAGAGAGAACTTTTTTTTTTTTTTTAAACAACATTTAATTAGAAGAAATTTAATATTAGCTCAGTAGTCACTGACGATTATTGGAGAAATGAACTTATTCTTTTTTTTCCTGTCTTCAGTCTCTAGAATCCTGAGGTTTGGCCACATAGGAATTCCAAGGTAGATCCAGGTCACCATGTGATGCCAGGCCTTTCCTTCCCTTTGGCAGCTGCTGCCTCCTCCTCCTGCTCAGGCGATCCTGGTTGCTCTGGCTGGGGTTGGTAGCCAGGAGCTCTGGGTCTTCTCTCCTTTTCCTGGCCTAGGCTCCCTGGCCCTGCTAATTAAGAATCAAACAGCCACCTGGAGCTGGCTGGCCATTGGAGAAAGGGGAATAATAATGCTTCAGTGCTAACTTGGCCTTGAACAATGGGAAATTAGCTGTTTGGGAGTAAAATAAACACAGAAGCCAGCCAGGCTGGTGGGTGCCTGCCAGGGAGGGCCTGGGAACTCCCCCTGCCTGCTGAGGGGCCACAGGGACCCAGAGCAGCTCCATACTCCTCCCCACCGCCCTCTGGGACTCTGCCCACCCCCACCCCCCACCTTGCCCACCCCACACCCCTGTGGTTCCTCTCCTGCTTTGCCTAATTTAGAGGCCATAAAGGAGAGAGCAAGCCCATTCCTGTAGGGTTGAAGCTGTGAGTGCAAAGCCCTGTTAGGACAATATGGGGGTTGGTGTGAAGGAGCAGGTGTTTGTTTTTTAAACTCAGTTTTCCAAGGCAGCTTTCCACGAAGCTAAAGGACAAGCTTTTGGTTTTGAGGGTCCCACATCCCTTGTTCTCTCTGTTATGAATATCTAGACAGGAATTTCTGAATGCCTCTTGGGAGATTCCCCTAGGGACTGAATAGGTAAACTCTGGATTCCCCAACCTATCAGCAAAGCGTAGGCATCTGTTTTTCCTGACAGTTGTTTCAGATCCTCTAAACTCCTTTCCTCTGAGAAGAAAGGAAGACCGCTTCATGGTAGCTGTTAGGGCTCTGAGAGATTCTGAAGGAAGCCTGTGTTTACACAAAAAAGTTAGCACTGGGTGCTAGCACAGGGGGAAGGGAAGAGGGACGGACGGGGCCTCCAGATTGGTTTCCATTGGCCGTAAGTACAGATTTGGGCTGTGTACTGGACTTCACAGGCGACTGACACTTTTGCTGAATGCCTTTCTCAGGGTTGGCCCTCTCGTGCTCCCTGACCCTTCCTGGCCTTGCTCCAGGTCAGCCTCTCGCCAACAGCTCGGCCGCTGAGACTTGATATAGTGCTCCGAGTTCTGCTGGGACGTACCCAGTTTGGTGGACCGGGGGCCGGATGGCTTCTGAAGGACACCGAGACTGATGGCAAAGAGCTGAAGGAAATTTGTGCCGTGATGAACGGGCCGCAGTTCATCACGGGTGTATCCTTGCCCTTATATGTAGCGGAGAAGTCTCGGGAGCCGGGGGGTGGGAAGAGTCTGAGCCCAGACCTTAACAGCAGGAAAAATAATGGGTGTTTGTGTTCAGGCACGGTCTGGCCCACAGCGCAGCCTCCTTATTTGAAAAGATAGAAGTTTGGTTTTTGCCGGCGCATATTTTGTGGAATGCTAAGGATCCTTCCCGCACTTGACCCGGTGACTCCCTTTTAAGTACCCAGGACATGCCATCTATTTGGAGACCGTTGGTGGCTATTTTTGAAGATGGGCGCCTCAGGGAGTCAGGATGCACGCTGAATAAGTTGCTCCGAAGATTGAGTGTGAGTTCTCTGAGGGATGTGGGAAGGGGGACTGGGGGAGGCCAAGGCAGGGACGTTTCCCCTGAAGCCTAACTACTCCAGCCTGCTGGAGGTAAGGTCCTGTAACTCAGCAGCCACCCTGGGTTTTAGAGTCCGGGTTTGCAGACCAGTATGTATTATTATGTAAATGGCCCAACAGTGCTGCCTTTTAAGAGGTTTTGGCAAAGGGTAACCCTTTGTCTGCCAAAAGGTAGGCGCTCCTTTTGCTTGTGAGCCCAGAGTTTGCACAGTAAACAGTGCGTGACCTACAAGCCAGCCAGTCAACTTGCATGTTGCCTTATTAGGTAGGCTGGCGGGCCAAGAGGGCTGGCGTCTGGGGACAGGCTGGCAGAGCTGGGGGCAGCGGGCTGGTGTTCTGCAAGGAGCCAGAGAGCCCAGACCCTGGAGACATGGCCTAGTACTGCTCAATTAATTCTAGTCCACTGTGATGACAGGAATATACACTGTCCTTGGCAGACATATTTTATGCTATGGGTGGAAAACAGGAGGTGGCTTCCCAAAGGATCTCCTTTTGCTAGGGTTTTACTCACTGTGTAGCTTGTACTGTGTTAGGACTTACTCTGTGGAGTGTGGACTCAATCAGGAAATGTTGGTTTCCTGTTAACCCAAGCTATTTTGGAGACTCTTGGTATCTTCATTGGGTTTTCTAGTAGAGTCTTGCTGGTGGTGAGGTCCTGTGTGTGGGAGGGAGGAAATGTCACCAGATGGCAAGGTGGGACAGTAGAGAGAACAGAGTCCAGGAGCCAGGGGACCCAGGCTCAAAGGCTGTCATGGATGGGCTAAGTGACCTTGGGCAAGTCACTTCCATTGTTTTCTCTAAAATGTAGGGTAAAATGACCTCTCCATTTTAAACTTCTCTTCTTCTAATTTTTTTCTTTTTTGAAGATTTTATTTATTTACTTGACAGACAGAGATCACAAGAAGTCAGAGAGGCAGGCAGAGAGAGAGGAGGAAAGCAGGCTCCCCGCTGAGCAGAGAGCCTGATGCGGGGCTTGATCCCAGGACCCTGAGATCATGACCTGAGCCGAAGGCAGAGGCTTTAACCCATTGAGCCACCCAGGCACCCCTAAACTTCTCTTCTGAAATTACATTCATTACATTATGGCATCTGCTTTATTGTTCTCTTCAGCAATAAGGTCTCCTCGGTGTTGGTGGTTAATAGCCAAAAACCTTGCATCTGAGGGAAATATCTTCGCGAGTGAGTCTTTAAGGCAGAATTTTTTCAAAATTGATGCAGTGGCTGGAAACTAGGGAGGATGGCACTTCTCTGGACCAAAATTTTTGTTTGGACTTCTCAAATTCTTGCAATGATCAGTCATGGCTCATGAACCAAAGCCGCACGTGAGACACAGAACACACGGAGAAGGAGCCTGAATTAATTCCATGGCACGGGGACACTTCAAGTTCATGTCACTTCTCTAAGTGATTCCCTCCTCCCTCCCTCCCTTCCAAGATTTATTTATTTATTAGTGTGCAGGGACAGAGGGAGAGAGAATTTCAGACTTCTGCCGACCATGGAGGCTGACATAGGGCTCAATCCTAGGACCCTGAGACCTGACCTGAGTTGAGATCAAGAGCTGGCTGCCCAACTGACTAAGCTACCCTGGCACCCCCTTGTCTAAGTGATTTCTTCTTCATTTCTGGTGCAGGCTCTGGACAGCCTACTGAGATGGAAAGAGCAAGTGCAGCTCCTTCCAAGTGCCAGGTCACCGTGAGGCTCTCCTCTTACCCCAGAAATCTCCTAGCAGCAAAGCTATCCAATTATTTTTGCCACCAGACAGCCCCCCCATCCCCAGGGTTAGGGTGGACCCTAGGGGAGTGGACAGGTGCCCTCCTGCTGGGCCCTGTTTTCACCTCATTGTCTTCCTTTGATTGACTCCTTATCATTCAGGGAAAGGGTGGGTCTTACCCCTCCTGTTAAAGAAATCCTTTTTTTGTTTGTTTTAAATATCTGTTTCCATCTTCGTTGACCAGCTTGGCTAATGGCACCCCATGGCATGGGCTGTAACTTGGGGTTACTGGTTCTTAACACATGTACCTTTGACCTGTACAAAAAGGAATTTGTTAGCTCGGTGCCGAGCTCCCCTAGGACTTTAGAAAACTCCTGAAACTCTGTGCAAAGTATGTTGGCTGGAGGGAACATTGCTGCACGTTGAATTATAAAGAGAAAAATATTGTGTGCAGGACAGGAAAGAACAGAGAACTCTCTGGAGGCGGGGTATATTTTCTTTCTGCATCACAAAGACGTCAGGGGATGGACGAGACTTCTTGTTAGAATAAACTTGGAGTCCCGGAATGAGAAGACACAAAGTCTACCGCTTTGTAAATTCCAAAACTATTGCTTGAATTTTTTACTTCGAGGTGTCTGGAATGAGGAAGTTAGGATTCTATTAGGTGGGCACTGAGTTTTCCAGTTTTGTTTTTAAATATAAATATAAATATAAATATAAATATAAATATAAATATAAATATATATATATGTATATAAAACTTTACTGATAAGCAATGATTTGGTTTAAAGGTATAGTCCCTGTTCCTGGGAAGTTAAAAGAGCTGCCTTTTTAAGGGGAAGGGTCACAGACTCCCATGAATTATATGGTTTTCATCAGTTGTTTTGATGATTGCATAATTACTTTAATGAGTGATTAGATACAATGGAGCAATGATGACTGCTTGACTCCAGATCAATATGAGTGTAAAACATTACATGATTTACATGACTAGGACTCCACAGTTTACATACTTAACTTCCACATTGTCCACAGTTAAAATGCCTCTGCTGCTGTCGCTGGGTGTTTGAAGGTCCGAATGTGAAGGAAGCACGGCGTGTTCTCTGTTCTGGGAAGTGGGGACTTGCGGTTGTCCTGACTGTTTGCCCCGCGCTGCTGGGCCCTTGGTCGTTCTGGGGCTGGAGGGCACAGTCTCTCATGATCCCCGGGAAGAACCGATTGTGTATGGGGAAGACAAACAGATGCACTTGACAGGAATAACAGAAGAGGTAGGGAAACTTCAAAAGGGTCAGGGAGAACAAGGTATAAGAGGACCGAAGGGGTCAAAACCAGTTCTGCATCCTTTAGTCAGTCTCTTCAACTAGACTGTGAACTCCTCGGGGGCGGGCAGTCCTTTCAGTGTTCCAGCCCCTCTGGTTCCTGACCTCTGGTAGTTGCTCGGTGAATCCTGTTGGGTAGGAAGGAACAGCTTCTGCAAGAAGAGGTCTGGGGCAAGGAGTGAGGAGGGAGGGGCATATTGGGTTCAGGTCCGTGGCTGAGCATCTAACTGGAAATTCCAGGCAGATAACGAGAAATATCAGCTTTCAGATGACATCTTACTCTTAACACTGAACTGCCCTGTAACTTACATCCCGGGCAGTCAGTCTGTCTCACTGGCTTCGGGTGTCTGATGTGCTGGTCAGCCAGTCGTGTCTGGTGACAGAGACCAAAGCCCAGCAGCGATGTGGCCAGCCGTGGCTGGGGCTGTGACCTGTGGAGGGATCACAGTAATGAGTTTATCAAAGAGGCTGCCCTTTTAAAGCTTTTTTATTTTGCTGCCTGCCATCCTGTTTAAGGATAAGAGGCATGCAAGCCATATAGAGAAAGCGACTGGGCTAGTACATCTGTGCTCCTGAAAACTTTTCTCGCCGCCTAAAATCCATACAGTACACTGTTTGAGTGTGATGTCAAGGCATGAGAGAATCCGAAATTCCTTCTTCTGTTTGGACTTCAGTACTGGGTTTCATTTTCTTCATAGCAGGTGAATCTCCGTGTTCTGGTAGATACCTGCCTTCCCACTTTTGCATGGCCTGGCCTCTCCCATTTCTCCTGAATGTGACCCCTGTTCCAGCTCACACCTCCTTTAGTAAAGCATTGCTCTCCTCCAATCTGTCACACTCACATGACCCTTTCTTCCTACCCATCCTTTCCTCCATTCCCCAGTAGGCTCACCATCACCTCCTCCAGGAAGCCTTCCTTCATTAAACTCATCCATTTGGTTTGATTTTCCTGCTTCTTCCCAGACATCATCTTAAATGGCTTATACTCATGATTTCTTACTTTTGGGAGCATATCCTTATCTGGGGTAGGAGGACCTTCATTTTTAACAAGCACCCCACGTGACTCTGAGGGGCACCAAACTTTGCTATCATTTGCCTTTTTATCAGATGTTAAAATGACTCATAAGTGTGCGTTTATCTTTCATCCTTTCAAGTAGAGTAGAATGTATCTTCAACTTCCATGTCATAACCTTCCTGTGCTATTCGGTCTTTGAGTACAGACTGCTTTCCTGGAGATCCCTGCACATGGAGAAAGCTCTTGAGAACATGTCTAATCTTAGCAACATCCATCCCCCAACCCCTCATCAGTCAGCAAATGCACGGGGGACCAGCTCTGAGACTCTAGTGAAGGTCCTGGGTACCAGATAACCTACATCTCTCACAGTGGAGATGCTGGGGAGGCAGGTTGCTGGATTTTTCTTAAGTTTCCGTACAAATTAGTTTTGTGAGGTGGTGGTTGACTGTCCTCTCCTTCTTATGAAGATGCTTTTCTGAGGACAAGGAAGGCCAGAAATTATTTTATTCAAAGCCCTTTCCAATCGTTCAAGCATAGCTGTGGAAAGGCTATAATCTATGAGGTATCAACAGTAATATTATACATTTACTGGTCTACCATCTGGATTTTTAGACTCATAAAACATTCTCATATCTGATGATTCAGTATTTCCTTGCTTTCTGTTCATGTTAAAACCATCAAATAGTGAGTATTGAATGACTGGTGTTGGCAGAAGCCTTGTGCACGCTCTCTGGACAAGTGGAATTATGCTAGCCCCCCTTCTCCTCAGCTGGGGTTCTGCCCTCTGTGAACGAGCCCAGTGGGGCTTGGACCCCTGCAGCTCTCAAGAACAGTGTTCTGCACCCCATGCCGTTTCAGATTTTACACACTAAATATCTAAGTATATTACTTATTTGTCAGATCATTGTTGAAGGACCCTTAGTGTATTGGTCATCGAATAGGTCAGAAATGTTCTTGGCGCCTCCTTGACCTGGAAGGGAGTAGTGGGCGCGTGCAAGCCAGCATCTGCCTTTGGTCCAGCGCCTGTCAGGAGACCTGTGCCCGGATTCCCAGCACATGCCTGTAACTTGTGTCACTTTGTGCTTTACCTTTAGTGTACTTTATTTTTTAAAACATGTGCTAAAATATAATACCATTGTAACCATTTTTAAATGCATTAAGTACATTTACATTAGTTTCCAACCGACCTCAACATCCACCTTCCAGAACTTTCTCATGTCCTCCAACTAAAACTCTGTTCCCATTCTGCAGTAGCTCCCCATTCCCCCTGCTCCCCAGCTCCTGGTAACTACTGTTCTGCTTTCTGTCACTGTGAATTTCACTCCTCAACATACCTCCTATAGTGAAATCACGCAGTATTTGTCCTTTGTGTCTCTGGCTTAGTCATTGAACATAATGTCTTCAGGGTTCATCCATATTGTTATAAGTGTCAGAATGCCAATCCTTAAGGCTGAATAGTAGTCCATTGTAGGTATATTTCAGTGTATATTTTAATGTGAAAGTGACCTTTGTTTTGTTTTGTTTTGTGTTTTTCCTGCTCTGAGAAATGGTTGACTGTCCTCTCCTTCTGCAAGCTACCTGGGTTATTTTCCCCAAGAATCATTAGCTACAGATTCAGAACTGGCCAGAAGCTAAAATGATTAGAGATAATTTTCACTTCATATGTTAACATTCTTCTTTTGGACATTTAAAGACATGAATAAGTCCTTAGGGTTTGCAGTAAGCCTTTTTTTTTTTTTTTTAAGATCTTTCCGATGGCAAGATGGGCATGGTTCTTTCAACACATCTGATACAGAAATGTCTGAGTTACAATATTTCTTATCATTGATGGTACTTACGTCTTTTCATGGCTACATACTTGGCCTGTTTAAAATTACCATAACAAATCCTGTAACACAAAATTTTATTTGAGACTTCTAATTATTACCACAAACCCAAATTCACAAAACATTTACAACGCACCTGGGAGGAGAATTACTCTAAATAAGGAATCTGGAATATCTGAATAAACCAGTTTGTGATAAAAGGGAAGCAAAAAGGACTCACCAGGCTTCCTACTGGTGGGACTCCCTCCCGTCAGGCAGTTCTGCCCACATTCAGAGTCTGCACACAGAAATAAAATCCACCCCAGAAAATGTGAATACCATTTCCAGCTGCTTCTAGCATACAAAATACCCCTACTTTACTAGGCTATAAAAACACAGCCCTCGCTTTGGAATTTTCAGTCGTGGCCTGTAGTAGCTTATAGTAGATTTCATTACAATGGTTCTGCGGCACTTGTTAAAATCATTGAAATGTATCAGTAACTCACAACAGGATGTAGTCAGGTGTTGCACGTGTCAATGTCCTCTCTCTTTCCTATAGACTGGGAGGCTTCAGGCACTATCCAGGGAGCCCAGTGAGGAGGCTGCAGGCCTGGGAGGAGGGAGTGTCACACACACCCGCATCTCTTTCCCATATGAAGATCCACGCAGGGATTGGAGGATGCCCTCCGGTTCTCAGAGCTGTTCCCCACACAGTTGGCCCTCGAACAACACGGGTTTCAACAAGAGCAGGTTGATGTCTCTGTGGATTTTTTTTTTCTAATAAATACAGGACGGCAATTGTAAATGTATTTTTTATTTTCCTTAAGATTTTAAGAGCATTGTCTTTACTTAGTTGATTATAAGAATACAGGTTATAATACACATACTAAATATCGTTAATCGACTGTATGCTCTTGGTAAGGCTTTCGATCAACGGGCTATTTTCAGTTCAGCTTTGGGAGAGTCAAAATTCTACTCCAATTTTCAACGGTGCAGGGGGCGGTGCCCCAGCCCCTGCGTGGTTCAACGGTCAGCTGTATATTCCTGATTTAATCATGGCCTCACCTTCATATTTACCTCTTTGATTTCATTTTAATTGATCAGCAAGTGGTCTTTCTGCCTTTAGAGCTACATTTTAAGCAGCCCAAGGATTTATCCTAGAACACCCAGTATCTCTGTTTTCCCATCTGCCAATGGGGATAGTAGCAGCATCTCTCTGAAGATGCTGGAGAGAACTGAATGAATTTAATGCTCCAGAGCACTTAGCATTGTGTCCCCCCTCTTGGTGAAAGGTCAGTAAGGGACCCAGTTCTATGCTCTTCTTTAAATCATCACAGTAGATGTGGTAGAAAATGTGCAGCAGGTATTAGGCTGTTTTCCTTTTCATTTGGCTTTGTTCCCATTTTCTCCTCTATGATGATGACTCCCAGAGGACAGCTTCCTCTCACGTGGCATGGGTACATAAATGTCAGCCAGACAGCAGACAGGAGTCGGGTCACAGACAGTGGCCCCTCCATAAAGCCTCAGTGTAATCCTGTGAACAGCTATGAACCACAGTCCCTGAGGAGTTAATACCTTGACCCTTTGTCATCTGATGCCTTACCTGTTGACCTTGCCCCTTTAGGAAGTGACCCTTCTTACCTGGACTCACACTGACATTGTCCACAGCTGGATTGCAGAAATCCACTCCCATTTATCCCATTAACTCATACCCCTGGCACATCTTTAGCATTTCTTCCTGTTTCTCCCTCTACGCAAATACTTAGGTGCCATATCCTTGCTTCACCTTGTGGGAAGGACAAGAAAACATTCCTAGGATCCTGTGTCAAGTTTAGGAAGGAGTGGTAGTACTTCTGCTTTATGCCTCCTAGAAAAGAAATAGAGTTGGCTGAGAATGAGCCAGAATCTAGGAATGAGGAAGAGCGGAAGTGAGCCCACTGCTGGTCTGCTTGCTTGCTTCTTTCACTCATTCCTCCAGTATTTAATAGTTCATTGTTCTGAGCCAGGCACTGTGCTAGGAATGTGTCTCAGGTGTTGCCCCACAAGCTTGGTAGTTCCAAAAGACATGGCTTTTGAGCAGGAAAAGTGTACTTGGTAATAGAGAGATGCTGAGAGAGAAGAAAATCTATGGAAGGGATTTAACAGGTGAGTTCACTCTTGGTTGCAGGGGAAGTTAGCCCAGAACTTCCAGGTGATTGTGGCCCATGCGGGGTGGAGTTTGAGAAACACTGGGCTGCACGTTATCAAGAGCTTTGGTGATTTTCTGGGCCAATGCCCCTGTAGCCAAGAAATGCGTACGTTCAGGGGAGAAAGGTTAGTTGATGTTGTGTATAGGCCAACAGACACAATTCCATTCATGGTTTTCTCCTGGATGTTTAGGCCAAATCTAAACCTTGGGATTTTAAAAGAATCTATTACCTTTGTCTTTATTTGTAGTTAACTGTTTTGGTAACCGTAGAAGTAATTCATGCTTATTGTTGGAACTTTGAATAAAGGAGGAAAAACATGAACAGAGTTATGTCTGGGTAGCGAGATAATAATGTTTTGGTCTGTTTACTTACTGTCTTTCTGATAAGGTGGGTGTTTATCTCTAATACATCATGAAAATTTTTTCAAATCATCAAGTAAGTTTCCAACCTGGTTTTCATGTATAATTTTCTCATTCTTCTGTATGTTTCTTTATGTAGACTCTTTCCATTTTTATACATTTATAAACAAAACTGTGGTAAACATCCTTGTACTCATTCAAAGTAATTTCCTTAGTACCTTTCTAGAAGTAGAATTACTGAGCCATTGCTTTATACATTCTTAAAAGTTGATAGTAACATCCTTATCTTGTCTATCTCCGATAAGGTGGAGACCTTGGAAAGGGAAGGAAGAATTGTAAATTGCTTTCTTTTTTCCATAATTCCCCTCCCCCACCAAAAGGCCCCGATTTCTGTCTTTGCCTGAGGACCTTAGATATGTCCTATTCACTTCTGTCTAAAGTCACTGAGGGTTTGAGGAACATGTAGAACCATCTTTGGTTTGAGGAGCATCTCGGGAACAAAAACCAGATGAAGGAGTCCTATGAGATTTGTAAGAAGTTGACTTGACTCCTTCCAGGGCCAGATTGTCCTCTTTACCGATGAAACCAACACAGGTCAGAGGGCTGGGGACCCTATGACAACAAGCCAGGACACATATACAGCAATGGCCCCTGTTAGTTTGTGTCCAGACTGATCAGGAATGTGGGAGTTGTCCTGGGGAGAGCGAGAGAATGTGAGTTTATTTCTAGCCTGGCACTGCCACGCCATATGCTCTGTGACCTTGTTGGGGGAGGTTGTCCAACTCTTAGTAAAATGAAGACCAGGTGATCAGAAAGGCCCCTTCCTCTCGTTTTCCCAAAGTCCATGGCTTTGGATTTACCACGACCTGATGCGGTTGTCCGAGTGATTTCACTT
This sequence comes from Mustela nigripes, assembly GCF_022355385.1. Lineage (NCBI taxonomy): Eukaryota > Metazoa > Chordata > Mammalia > Carnivora > Mustelidae > Mustela > Mustela nigripes. Next base: position 137,793,938 of record NC_081562.1, read on the forward strand.
TGGGATGTCAGCATCTCCGTGGTCCATTCATAGATCCTTCTTGGTCATCCACCACCCACAGATCATGACATTGACGTGCCCATGACAGTGACCTTCCTCTTGCCCTTCCATTCACACATTTATGTTCCTTCCACTGAAGCATTTTTTTGTGTGCCCATCTAGAGGAAATGTAAACCTTTGCTTTCTTTTTAATTTCAAGATCGAAAGTTCAAAAACATTCCATAAAATACTTCCATGAAACATTAGTTCTGAGCATTGAGAAGGCTATGGTGCTTTGAAAATGGAAAAGATCTGTGTTTCTAACTGGACACAGTAGCAGAGAATTTTGTGCCTCTAGTGTATCTCCTTTCTTTGCACTGAGCTGGTGGTTAAGTGATGTTGGACAGCGAGTACGACAGTATCTCTGCTTTAAATTGAACTATCTTCTCCCTGAAATTTAAGAACATCACAACCACAACTTAGAATTTTCTCTGCAGAGAAATAAAACATGCTAACCTACAGAACGATGTGAGGAAATGTCTGTCTGTTTTGGTCGCTCTTCAGTGTGAATGAGCCACCTTAAAATAAAATTATTTATTGTTATTATTTCTAATTATTGGAGAGTAGACTTAAAAGCCTCATATTTTTTACTGATAAAATACAGATTTCTTTCATCTTTATGATCTCATGGGGTTGGGATAATTAAATAAGAAATTAACTTATATATCTGTAATTTATTAAAGAACGCTATGCTTTTTCTTTTCAACAGTGAAGCCATATTTAAATCTGTTTGCTTTTTTTCCATAATGGGTGAGCAAAGCAAATAGTTCTGGTTAGATTTCATTACCAGCTTATAGAGAATATCCAAATTCTTTTTAGTTGCTATCAGAATTCATCTTAAAAACTCAAACTAGAGATGTTTCTCAGTAACAATTAAAAATAAACATTTAGATATACTTAGGATAATTCTATTGAACTATTCTCCAAGAAGAGTAGTTTTCAGGAATAGAAATGGTTATGAGCAGGTGACACTGTGTTTTATAAACTAAATTCTTTATAAAGATTATTTGTAAATATAAATATTATTTCATCTCCTGTAATTATTCATTTCCAGCATCCGTTGCTTGGGCAATTTCCTCCCTTTCTCTTCGCCTTCTGACACTTTCTTCTTCTTTCCCAGTTAGTCTGGACCTGACAATAAAATGTCCACTACAGTTGCCAACAGCTCCGTATGTGGTTCCTTGCTGAGTTTTTGTAAACTGCCCCATTTGCCCTATTTCTCCCCAGCTTCATCAGAGTTGTAGTGACCAGCTGTATAGAGAGAACGTCAGATGCCATCGCGGACCCACGGAGTAACCAGTGCTGGGGTACCTTCTGTGGGCGCACTTTGGTTAATTTCTTCCTTTTCAAGTTATGTTTGTAGTTTGGAGATCCGTTTAAGTCCATTTGGTTTGAAATCAGGACGTAAAGTCAATGAAAGTCATTTCAGAGTGTGACCTCGAGCCTTCAGGAAAGATTATTGCATGATTTCATATGGTTACTCAGCACACATTCTCTGGGAGCCTGCTGTGCCCCAGCTCAAAGATGGACATACTCACAGTCCCTGCCTCCCTGTGGGTGAATGGGGCGAATCATGGTCTGGAGCCCACCACCTTCCCCAGATCCTATGGCTCCATCACGAACCGAGTACCTGCACATGAGCAAGTTACTCCTCTAGCCCTGTTTCCTCATCTTGTAAATGAGACCATTTTTTAAGTTTCCCTTTAATGCTCCTTTTAGCTGTAAAATTGCCGACCTCCAATCATTGCATATTTTTCTTGGAATTACATTGTTACTGCTTGGTCTCACTGCCTTCATGTTGTAGTTAAACATAAGCGGGGGGACTCCAGGGTTTCCAGTGTTGAATGTAAAAAGCTTGGGAAGTCCCGCTTTATCCCAACAAGAAAGAAGCTGCAAGGACCGAGATCAACAACTCTTCTTGGATCCTTAGGCGGTCCCAGGGCAAACCACCGCTCCAGAGATGAGAGACACAGACAGGCCAGTACAGGGAGTCGGGCTCTCTATAGGGAGTAGAGACCCTCAGGCAATGCAAGGGAGCAAAGATAGTCTCTTCCACAAATGCTGCCGGAACAACTGGATGGCTACATGAAAAAAAAAAAAAAAATGAATCTAGACACAGACCTTATACCCTTCACAAAACTTAGTTCCAAATGGATCCTAAACCTGAATGTAAAACACAAAACTGTACACTACCTAGGTGAGGACATAGGAGAAGGCCCAGATGACCTTGGGAATGGCAATGCTTCTTTATTTTTATTTATTTACTTTTTAGAGAGAAAGAGCATGAGCAGGGAGAGGGGGTGAAGTGGTGGAGGGAGAGGGAGAGAGAATTTCAAGCAGGCTCTACACTCGGCGCTCAACGTGGTGCTTGATCTCACAGCCCTGAGATCATGACCTGAGCGGAAATCGAGAGTCAGACTTTTAACAGACTGAGCCACCCAAGCACCCCCAGTGATGCCTTTTTAGGTAAGACACCAAAGGCACAATCCATGGAAGAAAGAAATGACAAGTTGGTTTCTTCTTAAAATTATAAAACTCCTGCAAAAGACGATTTCAAGAGAATTAGAAAACCCACAGGCTGGGCAAAAATATTTGCAAAAGACACATCTGATAAAGGACTATTATCCAAAATATACAAAGAATTCTTAAAACTCAACAATGGAAACAACGGAGTAAAAAAATGGGCCAAAGCTCTTAGTAGACACCTCACCAGAGAAGATACACAGATGGCAAATAAGCGTAAGACAAGATGTTCCATGTCATAAGTCATCAGGGAAACTCAGAACCATAAAGTACCACTGTGCATCTATCAGAATGACAAAAGTCCCCAACATGGACGTCACCAAATGCTGGCAAAGATGTGGAACAGCATGAACTTTCATACATTGCTGGTGAGAATGCAAAATGATACAGCCACTTTCCAAGACCGTTTGGCCCTTCCTTGCATAACTAAACTTATTTGCCATATGATGCGGCTGTCACGCATCCTGACTTGACCCAAAGGAGCTGGTCTTTACCCAGAGGAGCTGAAGACTTCTTTCCCTGCAGAAACCTGCACATGGATGTTTATGGCGGCTTCCTTCATAGTTGCCCAAAGAAGGAAGCAAGCATTCAGCAGTGGAATGGGTAAACAGACTATGGTCTGCGCAGACAGTGGAATATTATTCACCACTGACAAGGCATGAGCTGTCAAGCCAGGAAAAGACATGGAGGACCCTTTGGTGCATATTACCAGTGAAAGAAGCCCATCGGAAAAGGCCACATGCTATGTGACTCCAGCTATGTGACATTCTAGGAAAGGCGCAACAAGGGAAATGGAAGAAGAGCAGTAGTTGTGGGGTGAGGAGGTGGGGGGGCGAGTAGGCAGAGCACAGAGGATTTTTAGGGAGCCTTCCCCTCCATCTTGTAGTAAACCCGGACCTGCTTTATAAAAATGAAGTCCCTCTAAGAAATAACGGAATAAAAAGGGGGCAACCCAAGAGGTAAGGCCTAACCGGAGAGCCTCTGTCTCAAATTAAAATTTTTGAGCCTCCAGTAATATCTGCCTTTTCTTTTCCCACAATTTCGCTCATATGTTGTTCATAAATCTTAACTCTTAACGATGGGGTTTTGGCTCCCCGTTAGGTGAAATATTTCATTTAACTTCGCCAAAGCCAGACTCGGAGCAGCCTGGGAATCGTTAGGCGGCTTCCCCGCTTCCCAGTACATCAGGAGTCTCTGTATGGCTCCTTTTTGTTTATTTTTAGGGCGAGGAGGAGTTGTTTTGGACTCCCCCATGGTGGGGGTTAGGCTGCAGTATTGTGTGTGTGGCGGGAGCATAAGCTGGGCTTCGGCCCCTGCTTTGAAGTGGCAACATCAGGAATGGCCCATCGGTGGAGAGCAGCCTGGTTCGGCAGCCACAGGACTGATTTCTGCCTGTAATCTGATTACGGGGTCTGAGCTGTTCCAGCCTGCAGCCTCCTGCTCTGCGTTTACTATACTTTCAAGGACACGAGGGCCTGATTGCTCCAGCCCTGTGCTGTGAAAAATCTCAACCCAGTTTTGCTTAGACGGGCGGCAGGCCGCGGCCGGTTGCACTGGTCTCTGCATCGCACTGTGTGACTAAACGTTCTGTGTGCAACATGTTCAGAAACCCAGAGCTTGCCGGCTGCCTGGGAGCTCTCAGGTTCCCTGAGAAACAAGGTAAGGCAGGAAAAATAGGAATTGCACTTGTGGGTTTATTTTGTAACAGGATGAATGCCTCGTATCCTCCGTTTCTTTCCTTGTATTCCCCTGTGTCCCATTATCGTTTCCTCAAAGGACGCTTGAAAGATCTAATTGCATTTATAAATTAGCTTATTTTGTGGCTGAAATATGTGAGGTGGTTTTTGTTTGGTTGTTGTTGTTGCTTTTTGTTTTTTCTTTCTTTCCTTTTTTTTTTTTTTTTTTTTTTTTTCCTATTGTAAGTTAGAGATACTGCTGAACCACAAAAGCCTTTATGCAGGAAAAATTGCAGATTCAGTTCCAATGCCCAAACTTTGAATCCTGTTCTGGATGTGCTGTGCATTAGCTAAAATAGTTTTCTAAAGCGAGGGCTATATATACTAAATTATTTCCAGTAGACAAGGGTGTTTGTCTTTTTTATGAAATCTTCATGTGATACTGTTTGGAACAAAATGTTGTTTTTGTAGTGGCTTCCTTTGAGTGCAGAGGAAAATGCATGCTTTCCATGGAACCCCCGGAGTGGCCCCGCAGATTCCGATCACTGATTGAATAGGGCTGAAATGCTGAAGTTATTTTGACTGTCCCATGTGAAATTCTGGCACTCTGTGTCAAAGTCTTTTTCAGCACAGATGCACTCTTAGGAGGTGATTCGAACAGGCCTTAGCTTCGCCAATTTTCTTCTACAACATTTGCTAGCTTTTTGAACTGAGTTCTCTCTCTCTCTCTCTTTTTAAAATTTTAATATATAACACGATATTTGTATAATTAGGAAAAAAGCTCAGGTCTTTAATTGGACATATACCTTTCATTTTACTGTATTTCTCTAGTTGGTCAGAATTTCCAAATGCCAGGAGGCTCCTGGATGGGTTTTGCTGGCTAATGACATGTCAACATCTGGTGCATTTTGTACCTCCTTTTCCTCAGGCTTCTGCCCCCAAATATTAAACAGTAAAAGGCACTTGCTTAGAAGTCTGTGTAAGTGGTCTGCTTGTGGTTTTCTTGGTGGACAAACGATTACTGTGCCAAAAGTTGTAAAACCTTACTTGCCATCAGACTGGTATAAATTTGTCTCTGCCTGGTTTTGATTAACTGGTCCAGCCGGATGTGTCTTTTTGCTGCATGGGATTGTTACCCCCTGTCTTTACATAATACATATCCCGTCTTCAAAAATGAAGAATGAAATAGTTAATTTGATGATTTGTTATTATTTAGATTTTAAGGAAGGCAATAAAAACAGTGGACCTGTTCCCTGGCTCTTCACCATCCCCTCCATGCACACATTCTTTTAAAAGCATCTTGAATATATCAGGCAGTGATGAGTTTCATCGTTTCTGTTTATCTGGACTGAAATTGTTTAATTTTTTTTTGTCTTCTTTTCCCCTGAGTACATAACTGTGCTATTCAGTATTTAATTGCTTTGAGTAATCTTAGAGCTATAACAAATTTCAATGATAGCATTGAACTATGTCCGATTCCTCCCTCCCCACCTGCAGAGTTATGTCAGCTAAATTTCAGAGGGGAGGAAGCTTTGCCTGTGTAAAATGCATGTTGTGGAATTTGATTCCTAAAAGGTGTCATTTTTGTATTCTTATGTCTTGTCTGGTTAATGGTTTCCTTTTCCTTAAGTGATATGTTCAAAGGGGCTTTGGAGAATTTTGTTTTCCATTGGAGGTTTTTTTTTTTTTTTTAAACTTACTGTATAGCTATTTCAATGTTACATCATTTCTTTCCCCTTAGATTTCAACCAGAAAAACTTAAGCTTCGTTGGATTACCAAGTCAAAGAAGAGTTTCAAGGTAAAGTGATCTTCGCTCAAGGAATCTTAAATTTTGAAGATCTATGGTAGCTTTTAGAATTATTCTCCTAAATTCCTAATTCATGAGTTTGAATGTTTGGCGGTATGTTTTCTCCCCAGAGTTTGATTTATTAAAATGTCTGAAGCAAACTGACCTAAAAGTACGTTCAGCCAAAAAAGATTCTTTTTGTATTCATTAATGCTGTTTATGGGAACATGATCTATTTGCAGATCAGATAAAATTTTGAACCTGTGAAGGGCTATTATCTTTTCTTTCTTGTACCTGACTCTCAGTGTGGGATGTTCTTTTGCAGTCTGTCCATCGGGTAAGAGAGCTTTTGATTTTTTAAGAGAAACTTTAGCCTTGTTCTTTCTTTCCATCCTGCCTTCTTCCCTCCTTCTCTCCCCACCCCCAACCAATCCATCTGTCCAGTGAGGTCTTTTATTTTTTTCCTTAAGATTAAAAAAATTTTTTTAATTGGACAGAGCCAGTGAGCATAAGCAGGGGGAGCAGCAGGCAGAGGCAGAGGGGGAGGGGGAGGGGGAGGGAGAGTAGGTTTCCCACAGAGCAGGGGGACCCCCAATGCAGGACTTGATCCCAGGACCCTGAGATCATGACCCAAGTCAAATGTAGACGCTTAACCGACTGAGCCACCCAGGTGTCCCCCAGTGAGGTCTTTTAATCATTTTGCATTTCATTTCCCTTGACTGTAAGGTGTTATGGGCACTGATTCAATATACCTAACATGCTGAGATGCTGTGGTACATAATCATTCATTTAAGCTCTCGTAAAAATTAAAGTTTGTGCCAAATCAGATAGCTGTGTCCCAGATGTTTCTTAGTCGATCACTGTCCCTGATAGAATTTGAGATTTTCAAATGGTGACACAAAGTTATTGTCCCTAAGACATGTAGGCATCAATCCCAGTCTACACTTGGTGATGGTAGAAGGACCCAACCCTGATTTACCCCTCATTCCACTCAGATGCTTTCGTTCCTAAGGTATCATGTATGACATTGTTTCTTTGCTATAAAGGGTTTGCATTTCAATGGCATTGAATAAACAGCTGTTCTCATCAGGCTGAGCCTGGTCCTGCCCTGCCCTGAAAATGGCAAAATCGATCTTGTGAGCACATTAGATGAGATAAAGCCTTGGTGGATTTGATCCATGTCTTAGTATCAGGCCATCTAGAGCAGTAATGAGCCAGGGTCATCGGTAAGGTTGTCTGTCTTATTGAACTCAGGAAATCTTACATTTCTGGGGCTTCACACAGCTTCCCGTATTTCTCATCTTTGCCATGTTTTTGATAGAATCTAAGGCTTATACTTTTCGTGAGTTCCAGCTACTATAGCAAAATACTCTAGACTGGATGGCTTATAAACAGCACAAATTTCCTTCTCACAGTTCTGGAGACTGGAAGTCTGAGATCAGAGGGCCAGCATAATGGGATGAGGGCCCTCTTTAAGGTTGGAGACAGCCAACTTCTTGTGTCCTCATTGGTGGAATGGGCTAGAGAGATCGCTGGGTCTCTCAGAAGAGTTGTTTTATTTTAATTGAAGTACAGTTGGTCTCTGAGTCTCTTTTTATAAGATAAAGACACTGTTCTCATTCATGAAGTCTTTATCTCATGACCTATCGCCTTCCAAAGTTCCCACCTCCTCCTCAAATCACATTTGGGGGTTAGGATATCAACATCTAAATTTGGGGGAATACAGATGTTCAGACCAGAGTAGCTTAGTTCCCAGTATGTTCCTGGCAGGTTGGTAGAGCTGTAGTAGAGCTAGTAAGTGGCTGTGCAAGAGGAAGAAGAGGAAAGCGTTGCTTATTTAAGAATAGCAGCAGCATGAACTAGAAGGTCAGACATTTCAGTGAAAGCAGATTCAGAGGGACACAGCCGCTCTAAAATGGTGGGCGGTAGGTCCTCTGGATCCATGCAAATGACGACCTCCTGCCCATGGAACTAGAGTAAAATCGGCTGGAGATGGAGGCACTTGCCTCCTTCAGAGCATTCAGATCAACTAGATGCTGAAGTACAAAGAGGAGGTAGTAGACTTTGATCTCTTGTGTATTGTAATGTGAACAACAGTAAAAGAGTGAACAGATCGGAGGGAGCCTTTCCCAGCGTGGGTGCTGACTGATCAGTCATGGTGTAGCCCCATTTTGTCAAAGACAGACGCTAGTAACCACAGAAAATCCTGTCCTCACTCTCCTGAAGTTTCCCCTTGTTTCTACTGTTGGCATTTAAGTAGGTTAATGGGACACATTAAAAAAAAAATGTGGAGGCAGGGAGCAATGCTTCTTAGATTATTCAAGCAGAGGGAAGGACGCAGGGTATGAAAAATTTAGTCCTGAGAGAGCACTGTTTCAGAGGAGATGAAGATATATAAAAAATACAAAGGTGCATCTTAATGGCAAAAGTCAAAAGTCAAGACTGTAGCATTTACGTTAGCTATATATGGAGGATTATATGTTTTATTCTGAAATACACTCTTATGCTTTTGGTTGAGCTGTGGCAACCCACCCGTGCCTACAGAGCTTGTCAGGCAGAGAGCCCGTGTCCCAGGGGTGATGGTCCACGAAGAGAGCGCCACAGAGCGCGTGGAGCTTAGTGCTTTGGAGGCTCCCATTGTGTGAGGTAGGATTGGGCTCCACCAGTCACACTGCTTGGTGCCTCTGACTCAAAAAAATTAAAGGAGGGTGATGTTTGGGCTCTTTGGGGTATTTGTGGGTTTTTTTTTTTTTTTTAAGATTTTATTTATTTATTTGACAGAGAGCAGGAACATAAGCAGGGTGAGTGAGAGAGGGAAAGCAGGCTTCCTGCTGAGCAGGCAACCCATGTGGGGCTTGATTCCAGAACCCTGGGATCATGATCTGAGCTGAAGGCAGATGCTTAAGGACTGAGCCACCCAGGTGCCCCAGGGTATTTGTGTTTTATTAGCCATTAGAAGATGATGGGAAGGGATTATTCATTCACAAATGTTCCAGAGTCTCTTTTTTTTTTTTTGAGAGAGAGAGAGAGTATGGGCTCTCATGTGGTAGACCCTGAGATCATGATCTGAGCTGAAACCCAGAGTCAGAGGCTTAACTGACTGAGCTACCCAGGCACCCCTATAAATCAATAATTTGAAATAAGATGCTTGCCACATGTTCTACAAGTAAGAAACCAGGATACCATGAGAGAAAACAACAGAGGTGCATAATATAGATTTGGTGTGCGGTGGGATAGGCACGGGGTCAAGGACTTTCTTCTGTGAGGAACTGACCTTGAACAGAGCAGGACTCAGGTAGGCTGGAGAGGAGGGAACTGGGTAGAGTAAATCACATTTACAGTAAGCTGTGTTAGGAGCCACAAGAGCTTTTCCTGACAGTGCTTGGGTTTCCCACTGGTTTCTGACCAACTGGGAAAAGGCTGCCCTTCTTATGGGTACTGACACTCTCAAAGCTTGTTTGAAGAAGGTAAGTGCAGGAGCTGTCAGGGGCTGACTTGGAAACCCCACTGTAGAAGTTCAGAAAAACGTTTAACTGGGGAGGAGTTTCTCAGTCTTCATTAGCGGCTTTTTGATAAGCACACAAAAAAGGGGGTAAATAGAAGCATGCAGATATTTATGTTTGAAAATACGAGATAGTCTTTGTCCCCTAAGATCAGTGGCCTGAGAAACTGAATATTTCCAGGATTGGACCATTTTTGTTTTTGTAGAGAATTCTTTTCCTGAGATTTTAGTTTCCCGAAGAAAGTACAGAACTTTATCCAGATGTTTACACAAGTAGCTGATTAACCGGTGACAATAGCATGCCATTCTTTCAGTGGGCTATACTTCCACAGTTATGTGATTCTGTTGGTTTATATATACTAAGTCGTAAATCTGAATAAAACACTGAAAAAAAAATTATCACTGCATCATGATCACTGTTTAGAAGTCAGTGCCAAGTCCACATTTCTGACCTAAGCAGGTGTCCTAGAGTCTTTAAACCATTTGGAGTGTGATTTATAATGACTACTTATTCTCAAGACTTTTTATGAAATAATATGAATATATGGCAGACCTATTTATGAATATAAGCCCTACCACATTTATCAGCAATAAGAAAGATTTCAGATGAACTTGGTTCTAGCAGATAGATCTGTCCCCTATCTTGGATCTTGCGCCAGCTACTTGAAATTGAATTGATGGATGGGGTGTAGATAATTTGTGTGTCCCACTTACCTGGTATGCACAGAACTTTCCTCAGTCCAGTCCCCCTGGGACCCCTATGGACAGGCACCCCTGCAGGGCAGAAATGCAAATGGAGGACAAGCCCTTCAGGAGGGTCAACTTTGCACTGAAGTTCAGCCTTTGCAAGGCTGTCGTTCACCTTTCTGGAGGTGATCCTGTCACTGAAGAAAATTAGTTCTCCTGTTTTCATGCTAAGTTTTCTTCCTGTTGTGTGGTGGCAGCTCTGTGGTCTTGCACAACCCCAGACATGCTCCCACGGAGGCCCGTGGTGTTGGTGCATGCCGCCTGGGGCCCCCTAGATTGGTGTGTCGTCTTTGGGCAAACCATGTAACAGCTTCCTAATCTGCAAACCAGGGATGATGATAGTGCCAGTGTGCCGGGGCTGGCTTGCACTGCCTTGTGAGAGCGAGTGCATGTGTCTCTTTCCAGAAAGTCTTATGCGAAGCTTGCAGATCGGCCATAGTGGGAGTATTGACATCATCAGCAGAGACTGCAAAGCACATGCTCAGGGGAAGCAGGTGGGAGAGCAAGAGGAAGGAGCCCACTGTTAAACCTTTCTCAGCATAGCCCTGAGCAGCTCAGGCCTCACCGAGTCTTATGAAGATAATTAAGATTATACCCACAATATGCCTCATTAGAGAAGAAAAGTACATTGTGCTTAATTCCGTATTCTTTCCTCCTTCATTTCCTCCTGTATCCCAAGACAGGTCTTCATGAGCCTTTCAGACCTACTCACCATGCTTTGATTTCTTAGTTGTTTGAAGACATTTGTTACTTTACCGTAATTTCAGCCCTGGAGGAAAGCATGTATATATCCTAGACAAGTTGCTGATTTTCTGAGGAAGAGATGAACACAGAAAGGTTGAGCAATTAATCCAAGCTTCCCCAGCTCTTGGTGAGTGGCTGTAGAAGAGAGTGGCTGTCCCAACCCAGGCGTACAACTCGCGGCTCCGCCATGTTGTTACCCCTGACGCCATGCCACCTGCCTGTGCTGACGTAATTCTTCTGTTACACAGAAGTGACATGACTATAAATAAATGAAAAAAGCTAGCATTTAACTCCCAGAAATAAAACTCTTTACTTGTAATCCACATACATGTATTTCACTATGTATAACAGTCACGTAACTCTTGCTTTTTTTTTCACTTAACATCATATATCTTGATTCACATTGACTTTAAACATTATTAATGGCATAATTTAATTTTTAGCTTTCAGAAAGAGTTCTGGCTTGAAGAGAAAGAACAGCTTGCTAACCACAGAAGAAGAATCGATGCTAAGATTTTAACTGCACTTCCAAAAGGTGAGATTTTCTCTAAATGGTTGACCAGTGTCCCGGGCACTTAAGTATTGTGTCACCTGATTTTCTCTGAGGGGAATTCATTCCAAAGCTCCAGTGTATACCCTCCTTTGTGTTCCTTTCTGTCTGTTGCAAGAATTAACCTTAATGAATTATCTCTCTTCTTGTGTGTTTCATCTGCACCTTTCTCTGTGTCCGTCCTTGTCATTTTAGCCATCTTCGGGAATTCCCTGGAGGCCGGGTGGGGAGGGCGACAGAAAGAGCCAGCATAGAATCCACCCACACCATCACTGCTACCTCTCACCTTCTCCGGGGGCAGTGAGTGTTGTTCATAAGCCCTTATCTACTCCGTCCACTCTGTCCACTCCCTCTGCCTCTTGGTGCTTTGCTGGTGCCTTTGCACTGAGTATCTTAGCGCTCCCTGCCAGGCAGCCCACTGGGTTTCCAGGACACTCCATAGCTCCTGCATCTCTTTCCCCAGGTAGGCACTCACGTGTTCTGTGAATTCATTTTTTCATTGGTAAAGATACAAGTGCAGTAAAACATTCGCAGCTGCCATGAGCCCACTACTCCCTGTGTTTTGCCTGAGAAATGATGTAAATGTTAACCAGATCTTTGTGTCCCCCAACTCTAATACTGGAAGAGGGGCATACCAGCTCTCAAACTGCTTTCATGCTAAACCCACTGTGTAACCATTACTTCAGAAGAAACAGGTTTTGGTGGAAGGTCAGATTTTTTTTTTTTTTTCTATTTTTGTCCTCTGAAAGAAACAAATAAACAAACATGAGATCAAACCCAAAAGAGATAAGACCAGGAAAAATATTCTTTTAATAGACACTAAATCTAGTTTAAAAGGCCCACTGATACATGGGTGTACAGCCTGAGGAATTGAATAGGTGATGTGCTTAGACATAGTCTGACGAGGATGGGTATTTGGAGCACCCCAGAGATTCGGCCTTGTGGAGACAATTTAAACAGAGACATTTTGCAATTTTCAAGCACTTAGAAAACTGTCAACTGAAATACAGACTTACTCCGTGTTGTCCCGGAGGCCCCGGACGAGAATACTTTGTTGAATACACAGAAGTAGATGAGATGTCATAGGAGAGAGACTGTTCTGATAGTTCATGGGACCTGCTGGGCTGCATTGCCATCTCATTCACTCCCATTGGCTGTTCAAGGGCTTCCATGGGAAGGAGACATGCTGCGGGTTCCCACCTGGATGGCGTGACATGGAAAGGGCCTTCCAATTTTTTAGACTCTTCGTGAAAGACAAAGCAGCTCTGGTGAATCTGAGCCAAGCTTACAGTCTGGGAAGATGGTCCAAGCAAAGTTCAAGGGTGAACAGATTGATTTGAGCAGGAACTTAGAAGATTGGACTGATTAGGCAAAGTTCTGTAGCAAAAGCTGTTTCACTCATCCTCTTTGTCTGCCGTGGTCCTTTCCTTGATGAGCAACAGCACGTGCAATATTAGGGTCAGAAAAATTAGAAATGGTATATGAGATGCAAGGTGCCTTTCAGGTTCAACAGCTTGTAACTCCATATGTGCCAAAATTTAAGAACAACTTAAGTTGATTTACCAGTTTCATTAGAAAATGTATCATAGGGGCACCTGGGTGGCTCAGCCAATTAAGCGGCTGCCTTTGGCTCAGGTCATGATCCTGAGATCCTGGGATCAAGACCCATATTGGGCTCCCCGCTCAGCAGGGAGCCTGCTTCTCCTTCTCCCTCTGCCTCTTCCCCTGCTTGTGCTCTCTCACTCCCTCTCTCTCTCTCAAATAAATAAATAAAATCATTAAAAAAAATGTATCATAATTGTTGATGAAAATGTACTTTTTCACAAATCAGAGGTAATACCATGTATTAATGAGATTTATGTTTCTAAATTCACAAGATCTTCAAAATGTGCTTAAAGAGTATCCGAACCCCTCCCCTCCTGAATTTCATGTAAATTCTGCAGAGTCTTCTTTTACGTTCTGTAATTGATGAATTCGGGAAAGACCCGAATTTGGAAAGACCCACGTATGACCTCTAATCTCACTTCTCCATCTTAAATATTTTAATGATTCTGTCAGCTCTTGGCGATATAATGGTGAAAGTAGGAGTTGATTACAACCATTTTTCATGGCATAGCGTTTTATGTCTTTTTATACATTTATAGAAGTTTCTGGTCATTTAGTGAGGAATTCTTGCCTTTGTGAAATTGAGCATTAAAATGATCATTGAATTTTTCTCTAAGGGGGCTTCCTTTAACTGTGTATCACAAACAAGTTATCCAAGGGTTAAAAATCTTTACCTCTGTAAAGATGATATATTAAAATAGTTTTTCCACTTATGCATTATGAAATGGACCAAATATATTAGTCTACTTTCTTAATAGCTTTCTTGAAAGATAATTTAAGCAATCTATAATCCATCCATCCAAAGTATACAGGTCAGTGGCTTTTAGCATATCCACAGAGCTGTGCACCCATCACCATAGTCCGCTTTGGAACACTCTCCTTATCCCCAAAAAGAAATCCCACACTTCTCAGCCCTCACCCCGCCCCCTTAGTCCTCTAGTTTTGTAATCTCTGATTTTATAAGCTGCTTGTCTTTGTATTAGTGGCTGCCATCCAAGGGTAAAAATTAAAGTGCGGGAAGTCCGATTCCTTTTCAGGACTTTCTGGGTCTGGGCTGTGCTCTTAGTTTGTCAAGTGCAGGGTGGGAGGGAGGTGTTCTTGGCAGTCCTATGCCACTTATATTTCTTTGGAAGATTCTACTGTACTTGGGTTTGGACGCCTGAACTCAACAATAATTTTACCAGAAAGCCTGTTTCTCAGGGCTAATTAAAGAAACTGTTGCCCAAGAAAACTGCCCAGTAGACCACATTATGCTGGGTATTGGCATTATATATTATGATAAAGCAAGTTAAATAACTTTGTAAAGTATGATAGCCCTGATGTCAATTGCCTTTCAGTTATCTGACTCAGAAAATGACCGTCTGATTCCCTTCAAAAATAACTAAAGAAATAGACTAATAGAATCTTTGTTGGCACAGAAGCACTGTTTGGAATTACTTAGAGGAGGGCAGCAGGCTAAGATAGCAGGTGCGATGAGGAATAATTTAGTATATGTCACAGTTTTAATGTACTTGAATGTACTTGAAGGCAAGTAGAAAATTCGTTACAATGGAAGTTAGATCAACAGCACCTATTTCGATCTGTATTATACAATGATTGCTATTACTGTTACCTGAACCATTTATGAGTGGTATGCATTATACCACAGTGTACAATCAGCTGAATTATAGCTGCTTAATCCAATTTTGTTTTTTTTTTTAAATGTTTTATTTATTTATTTGACAGCACGAGCAGGGGGAGTGGCAGAAGGAGAGGGAGAAGCAGGCTTCCCACTGAGCAAGGAGCCCCATGCAGAGCTCGATCCTAGCACCCCGGAATCACAACCCGAGCTGAAGACAGCTGCTTTTAATGGAGCCACCCAGGCGTCTCAGCTTTATCCAATTAAAAAAACATTCTTATTTCCTGTTTTTAGGAAATATACACTGATAAATTTAGAGATAAAGGGATATCGTGCTGCAACTTACTCTTGAATAGTTCAGAAAAATTAATATGTGGGAGGGCCTGGGTAGCTCAGTCGGTTGAGCATCTGACACTTGGATTTGGCTCGGGTCATGATCTCAGAGTCATGGGATGGAGTCCCATGGCCAGCTCTGCACAGGGTGTGGAGCCTGATTAGGATTCTCTCTCTCTATCTCCCTCCAGCCCCACCCCCTGACTCGTACCCTCATACTTTCTCTAAAATAAGTCTTTAAAAAATTGTATGCATATATGTGTACATTCATGCATGTCTATACACACATAACACATGTAAATATGCCTATGGAAAAGGATAAAAATAAATTTAGTAAACTGTAAACACGTTATGAAGCATGTGTCGATTTTTCTATAAGTCTGAAATTATATAATCATAGTAAAGACAAGACTGCTTTTGGTAGATCATGAACAGTAACCAATTGTATTCAACACTATCTTCCAGACCCTAACTGTGGTAGTGCTTTATGACTGAAAGAATGGAGGGCAACATAGATTTCCACAGCTGGGATGACTTCTGTGATTTCTTAGTATCAGCCCCTTTTATGCTTTATGATAAACCTGACCAAAACTTCCAACCAAAGGGCCTAAGGAGGACTGTAAGAGCCCAGAAGAGGTGGTTGTTTTTGTTTTTTTTTCCTGGAAAGGGTCCAAAAAAATATGCACACATCAGCAATTCAAATAAAACCTATTCTATTTTACACAACTGAAGTGTTTTCCCATGGACTGGAGATGCTAGAGTAATTATATTGCATGTTTGTTTTCCTAATTTTACTTTTAAATTATAGACTTGGGAAAGGAAGCTTCTCTATGACTTCTTTTGTCTTCCACATCATTTTTTTCCCCTGTAATCTTATGTCTATAGGAATGAAGCAAATCTTGGTAACTGAAAAATAGATTGGTTACAAAAGAATTGACTGAGAGGTAATTTGTTTGTTTAAGGGATTTTTTTTTTTCCCCTGAAAGATTCACTGTGGGTCTCCACTAAGAATGAATAAACTTGCTGGTACATTTATTTATTTAATTTTAAAGTAATCTCTACACCCGGCGTGGGGCTGGAACTCCCCATCCCAAGCACCCTACCTTTCAGAGCACTTGGAATTTGGTTCCAGTAGCTTCTGGCACACTCTTAGGAAAAATATGACCCCTTGCTCTTCTTGGGGTTTAAATAGTTAATTGATACTCTTTGGTTTATCTCATTCTTGGAAATATTTTCGAAATATGCACTACCAGTCATTAAAGTTTTATCACCATAATCTTGCTGGAGCTAATTTGATTAACTGGGGAGCTAGTATTAGTCAAGCTTCCTTGAAAGGTAACATGGCAGATGCACCATTACCATTATACCCTTGTCTTCCAAATAGAGCTGTAATTGACAGTACAGAGCAAGTATACCTCTGCCTCCAGCTACTCTGGTTCCTGGGAAAGCCACCTGAGGGAGAGACTTTTTTAAAGCCAACTATCTTTTTTTAAATTCAATTCACCAACATATAGTACATCATTAGTTTTCGGTGTAGTGTTCAATGATTCATTAGTTGCATGTAACTATCTCAACAGAAGTCAAACTAAAACTGTAAGGCGGCTATCAATTAAAAATAAATAAAAACAAGGCTTGTGTCTCCAAAGACGGTCAAAGGGCAATATAAAAGGGGAGTGTGTGTGTATGTATGTATGTGTGTGTGGTTCTGACTCATTACTAAATATGACAGCTTTAAAAAAATAAAATAGAAATGAAAGGAGTTGGAAGTTGAATTCCAGAATTGAGGGGCACCTAGCTAGCTTAGTCAGAAGAGCATGTGACCCTCGATCTCAAGGCCATGAGTTTGAGCCCCACGTTGGACACAGAATTAACTTTATTTTATTGTTATTATTTCAGAGAGTTGGGGAGAGGAAGGGCAGAGAGAGAGAGGGAGAATCTTAAGCAGGTTCTATGTCTAGTGTGGAGCTCAACCTAGGGCCAGATCTTATAACCCTGAGATCATGACCTAAGCCAAAGTCAAGAGTGGGACTCTTAGCTAACTGAGTCACCCAGGTGGCCCAAGATGTAGAATTTACTTTAAAATAAAAAAGAAGGGGCGCCTGGGTGGCTCAGTGGGTTAAGCCTCTGCCTTCGGCTCAGGTCATGATCTCAGGGTCCTGGAATCGAGTCCCGCATCGGGCTCTCTGCTCAGCAGGGAGCCTGCTTCCTCCTCTCTCTCTGCCTGCCTCTCTGCCTACTTGTGATCTCTCTCTGTCAAATAAATAAATAAAATCTTTTAAAAATAAATAAATAAATAAATAAAATAAAAAAGAAAATTGAAAAAGGGACACCTGGGTGGCTCAGTTAAGCGTCAGCCTTCAGCTTAGGTCATGATCCCAGGGTCCTGGGATCAAGTCCCTCATCCGGCTCCCTGCTGGATGGGGAGCCTGCTTCCTTTGCCTCTGCCTGCTGCTCTCCCTGCTTGTGTTCTTCTCGCTCTTTCTCAAATAAACAAATAAATCTTAAAAAAAATTAAAAATATTCCAGCATTCTTGTATGCCTCCATTGCGTTTCTTCTTTGACTCAACCTTTCAAAGTTTTTTGGACCCTAGGGCTGTTAGTGACACTTCTGCCTGGTATTCCTGGGTCCCCAACAGGAGCCACTCAGATGAGCCTTTGAGAATTCACGTGGTTGAGGAGGAGGTGAGAAGAGAGACCTTTATTCTCCACCAAATTGGGCCATTTCTCCAAAGAAACAGTTATTTGGCATCAGTATCACATGAGACCCTCCCAGCGTCAGCCAGACATTTGTCCATCCATCCGGTGTTACCAGGAGAATTAGGGTTGTTAGTTTATCTATCCACCCAAATTAGAGCGGGGAAACAAATGTTAACATTTCCTGGCAGCGAAAGCCGGTAAGAGGATGCTTAGAACTGTGTTAACCTAAACCGCGGTAAATGTCCATAAAGCTCAATTAGGATGGCTGGAAACACGATCAGCTAGTCACAGATTTTTACAGGTTCAATGATAGGGTGAAATAGGAGTGTGGGGAAACATGGGGTTTGTGGCTTGTTGATGGGCGTGTGGGGGCTCTAGTACTGGTCTTTGCTTCTGCCAACGTTAGAAGTTTCCCATAGCAGAAAAACTCGGAATACTTTGTTGAACGTAGTAAGAATCAAAGACAGATAGTGAGATATCTGCTTGCTGGAGAGATCTTGATGTTCAGGCCTTCTCTGATTCCCCTGGATGAAACAGAACTCATGGTTTTACTTCTTAGCGCAGCCTGTGATGTGTGTGTGTGTGTTTACACATCCCTTGTGGCATCTGCCCTTTCACACTAGAAGACAGTCTCCAGGAAAACACTGCACGGGATCTAAGAACAGAAACATAAGTTCAAGAATATATGTTATTGAACATACTATAACATAAGTTATATACATAAGTTCAATAATATGTAATATGTAAGTTCAATATTAACATATAAGTTTGATAATATAGAAGTTCAATAGATACATGTCTCATGAAGGAATGAATGAATGCATGATACTGAACACTGAAGTATCTTTTTATTCTTCTGTTTTATTTTAGTTGCAGAATTAAGAAAAATCTTTGAACCAAAGAGGAAAGAATTTTTAGAAATGAAAAGGTAAGAAATTGATTGCACCTCGTTAGAAAGTAGAAGAACTTGGTGAAGCAGTATTCACTTTCCCTGAGAACCGCTTTCCATGGCTCACAAGGCCTGTCTTTGGTGCCCTGCACAGAAAAGAAAGAATTGCCCGGCGCCTCGAAGGAATCGAAACGGACACGCAGCCCATCCTGCTGCAGAGCTGCACGGGCTTAGTGACTCATCGCCTGCTGGAGGAAGACACGCCCAGATACATGCGCGCCACAGACCCGGCCAGCCCCCACACCGGTGAGCGTGCTTGTCTGGTGGCCTGCCATCGTGCAGGCGGCCGGAGATGGTTCATGCTGCCTTCTTTACCCAGTGGCATGGGAAGGAAAATGAGATAGTCCACAAAAGTGAATTGTGGAGGTGTACTTACTTATTAAATGCACGTTATTTGTGATACCTACAATGACACATATGTCAACTCTGCCCCATCTCATAGGTGTGCTCCTCTGGGATCATAGCAGGAAGAAATGGTTCCTCTTGGCACACTGTTGGGAAATTGATGACATCATTTCACTCCTCCTCCCCGCCTGGGACCCCTAGAGGGCAGGAACAGCATCTCCCTGCTGGCCCTCTCAGGGTGCTGGCACAGGACCTGCTGGCCTCTTCTCAGTAAGAGTTCTTAGAGGACTCAATGAGACTCCTTTAAACAGAATACCCAGGTGCCCAGCACAGAGCCTGGTCGCTCGCAGCAGGGAGCAATTTAAAATGAACCTGGACCTTTGAGTGGTTAGGGTTCTTAGTCTATGTGTTAATGCAACAAACATTCTACTTAAATTATTTTAATGTAAATAATTTACATGTCATTTTAAATGTATTGCATGTGTATTTCATATTAAACCATATTTCAAATGTGACAACTTTTGTTTGGTAACTGTCAATGTTAGAAATATGAAATATTCAACTTGGGCTTGGAAGCGGATGACCCATACGGGGCTGTTCTTCTCAACCCATCCCTGGCTCTGCAGCTCCATGCTGCTGCTTTTTATGGCCAGTGTTTTCTGGTTTCTTCCTTACGGCTGTTGATCTCACTTTGTGATGTGATCATGTCACTTACCTAGAGTTCCTGATCTTCTATGGCAAGAAAGCTAGAGAAGTAAGATTTTTAAAAATTACTTGAGAATCAAGAATAGAGTATAAAAATTTGTAGCCAGAAATAAACCCTCATGTATGTAAAATGTGAATCTATGTATTATAATTTAAGCATCACATATTCATGAGAAAGGGAAGACTTGTTTAATAAAATGGTACTGGGAAAATAGGTTATTGTGCAGTAGGGAAGGGGTCATAGACCTCTTCTCACTTACACGAAACACAAAAATAAGTCCCAATTAATCACATGATTAACTTTAAGAAAATAATTAAAAACATGAAAACAGGTGAATATTTCATGCACATTGAATGGGAAAGGACACAGAAACAGCTTGAGAAATCACAAATGACCAGGTCAGTTGACACCAAAGAAAATCTTCCATGTGGATGTCACAGAATATTAAACAAGTTTGAAATACTCATGAATGAGATTAAGGTTCACGGTCTCAAAAAAAAAAAAAATGCATGCAAACCAATAAAAGTGACACTATGAATTAATAGTATATAGAGCTTAAATAAGCTTCATCAGATATTCCAGAAAAGAAAAAAAGTAATACAAATGCTAATAATTGAAAAAAGCACAAATTCTCTTTTTCTAGTAATCAAAGGAAATTTTTTAAATGAACATTTAATGTTTGCAAGCGAACATATAGTGCAGGTTCAAGTATAAATTGACGCAAACTTTATAGAAATCAACTTGACAGTCTAGCAAGTCTCTTAAAATGATACACTTTTTTTTTTTTAAAGATTTTATTTATTTATTTGAGAGAGAGACAGTGAGAGAGAGCATGAGTGAGGAGAAGGTCAGAGAGCAAAGCAGACTCCCCATGGAGCTGGGAGCCCGATGTGGGACTCGATTCCGGGACTCCGGGATCATGACCTGAGCCAAAGGAAGTCGTCCAACCAACTGAGCCACCCAGGTGTCCCTAAAATGATACACTTTTTGATAAAGCAATTAACCATTATCTGTTGTGATAGTAGTCAGAAAATCAGACTGATTAAAAGTTAGAAACAATGAAAAAAATATTGGCAACAATGCAAATGCCCAGGAATATGAGAAGGGTTAAATTAGCTATGGAATGCCTGTTGAATAGAATATTACAAAGCTTTAAAGAATGTCTTCAAAAAAAGACTTCCAAATATAAGAAAATGTTTTATACAGTACATCAGTGGTATATAAAACATAAATTATTTTATGTGGGAGAAAAGAAATCAATTTAAAAAAAAAGACTAGAAGGAATATATAGAAATGTTTGGCAAATTATCAACTTATTATTTATTATTATGTATTAATGATTATTGGTGATTGGGAGTTTTACCTTCCTATGTTTTCAATGTTAGACATTTTCTATACCAAGCATGTGGCTGCAGTTGGAAAAATTCACTTCTGTGCACAGAAAAGAGTGCAGTCAATGCGCCTCTGTTCTTGAACTCTGTTCGTGTCCCCCCGTGTGGTCCCTTGTAGGCCGGTCCAATGAAGAGGAGGACACTTCGGATTCCTCGGTGGAAAAACAGACCCGTTCCAAACTTTGCACCGAAACCTCGGGCATCCATGCTGAGTCCTCCTGTGGTTCAGGTCTCATGGACACCCAGGCTCTGGAGTCCAAAGCAGAGAGAATCGCACGGTACAAAGCAGAAAGGAGACGGCAGCTGGCCGAGAAGTACGGGATAGCGCTGGATTCCGAAGCGGACTCGGAATCGCCGTCCCGATACACCAAGTCCAGGAAGGACGCCGATGCTGCTGACAAGAGGGGAGGGAAAGGTGACAGACAGGCCGAGCCAGGCAAAGAGTCATGCTCTCTGTACTCCAAGGACTATGCTCTCTCCCGGGGCGATGGGCTTTCGGACACCGAGGTGCTGCTCAACGTGGAAAACCAAAGACGGGGTCAGGAGCCCAGCACCACCGGGCAGGCCCGTGACCTGGCCCCCACGGTTGAGAGTTCCTCATCCTTCCCGTTCCCTGGGCGAGACTGTGCCTTTAGTGAAGTGCCAAGGTCCCCAAAGCAAATGCACAGCGTGTCCCTCTCCTCGCCTCGGCCACCGGCCTCCCCGAGCCACTCTGCTGGTGACCCGCCACTCCCTCCTGAGGCCCGAACCAGGTAAGCATTGAGCCCGCTCTGGGCTGTGTTATCTTTGCTTTGCCTCCCCTGCGTCAGGGTCTGGGTGTTCTTGGTCTTCTATTGAGGGTTCCGCTGGTGGCAGAAATAGGTAAGATAGGGTTTTCTAAATTTCTGCAGTATCAAAACAGGTTCTGCCCAAGCAAGAAGCTTCAGTTCTTTTTTACAAAAATGATCAACTGAACAGGTGTCATGGGGATACTTTCATGGGAGTCTCACTTACGGATCCTTCTTTTTATGGGTTTCTTACATGCTTTTAATAATTGTCTTTTCCTTTATGTGTTTTTCTAGAATTATATCCAAAACCTTTTATTTTTTTAAGGTTTTATTTGACAGAGAGAGACATAATGAGGGAACACAAGCAGGGGGAATGAGAGAGGAAGAAGCAGGCTTCCTACCAAGGGGGGTGCCCGATGCCAGGCTCGATCCCAGGACCCTGGGATCATGACCTGAGCCAAAGGCAGACACTTAACGACTGAGCCACCCAAGTGCCCCATTATACCCCAGACTTCTTAGTGATTGTTTTTGTTGCTGTCATGTAAAATCACAAAGCAAAAGGACCACCACTAACACAGTGGAAGGGTCTCAGTTTAGGGTATGACAAATGACTGCAGTATAGCTTGAATATAATCGTCTCCTATAGCTATGCAAGTATATCAACATGCTGAGAAACAGCTGTGTTGAAGAGCACTTCATTAAAAAGATCAGTCATTAAGAGTAATTGTCATACACAAAGACAACAGCGCCCATTTGGGAAAATCAGAAAAAGGGTAAAATCAGAAAATCAAATGCCAGAAGAGAATATTTGTTCCTAAACTTAAATATCCAAATTTAAATTAAATTTGATTTAAGTTTCCAAATTTAAATCAAATTGAAATTTCTAAATTTGAGTAAGATTTAAATATTTAAATTGAAGTAAAATACAAATATTTAAATCTATGTAAAATTTAAATATTCAAATTTAAGCAAAATTTAAATATTTAAATTCAGTAAGTGTGATGACCATATTCAAAAGGCACTTTACTTAAACATCCTAGTTTAAAGTTTGGGACAATTGTCTAGGTAGACTTTTATGTGTGTTTTTCGGTCCAAATAGGCATTAGCTTCCCAGGTAAATTGAGGAGAGGTGAGGATCAAGCAAATTTATTTTGAGGGGAAAAAAAAGGGGTGGGGGAGGAAGAAGTATTGGGAAATACTCCTATATATTTCACAGTGGGACAGAGCAGTAAATGTTGTCCTCTCTAAGTGGCAATAATACAGCTAAAACAGATCATTTTACTTACTGATGTTTATGGAGTCAAAGAACTTCCCCTACGTAGTTGATCATTCACACTAAAATATTTAGAGAAGTTAACTTCTTAGAGAAGTCAGTACTGTAAAAACTGATACGGGGTTTTAGCCTTTGGGCTTATTTATTTATTTATTTATTTGACACAGAGAGAGAGAGAGATCACAAGTAGGCAGAGAGACAGGCAGAGAGAGAAAGGGAAGCAGGCTCCCTGCTAAGCAGAAAGCCCGATGTGGGGCTCCATCCCAGGACCCTGAGATCATGACCTAGGCTGAAGGCAGAGGCTTAATCCACTGAGCCACCCAGACACCCCATAGCCTTTGGGCTTTTTGAAATTTTGGGACTGTGACCTGTTTTCTCTTATTTTGAAATGAAAGTCTGTTGTTTGAGAAACCTTCATTTAGTAGCAGAAAATGTGTTCTTGCCTTAGTGTCTATCAAAGTGAACTCTTCATGTGCTTTGTAAACGGGTCAAAGCAATTTAACGGTCTAATTTAAAAAGGAAATTCGAGATTTACGCTTACATGGGTTTGGAGAAAATTCAGAGCCAAATTTCTGATTGCTATATTATGAAAACTTGGGTTGTTAACATGGCATCTGGGTTAGTCGTCTAGATCTCATATGATAGATCCTCAGTGAGATCCTGAATCAGTTGTAATAATAACTAAACTTTGGTTGTGTGCTCCAGGTCAAAAGCTAGGATATTTAATTGTTTTGTGTTAAAATCTTAGTATTAAAAAAGTCTATAATGTAAAATCTTAAGAGGTATTTCTTTCTCAATTATTTGAAGAGGCATATTACTTGGAAGTTTCCATAAGCCTAACCCCAGCCTCTTAGCACTTACTTGACTTTCACAAAGAGAGGATTAAAAGGATTAAGAAATTATAAAGGAATTCTTGAGGCACATGCTTTGTTTATGTATTTTTCAATTTTTAAAAAAGCACATGCTTTATATATTTTTTTAATTTAAAAAAGGCATATGCTTTTTTAAAAGCCATTCAAGACTTAAAATTCTGTGATTTAGAGGCAGAGAAGCACAAATCATTTCATATATATATATATATAAGGAAAATACTGAGATATATTTACATTAAAAGGGATGGAACATAATGTATGACAAGTATGACAGTAAAAGATAAACAAAGATACAAGAAACAGCATGGAGGTTCTTCAGAAAGTTACAAATACTCTACAGTCCAGTAATTGCACTACTGGATATTTACCCCCCAAAATACAAAAACACTAACTCAGAGGAATGTGTATATCCCTACATTTATAGCAGCATTATTTTTTTTTATAGCAGCATTATTTACAATAGCCAGATTATGGAAGCAGCCCAAGTGTCTATTGATAGAAGAATGGATAAAGAAAATGTGATCGATCGATCAATCGATCTATCTATTTATGCTATTCAGCCATAAAAAAGGAATGAAATCTTACCATTTGCAACAACACGATGGAGCTAGGGAGTATAATGCTAAGTGAAATAAGTCAGAGAAAGGCAAATATCTTATGATTTCACTCATATGT
Organism: Mustela nigripes; assembly: GCF_022355385.1. NCBI lineage: Eukaryota > Metazoa > Chordata > Mammalia > Carnivora > Mustelidae > Mustela > Mustela nigripes. Next base: position 137,818,737 of record NC_081562.1, read on the forward strand.
GGAACTTAAAACAAAAGAGCAAAGGAAAAAAGAGAGGGGATGGTCAAACCAAGAAACAGAGTCTTGAACTATAGAAATGATAAGAGAATAAACTGATGTTTACCAGAGGGGAGGGCGTGGGGGGATGGGTGAAACAGGTGAAGGAGATTAAGAGTACACTTACCATGATGAGCACTGAGTCATGTATGGAACCATTGAATCATGGTATTGTATAGCCGAAACTAATATAGCACTGTATGTTTTTTTAAAAAAGGATTTATTTTGTAATGACTACAGCAATTCATCTTGCAAAGATGGATTTAAATGAATTAATATTCTGCTTAGATATCCTTTCTTTAGAGCTCAGATATTTGGGTGTCAGAAAACCATTGTTGTCTGATTTCCATTTGGGGAGAAGAAAGACAAAAAATACTTTGTGAATTATAACAATGACCAAGGAAATCTCAGTGTCTTAATAACCATAAATGAAAATGCTTGTCATCCAGTATGGAAATAAGTAACAGAAATGTTGAGGGAGATGAAGGGGTAACTAAGAAAACCATCTACAGATAATTATTTTATTCCGCATATTTTTGTGGATATATCCTAGCATTGAGATGCACTATTTTTCTCACTGCTGTACTATACTCTCTCATCACCTTGCTCTGCCAAGTATTGGGGCTATTAATGTCTGAACTAACTCATTCCCATGTCATCATTTTATTTTGTGCTCACTAGCAAGAGGCTGTGTTTTTTTTTTATCATTAATTAAATACAAATGTCACTCATGAATATATCATCAAAGACTTCCTATGGTATCCTAAAAATCCACCTCTGAGCCAGACATCAAATGCACAGTTTTTTGTGTGTGTTCATATACACGAACACATGTACAGATGGAACCATTAAGAGCATTCTAAGCTCCTAACAGTCTTGAGGGCTGAACAGTACATTTAAATTTATTAGAATTTGTTAATGTTTATTTGAACATTTGTATGATTAAGAAAATACATATGTCACAGGGTCTTTAGCTCAAGAAATCCTGTAGCTGCTTGGAAGTTCAGGAGAGCACGTCCTTCTGGAAGAAATGGAGAATATATATATTCACAGAAGAGAGCCTAAGATACCTCTTAACCCCAACCCCCAATTTCTGCCAAGCCCCTTCAATTTAGAATTTCAGAATGGTGTTTTCTAGAGAGGGAGTTTTGCTGATAGGAACCATTCTTTGTTAATTAAGCCATTGTGAATTTTAGGATAGAATTCAAAGAGATCTGGGGCCTGTGGGTTATTCAGATTTTTAAAAATCTGAGCTGTTACTAATGGAAATCCTGAATGCAGAATTTGTATTTCTTAGTTAATTAAAAAAAGAAAGAAAGAAAGAAGAGAAAATACACCATATTTGTTACTTCTGTGAGTGGAGAATCTCAGGACCTGAGTTACACCTGCTGTTTTCCTGAGCGTCCACTGTGACTCCCTGTTCTCAGTGACCTGTGTATTGGGCAGAGGAAAATTTCCCAGTGGTGATCCACTCTAGAAAACGCCCTCTGTGTTTCATCTCTCCACTTCTGGAGAACCTAGGTCTGGAGACACCTAGGTGTCCTGGAAAACCTAGGTCTCTAAAGAAGAGACTTCCCTGTACGCTCACAGATCTTGTAATGGGACGGAACTCTTTTCACCTTTTAGCCCCTGTACCCCCAAATATCTTGTCACCTGCTCTACTAGCTTTTGCCTGTTAAAATATGGTTAGTTCATTCCCATGGTTTTTTTTTCCTTTTTCTTCTGTTCTCACTGGCAAATTAACAATTTCTGTTCACTGAACTAAATATGAATAGATCACCAAGAACCCTAGCTAGTATGTCCAAAAATTTAAACACCTGCCAGAGTGTAAGGAACTGAGCAGTGTATGCGTGCCCTCACATGTTCGCATGCCTGCACGGACCCACAAGGCAATCCTTAGCACGTTTTCCAAACAAGCAACTTGAAGCATATAAACTGTTCATTTTAATAGGATGCCTAGTTAATAAGCATTCTTCTTCAGCTGAATACTGTTTTATAATTAGAAGCTGTTACATAATTAGAGCTGGGCACCCACAGGGTGAAACTGATTCTCCTGGGCTGAATTTGACTTCACTGTGACAGCAGGAAGCACTTTTAAGTCTGTTGACTCTTAGGAGTTACAGGGAGTTAAAGCCCATCATTACAGACTTAGGGATAGAGACCAAGAGCAGCTCCTGACCTCTGTGATGACTTAGGGTTGAGTTCTTGTTTCCTGGTAACATAATTCTCTGCTAACCAATTGCCACATCGTTAGAAAGTTCTATTATACCCAAGGGTCAGCCTCTCACTGTTCTCTTGTCCCCAGTGACCCTGTGGTCCTCTCCCAGGGGAGTGACCTCTGCCTTATGGAGAGCTGGCTCTCCCCAAGCCCTCACAAGAACAGATCTCAATGTTAAAGAATGTTAAATTCTTAGAAACAAAAATAATCCTGGAGATTATTTAAAAATGGATTTTATATGTGAAAAAACTAAAGATTAAAGAATTGATTTAAGACCATAAGGCTGCTTTGACAACATTGAGGCCATCATCCATCACCCATTCATTCATTCAGTCAAGTTCCCTTGCATCTGCCTGTTCTTCCTGTTGTGCTCTGCTCCTCTTCTTACTTCAGTTCTATTATCCAACACTGAAAAAGAGGGTTTGCTGGTTTTGCCCTTTGAAGATTAGAGATCTTTAGGAAAGAAGACTAGAGGTATTAGAGAAACAGCATATGTGGATTTATATAAGGTCCTTAACAACTTGGCCCTTATAAGCAAAATGAAAACTTGTAATTTAGGAGAGTTCGAATACAGTAGGCATCCATATATCTATGCATACCTCATAGGTATTGATTTATGGATTAGTTTCAGCTCTGACATAGTTTAGCTAATCACTGAAGAAAATTATATTGGGTCTCTGGTCTGCGAGGCACTGTGCTTGTAGCTGGGTATAAAAAAAAAGTGTAGGAAATAACTATAACATGATAGGGTAAATAAGTTTCTAGAGATCAAGGTTGGGTGCCAGGGGAGTACAAAGATGGAGTATTAACCTTTCCTCCATGGAAAAATGGTCACAGTGGAACCAAGTCCTTAAGGATATGGTGGTACCTCCTCCCAGCACGAAGGCACCAATGCCCAGTGAAGACTGAGGAGGAGGTGGGATGAGGCTGAGTGCCGGAGGGAGTCGTAGAGCCGAGCAGTCACAGAGTGCTGAGCAGTCGTAGAGCGCCTCAGATGACATATCAAGGCATTTAGCCTTTGCCTTGTGAACAATGGGAAGTTTCTGAATTTTATTTATTTATTTATTTTGTAAAGATTTTATTTATTTATTTGAGAGAGAGTGAGAGAGAGCATGAGAGGCGAGAAGGTCAGAGGGAGACAGAGATCACTAGCAGGCAGAGAGAGAGGAGGAAGCAGGTTCCCTGCTGAGCAGAGACCAGGACCAGGACCCTGGGATCATGACCTGAGCCGAAGGCAGAGGCTTTAACTCACTGAGCCACCCATGCGCCCCGAGAAGGTCAGAGGGAGTAGCAGAGGAGCTGGGAGCCCTAGTGGGACTCGATCCCGGAACTCTGGGATCATGACCTGAGCTGAAGGCAGTTGCTTAACCAACTAAGCCACCCAGGTACCCTCTGAAGCATTTTAAAGCAAGGATGATTGATTCTGTGTTTTAGAAAGATTGCTCTGGAGGAGTGTGGAAGGTTGATCTGAAGGTGAGTTGATTCCAATCAGGAAGACCATGGACATGTTGGCAGCACTTACCCAGCCTGAGATAGTGAAGTCTGTGCTTCCAAGTTGGCCTTCATCATTAACTTGGTCCTGTTTGGCATTTCATTAGAGAAGATATTAGTGATACGTTGATCAGTTTGGTGATGGTGAGGTAGAGGGTGGGAGGAGGGTTGGAGCAGGAAGGGAGATGAGAGAGAAGAGAGCACATGTACCTGCACTAGGGTTAGAAACTAACAAGATGAAATTTAATAACGTCTTCTACCTAGATGGTGGAGAAAATCTGTGTACAAGTTCAGGATTGGGGAAACCTGATTTAACAGCAGTTCATGGGAAACAGACCTAGCAGTTTTAGTTGATAGCAAATTCTTTATGTGACTGCCAAAATGACTGGTCCAATCTTGGGGTACAGGACTGAAAGTGAACTGTTAATAGCCCAATAGTACTGGTCTAGCCCTGTTCTTCAATGCTCAGATAACATCTGGGTATTTCTTTCTAACTGAGCTGTTGACCAATGAGAACCTATCCAGAGGGTCTACTTTCCTGTCCACCCTGCTTTCTTGACCTTTCCAAGGTCAAGGAACCCCCCCCCCTGCCCCATCTTAAGAGAAACTAGAATCATTTTTGGTCTCTTGCACATTCTCTGGTGCTTAGTCTGTCACACCAATCCGTTCTTCTCATTATCAGATGGTTTTTTCCCCTACGCAGTTATAAGGCTAAAGTTTGGCTTGGGATAGGGAGCCCTAGGTTACCAACCTGGCCTCTCATTGATGAGGATTCTGCTCGAAGGGGAGAGGGGAAAGAGATCATGAGTTCATGAGGTGTGTCACACATGCCATTTCACCTGTACCTCCTGTCTTGGGAAGAGGGACATTCAAATGCCTTCCTAGCACATGGGGCTGACCTCCCCAGATGTAGGGATGCTGGTCAAGGTGGCCGAACACGGTGACGTGGATTTGGTGTTATGCCAACGTGTGAGACTGGGAAGGATGATCCCAATGATAGCATTTCTTCAGTACAGGCCTTCTGCAGAGGGTACTTGCCTTGGGTCATTTTCTGTTTCCTTCCCCACTCCCACCAGTATCTAGTGCATACCGAGTAGCTCAGTCAGTCATTTTTGGGTGAACATTCTGTTGTTTTCTGGATTTTCTTGGAAGTGTTACCAAACTGTAATAGTGCTACTTGAAAGAGCCGGTCTGCAAACAGTTTATCAGCCCATTGCCTGTGAGGGTTGCAGCTGAATGTGAATCATGGGTCCTTTCCTTCATCAAGAACATCATGCTATGAGCAAAATGTCAGCTGAACTCAACAGTGGGCTTAGGGACATTGTTCATCTCCACTCTGGTGTGGGTCTTTGATCTCATCATGGGCCAGGGACACCGGTCAGCAGAACACACTCTGATTGGCACGTACGTGTGGCAAGTCTCTTTCCACTCTGTCTGAAGTTAGAGTGCTTGGATGTGAGCCTGAGTCCATGTGCTCATAAATATTATGAAACTATGAATGAGCATCCTGGTTGAGGGGGTGCTGCTTTTGGGATCTTCTGAACTCAGTCTCCAGTCCTGAATGGCTGAGTCTAGGTTAGTCTCACGACTAACGCAGCCAAGTTCCCGGGTCACTTTGTTCTAGTGGGGCTGGTTAACATCCAAGCCGGAGATGTGGAGATCCAAATCCAGCTGGGAGCTAGAAGCCGGAGCCACTTTGGGAGGGCCCCTATGGCACCTTCCTGAGGCTCCAGTACTTTTCTAGACAGTTCTATCTGTATACACACACTTTCTGTCTTTGTGCTTTCTCATCTGAGGCTTAGCATTTAGCCATTCAGTACTGAGATTAGTTCAGAGGGAACCTGGAAGAAATTGGTTATTTCACACGTTTATCCTGCTTCCGCTCCAAGAAGACTGTATTTCTAGACTTTCGTTACTCAAGAAGCCCTCATTATTTGTGTCCCTCTCTTTCCTTCCTTCCTCTCTCTCTCTCTGTGTCTCTCTTCCTGCCTGCCTGCCTGCTTCCCTTGGGTGGGGAGAGGGAGAAGGAGAGAGAATCCCAAGCACCTCCATACCCAGAGTGTGAGCCCAACACGGGGCTGGATCTCCCGACGCTGAGATCGTGACTTGAGCTGAAATCAAAAGTCAGACACTTAACTGACTGAGCTTCACAGGCGCCCCAAGAAATCCTCACTTTAATCCAGCAGTGGTATATTTGTTAATTGAGGCATGATTCACATCCAAATGTACGTATTTTAAGAATGCAGGTTAGGGAGTTTTGTGAAACATGTAACCACATTGCTCTAGCTGAGAGAAAGGGTTTATATCCCTGCTGTGCCGCTGTCCACCATCAATCGTTGACTCTCTTTGCAAGGACCTAATTTATCTGCCATAGCCCTATGGTATCAGGCACTCAGCTTGTTCTGTCGTACCAAACCAACCCTTCCCACTTGGTTCTTTTTTTTTTTTTTTTTTTTAAGATTTTATTTATTTATTTGACAGACAGAGATCACAAATAGGCAGAGAGGCAGGCAGAGAGAGGAAGGAAAGCAGGCTCCCTGCTGAGCAGAGAGCCCGATGCGGGGGGCTCGATCCCAGGACCCTGAGATCATGACCTGAGCCGAAGGCAGAGGCTTAACTCATTGAGCCACCCAGGTGCCCCTGGTTTTTTTTTTTTTTTTTTTTTTAAGATTTTATTTATTTACTTGAGAGAGAGACAGTGAGAGAGAACATGAGCAAGGAGAAGGTCAGAGGGAAAAGCAGACTCCCCATGGAGCTGGGAGTCTGATGCGGGACTCCTCCCGGGACTCCAGGATCATGACCTGAGCCAAAGGCAGTCGTCCAACCAACTGAGCCACCCAGGCGTCCCTGGTTCTTTTTTTTAAACTAAGTTTTAATTATTAAAAATAGTTATGCATAACAGTAAGGCACGCTGCAATAAATAGCAGCATCAATTTAATATTTAAAGAAAGAAAATGAACCCAAGGCATTATTTGCCATTATTCAGATGTGATCTCTTTTTTAAGAGCTCTGTTTTTAAAAGCTTAACTGCTATTATACTGTTTCTCCAAAAAACAATGGCTCCTAGGCCCCAGAAATAAATTTTGTACTCTTACAAAATGATAGATGTTTTAATCGGAGTTTGGACATCCCTTAGCCACCTATCAGTCTCAGAGTCAGAGTGTATGGAGAACTTGGTCCACAAAGTTCCATTATATCCCATTGTTCTGGAGTGCCTGTGAATTGGCGAGATCATTTTTAGACCTTGACCCACCATTTGGGGACCCACGCATTTAATGCAAAAGGTAGAATTTGGTTTCTCACCCATGTCAACACTTAAGAGCGATTTCTCTGGGTTGTTTTCTGCTCTCTCCTTGGGGTTTTCAGTGTCTTTGGGCTTTGGGGGGAGAATTTGAAGGAGAGAAAGAAAAAGATTCAAATGGATTTTATGTCATTGACTGTGTTTGACCGACATTTTCGTTTGTTATTTATGTATTTTGACGAGTTTTTGCTTTTATTTTATTTTATTTTTTTTTAAAGATTTTATTTATTTATTTGACAGAGAGAAATCACAAGTAGATGGAGAGGCAGGCAGAGAGAGAGAGAGAAGCAGGCTCCCTGCCGAGCAGAGAGCCCGATGCGGGACTCGATCCCAGGACCCTGAGATCATGACCTGAGCCGAAGGCAGCAGCTTAACCCACTGAGCCACCCAGGCGCCCCGAGTTTTTGCTTTTAAAGAGTGAAGAGAGATACTTGAATTTAAAAATTCCATTAACTGCACTACACATCTATGTCCAAGTAAATCCCTTAGTGTGACTGTTGTCTAGATCAGTTATGAAGGTACACTGAATTACAATTTTTAAAAAAGATTTTCTTTTTTTATTTAACAGAGAGAGAGAGATCACAAGTAGGCAGAGAGACAGGCAGAGAGAGAGAGGGAAGCAGGCTCCCAGCTGAGCAGAGAGCCCGAGGCGGGGCTCGATCCCAGTAACCTGAGATCACGACCTGAGCCAAAGGCAGAGGCTTAACCCACTGAGCCACCCATGTACCCCCAGAATTACAATTTTTAGAAGTCTTAAGTTTTTAAGATATTTATATTGAAGTATAACTTATGCACAGTACAGTTCACCTGTGCTAGTGAAATTCTGTGAATTCTGTCAAATACATCAAGTCATGTAGCTATCACTACAGTCAAGATACACACCTGTTCCATCAGCCCAAAGATTCCTTTGTGTGCCTTTGTGGTCAACGCTTGCTGCCGCCACCAGGTCCCGCCAACCAATCATCTATCTTCTGCACTACAGGTTTAGATTTTTGAATATATAAAAATCAAATTCCATGAGTATTTTGTTTTTGTCGATTTCAAACAAGTCCTATAAGAATTTGATGAAGTTATTTTTTTTAAATCATAGGAGAAATGTTCATAATGTCGACCATTTATAATGCCATCTTAGAAAACAAATCCCTCTTACTTGGTTGAGATTTAAACATATAAGATAATTCATACAGAGCTGATTTTATTTTAAATTTTTATTTATTATTTGACAGACAGAGATCACAAGCAGGCAGAGAGGCAGGCAGAGAGAGAGAGGGAAGCAGGCTCCCTGCTGAACAGAGAGCCTGATGCGGGGGGCTCGATCCCAGGACCCTGAGATCATGACCTGAGCTGAAGGCAGAGGCTTTAACCCACTGAGCCACCCAGGTGCCCCTGCATTTGAGTCTTAAAATAATTTTGTGAGGTGGGCATATTCGTTATATGAACTGGGTGGTTTTCAGTAGCAAGTACCAGCTGCTTCCTCTCCTTCCCCTGTATCCCGGGCTAGAGGAATCCCCTCCTTTGCTAACTAGTCCTAGGCTGAAATGGGTGTTGAGAAATTAGACCTTTTATGGTTGGAAATAAAACAGCTTTCCGTCCATCTGAATTTTTGGTTCACCAGACTGAATTGCTGTGATGCTGGGGTAGGGAGGTGGGCAGACAGGTTCCCGTGTAGAAAGGCGGGTGGATGACCAAGGCTAGAATGTGACCGATTTCAGTGGTCACAGCAAAAGGTAGGGCATTGGTTACAGACTGGCTCTTACCTATCAGCTTCAGCTAAAACTTGAACTAAAATGATTTTTAGAAAATTCAGATTATTTTATTGCAGTTATTGTTCTATTTTTTTTTTTTTTTGGATACTGCTTTGAGCTAAAATGTGTTTCTAGCCTTATATTGAAAAACTCTTACATATAAGGTAGTATGGTTCTGAGCTGGTAAACATTCTCTTTCTGCATTGTAAAATGATACACATTAGTGGGTTGTTTCTCCTGTGTCCTGCTTTACGTGGTTGCCACAGGCTTTTTCTGGCCCGTTCTAAAATATCTTCAGCCTAGCATAATTGCTTCCTCACATCCAACTTTGCGTAATATCCGATCGTGTGTGGAGGGATGAATGTATAAATCCTACGTTATCTGGCCTGCCATAGTATAAGTTTTTTAATGGCTGGGGTGATGCCCGAGTCCCCTTTGTTACTTCTCAGAGTCTAGTTCAGGGTTTCATACATAGTAGGAACTCAACATTTATTGAATTGCCCTGAATTGGTATTGGTTATGTCATTGTTACGTTGGTTGAGTTATTCAGCGACAAATGGAAAAGGAAAATGTATAAGAGCAATTAAAGATATGATCTCATTGAATTTCTTTTTATTGATTTCCTTTATTTGGTATGTGTTGTTTTGCACAGACACTATCTTTGTATTTGGTTATTTACCAATGTCCCTTGGCAAAACTTAATAGAGGATGAGTTGACATTTAATCCTACTTCTTACAAGAAAATTGTCTGGTATTTGTGGGGAGAGTGTGAGTATAACAGACTCCTAATAATTTCAGGTTACTTGGAAAACACTTTATGTGGTGGCTTTGGATAGATTTATTTCTATCTCTTAAGTTTAGTAACGGGCCACATGTCCTTGTGAGTTTCGTGACATGAATGTAAGCCCTGTGACAAAACGCGCTTATACATTTTCCAAAAGCCAGGATTAGTCTTGGCTTAACGGAGATCAGCCTTTGGGCTTCAGATTATAATTGTCTGTACCTGTGTTGACGTTCAAGTAGAAATTATCTGAAGTTTTGTCTTTTGTACACAATAGTACCGGGAAACCCAAACATGAGTGGTTTCTCCAGAAAGATTCCGAAGGGGACACACCTTCTCTTATCAACTGGCCTTCCAGGTATATGCCGAGCTGAACCTCTTGGCTTCCTCGTAGTGAGTGCTTCTTCCCTGCTGACTTGCCTTGCTGTTCCACACATTACCCAACGCTAACTCTCTTCTTGCCCTCTGTTCATGGCAGTGCGTTTGACAATGATGTGTTCACAGGGGCTGCTGGAAGTTTCTTTCTGAACGTTTGCTTTTCTCCTCCCATTGCCCTAATCCCTGCTAATCGTATTTCCCCCTCCTCATTTTTTCCTCTTTTTGAAAATCTTCTTGATGACACTTCTTGCTTTTCTCCTTTCTCACCAACCTGCATACCGCCAAGTGGGGGCAGTAGTGAGGCTCCTCCTGGTTTCTCTCCTCTTGATTCTCACTAACTAACCAGGGAGTGTCCCATCTGGGCAAGTGCTTTCAGCCTTCTCCTTTTCACATCTCCTGGCCTCTAAACCAATAGTTAATTTTTATCAGCTGCCCTTAGGGCATGTGCTTTTAATGGCAGACAAAAACCCCCCTATCATTTCATTTTTAAGGTTGGGGGCAGGGAGAGGCGGAAGGAGGGAGAATGAATAAGTCTCTGGCAGGACAAAGCACCCATATACTGAGTTTCTAACAGTCACTTTGTTCTCAGCGGAGGACAACATTCAGATTGTCTCTGATTAGAAGGACACATTCCACAGGAGAACTTGAACCACATTTCAGTCTTCTTTTGATTAACAAAGCTTATAAATATGAAAACCTCCAACACTGGCTAGTCTCTGGGGAAAAAAAAAAAAATTACTTAGAATGCTTTTTTTTCCCCCTTCCTGGATTGTTCATGGTAATTGCCTTTTGTGTGTGTTTAATTTTTTGTTAACGAAATATATGTAGATATCCTGCATCTGTTGTTGAAATACACGTAGGAGTTGATATCAAATTTAGCAGGGTACGTTTGTCATTTAAGGAAATATTCTCTTCCAAAAGTATAAATAAGTATTTTTGCTGACTGATCTTCAGTACATGAGTGTTTATAGTCCCCCAGGAAATCACTTTTCCTGCTCCAAAAATGTGTTTTACTTTCTAAGGATTATTGCCAATTAATAATCCATTCTTGAACAGCTTCCGTGGTTTCTCCTCTCTCGCTATGTGGCATTTCAGAAAGCAGAGAGAAGTACTAGCTAACACTATTAAATGGTTACTCTTCGCTAAGAGTACTTAGTACTAAGCTATCCAAGTGCTTTGCCAACATCACATTACATTTTGTCACTAGGATTTCCATTTAAAAGCAAAGAACTGAGCCAGGTAAGTTGCCTCAGACCACACAGCTAGAACTGGCTGAGCCAGTTTTGAACCCAGGTCTCCTAGGTGCCCCAGCCAGAGTTGTTGGCTACTTTGCTTCTGCAGCAATAGAATAAGATTTTGTAGCTTTTCAACTGGATTTCACTTTAGCTCTCAGATACTTAAATAGCTCTAGAAAGGACAGCGAACTTTTTTCACTTTAGTTTTTAGCTAAGGGCCTACTAGCAATTCCAAAGGGGAGAAAACGTTCAGTCTGTTCTCTCAACAAATATCTTTTCTCTAACAGTCTTCTTGGTGCTACAATGCTTAGTGGTAATGATGTCCAAACTGGTCACATGTCCTAGGAATGAATGAATACAGTCTGCATTGCATGAAAACGCTTGGGAATGTTTAGCTGAGTGCTTGAAAGGGGTGATTGTGTGTTGTGTCTTGAGCTCCATTTAAAAAATTTTTAAAAATCACAAATGTTCTTACATTTCCAGGAGACAGTGAAATTATTCCATTTGGTCCATAGGTGTATGCATACTTGGAAACTCCCCCTGCCCAGAGTCCACACACCGGGCCTGTATGTGTAGTGTTCACAGATTCCCACCAACAGCCTCAATGTGCCCTCATGCATACTGCTGTATATTATTTCTGTGGCTTCTGGTCATTTGTTTAGTCAGAAGGCAGCCATTCTCCCCCAGGACGGCATCTGAGCCGTCTCAGCTTTATGGAGGGCAGAGTGAGTTTGGTGCCACACTGGCCTACTCACATCTGGAAACTCGAAATCCTTCACCGGGCCGGCCATGAGTTTCTGACATGAGCCACCAGAAGTGCATTGTCACTGGGGGTTCTGCCTTTGGGTGGATTTCCACTCACGGGTAGTCTGGGATCCACGCATGCTTTCTCCCCATGAAGTGGTTACTGCACTTTGTAAACTTAAATCCTTTTTCTTTCTTAAAGAGTTAAGGTTAGAGAAAAAATGGTGAAAGAGGAGAGTGCTCGCAGCAGCCCTGAGGTGGCCTCCGAGCCCTTCACTCAGAGGAGACATCAGCCAGTGCCCATCCATTGCTCGTCCTTTCAGTCAGAAAATTCGGCCTTTGATAGGGTCTTGAGCAAGGCAGCCAGCTCCGCGGGACAGCCGATCCGAGGCTACGTCCAGTCGGCGGACCCCATTCACACGGCCACGCTGGTGACCTCAGAGATCCCAGAAAACGTGTCTGAATGCAGCTGGGGGGGGTCCGCCGCCCAGAATGTCAGAAAGCCTCCCACCTTGAAGGTTCTAGAAAGCGAGAGAAGGGATACTCCCGTTCTCCATATTTGTGAATCAAAAGCCGAGGAAGATATGCTCTTCACTGAAGCTCTCGAGAAAAGCAGGAAATCACTTTTGGCGTTGGAGGACCACGGGCTTATGCGAAGCCACGAAGACCCCTCTGGAAACGACGATGTCGGCAAGCCTGCTGGGAGCCCAGTGCCTTCAGAACATCAGAAGGAACCAGAGAGCCTGTCACACCCGCCTCCCTCTCAGCAACTGCCCGCTGAGAGGATAAGCAGACAGGAGATGGTCTTGTACGTTCAGAGCCAGCCCGTGTCACAAGATGCCAGGGCGACAGGCCACAGACAGGAAGCCTTGGTGAAGAAACGCAAGGTCCTCACCCGCTCCCTGTCTGACTACACGGGCCCCCCTCCGCTGCAGGCCCTGAAGGGTAAGGACCCCGCGTCCAGGCAAGAACTGGAGCCACAGAGTTCCAAAGCTGAAGGGCCCCCCCCAGAAGTCGGCGTGCTGGACACGAAGGTCTCTGTCGCCCAGCTCCGAAATGCGTTTCTGGAGTCTGTCCATGCCAGCAAGAAACCCGAACTGTAGGTGACGTTTCACGCGCCCTCCCGATGTGTCACTTGCACGCCCTTGGCAGAATTATTCACTTTGCCACTTGCGGTGTGTCCCGCATTGGGTCCTATTAGCTTAGCTCACCAGGGTGCAGGGCAGATCATACAGGAAATGGCTTGAAAACTACCATTCTGCTTCTGGCTACTAATAGAGAGCTACAATACTGGGTCGCTGGACTGCTCCCCCTCCTTCAAGTGCATGGTTGGGGCATGCGGCGGGATTTGGCGGTGTCTGGGCCTTGCCTCACTGAGATGCATAAACCTTTGCTTTATTCTCTCTCTCTGTCTCTCGTTTCCCTTCTGTGCACTCCCTCCCAATGATTCTAAAAGCCAACCCCGGGTGGAGAGGTCAACCGAAGGCGTTGGCTTGCCTACCGGTGTGGAACGGGAAAGAGGGTCCCGGAAACCAAGACGCTATTTTTCTCCTGGTGAAAGTAGAAAAACTTCCGAGAGATTTAGAACTCAACCTATAACCTCAGCCGAACGAAAGGAATCGGATAGGTAGGCACGCGGGATGTGTAGTTCTGTAGTCCAGGAGCGTAAAAGCCATCGTACGGGATCTGCCCGCAGGGACGGTCCTGGCGATGTTTAAATGGGTTGTGGTGATTCCATCATTCCTCCATCTAATCTATAAGGAATATTTATGTGGCTTGTATACATGTATTTTTAAAGAATGCTGCCTGTGGCAACAGTATCGCAGTACAGTTTTACGTTGCGTTCAGATGGTAAGAAGTGAGACATGTTATTTTTCTTCATTTACTGTTTTTCATTTCTTATGCCCTCGTTAAATTAGAAACCACAGTGAGTATTCCCCAGATTTTCCCGAGCAAAGAACTAGGGATTTTACACTCACTTTCTAAATGTCTGTCTGCTTGTCGTATCTGAGTTTTACACGGTCCTATGCTTCTACGTAGAGAGGATGATGTTTGTGTACAAACTGACCAATTGTGTTTAATGAGTCACACTCGGTTCTCCTTTGTCTCCACGAGGTGTGCACCAGGCTGGGTTGTGTGCACACACACTGCACTGTGTCCGTTAACACCTGTATCTGTGTATTCACAACGAGGATTGCTAGCAGGATGATATTCTTTAAGAGAGTTCGATTGAATTTTTACTTCTGCTTTAACTTTTCATCTGATGTTTTATTTGGATCATCTATTCCCACCAGCTAATTTTTTGTTATTATTATTTGCCTAATGTCTTTCCTAGGTCTGCTTCGCATTCAGAAATGCCGGCCGCGGAGGGCAAGTATCTGTTTTCCTTTTGTCACTTCTCTGTCATCTCACCCAGATTAGGTTTCTGTAAGATTCTGCTTTTTTTTGAGAGGATGGGGTTTGGGAGTCTACGGATTTCTTTGCTGCAGGTTTTCTTTCTGTGACTCTAAAAACCTAGTTAAGATTCTCGGGTGAGCTTTTCCTTCCTTTTAAGAGCATTAGAACTGTGGAATGAATAATACCAAAATAACTAAAAAAAAAAAAAAACCAAAATAACTGACTTACTAAAGCAGCAGCTTTTTGTTGTTAATTACTTGTTACTGTGTAATAATAAAGAATTCCTTTCATAAAATCTATTCTTTTTTTTTTTTTTAAGATTTTATTTATTTATTTGACAGAGAAAGAGAGATCACAAGTAGGCAGAGAGGCAGGCAGAGAGGGAGAGGGGGAAGCAGGCTCCCTGCTGAGAGAGAGCCTGATGCGGGGCTCGATCCCAGGACCCTGAGATCACGACCTGAGCTGAAGGCAGAGGCTCTAACCCACTGAGCCACCCAGGCGCCCCGTCATAAAATCTATTCTTTTTTTTTTTTTTTTAAAGATTTTATTTATTCATTTGACAGAGAGAGATCACAAGTAGACGGAGAGGCAGGCAGAGAGAGAGAGAGAGAGAGAGAGAGAGGGAAGCAGGCTCCCTGCCAAGCAGAGAGCCTGATGCGGGACTCGATCCCAGGACCCTGAGATCTTGACCCGAGCCGAAGGCAGTGGCTTAACCCACTGAGCCACCCAGGCGCCCATAAAATCTATTCTTAAACCTCAATTTTTCACCGGTAGAGAATTCCTGTCCAGACCGAGTTTTGTCTGGTTAATTGCAAAGGAAATTAGCACCTTTTCACTGAGCAGAAGAATGGGATCCTTCCAGGGGGAAAATATTGCAAATTATAATCTTTGATACATCCATTCTTACATTCAAAGGATTTCTAGGGTCAGGCTTGGGAAACTTTTCAGAGACTTCACCTACATATTTCTAATAATGTTCAGTTTTTATTTTGTGGCCTCTTACAGATGAAGAGAAGGTAGACGAACGAGCCAAGCTGAGTGTCGCTGCCAAGAGGCTGCTTTTCAGGGTAAGGTGTACTGAGGTGCCTGAAGTGAAACCATCCCCTGCTCCCTGCACGGGGCCCTCTGGCCCGCCTGGCCCGCCTGGCCTGGCCCACATGCCTCTCCGCCCCTGGCTGGTGAGACCTCCCTACCCTCCCCCCCCCAACACTGCATAGGTGCACTCTCCCGAGAATGACACCTGCCTCACAGGGGGTCCCTCCCGGGGTGCCGTGCCCTGTCAGGGAACAGAGCAGAGACCCTGCAGCCCCAGTGCCCTTTCCACAAACATTTAAGGATTCCGCATCGTTTCTGATCTCAGGAAATGGAAAAATCATTTGATGAGAAAAACGTTCCTAAGCGACGCTCCAGAAACGCGGCGGTGGAGCAAAGGCTGCGGCGGCTCCAGGACCGATCCCACACCCAGCCCGTTACTACCGAGGAGGTGGCCATTGCAGCCACGTAAGTACCCCCTCCTGACCTCTGGGCCTTGGCTGAAAAGTTTTCTTGGAAAAAAAAAAAAAAGAGAGAGAGAGAGAGAGAGAAAGAAAAAGATTTAAAGACTTTTAAGTAAAAATGAAGTGATCAGGAGATGGTTCGGTTAGACTCCACAGAGATGTTCACACTCTGGGATTTTCCTTCCTGTGGTGTCTCTGAGCTTTGTAACAGGGTGTGTTGCCTGTTGTATCTCCTAGAAAAACCTCAAGACAAATTTTAATTTTTTTGGTCTGTGCCTTTCTCTTAATCTTTTTCACAGTGGAAGATTTAAGCCATGAGATTAACATAATGAACCTGACTGTACTGACCACCGAGTTTCAACAGTCAGCAGCCCGGCCAGTCTTGGCTCTCCCAAAACTCCATCCACTTCACCTGTCCTCCTGCCTCATTTTCAGGCAAACCCCAGATATCATTTCAGCAGCTGTCTCAAAAAGATAAGGGGTTGGAGGGTTTTTTGTTTTGTTTTTTAAATTTGTTTTTAAATAGTCACCAGAAAACCATAAACAATTCCTTGGAAGTTTGAGGACTTTCCAGTACTTGAGCAGTCCCCTCCAATATGTTCAGAATGAATTTCCCAAACTAATTCATTCAGAGATAATTGTTTCAATCAAGTGAAAATTTTTATTGGGTTTTTAGAAATGGTTTTTATGCTTCTGCCCCGGACCCACATGCAGCCTTCCTGAAGAAAGCATGTTCATCTCATTCAGGGCATGGGCACCCCAAGAGGCGTCTGTATTGCAGCCCACACCTGTGGGCCTGCTGTTAGAGCAGCTGCTCACGTCCTTACCCAGCTGTTCCTCAGCTTCCTGGTGTGTCTGTGGAGGAGCACTTCTTGTGTTCATTAGGAACTCTGAGCAGATCAGCTCTTTTGGTTTTTTATTTTTTCTTATTTTTTTAAAATTTAAAATTTAAAAAAAATTTTAAAAAGGATTTATTTATTTGACAGAGAAAGACACAGCGAGAGAGGGAACACAAGCAGGAGGAGTGGGAGAGGGAGAAGCAGGCTTCCCACCGAACAGGGAGCCCCATGTGGGCTTGATCCCAGGACTCTGGGATCATGACCTGAGCCAAAGGCAGATATTTAATGACTGAGCCACTCAAGTGCCCTAGCTCTTTGTTTTTTAATGTTACCCTGAAGTCAGGGTAAATCCTTTCCAAGCTTTAAAAACCCAATCTTATTCCATTTACTTTGCATCATCTCTGTCTCTTAGTTCCTCAGTTTATAATTGCTTTTCAACTTCTTTGGTAATTTCCCCCAGAGGACTTATAAATAAATAATTTTGTTAAAATATTTATTTACGGTTTCTGAAATTTAAAACTATGTTTTCCTTTAACGCTTCTTTTCTTCTCTCTCCTCATGAATGTTCCTTCTTTGGCAATTGCCTTTAAAGTGAACCTATCCCTGCTTCGTGCTCTGGGGCCACCCAGCCTGTAATGGCGAGACTTCCTAGTCCCAGTGTAGCTAAGAGCACTGTGCAGCCTGCCAGGTACTGGACGGAAGTAGCTGCATGCGGCCCTCAGGCCAAAGGTCCTAGACAGCAGATGCATCTCATTATCCTGAATGTCTTTCATGTGTTTGAGAAATGAGTCAATGCAAGGAGTTGCCTTTGGGGATGGGCGCCATTTTGTGTTGTCGTAGTGCGAGATGCTGCTAACTTCCTGTAGGCCTGCATGAGGAAACCTTTTATCTCCCTGCTTACATCATGTATTGGAACTAGGATCACACTAACTCACTCATCCATTTGTTTTGTTTCTGTTTTTCATAATCACAGTCTTTTCTAAGAAATTTCATCCTCCATCTAAATTACTAGCACTTAATAAAGGTTAATACGAAAATGAGGACTCGACATGAATGTTGAAATTCTAGTAATACCCTGGTTTTTGTAAACACTTGTCATGAATACACGCTAGAAACAACTATATCTCTTTCTAATATACAGACAGACAAGGTCATAACTTTTTGGGATTGAGACAATAATCATCTATGGAGTCTGAGCTTAGATGTTTTACTACTAAGCTTTGAATTGTGTTTTGAAAGTATGTCCTTATGGCACATAGGTGTCCCCTGTTTTGCTGTGAGGGACCAAAACACAAGGGCCAAAAATAAGTTTAAAGGAAGTCAGATGACAGTGCAGAAATAGGTCTGGCCCCACCCAGAGGCAAGGGTCTACTGCTCTTTAGTCTGGGGCAGCATATGAACTGGTGATTCACTGGTGTTCAGAGAGAATATGCTGTCCACTGGGTTTGAGAACTGGATTTGCCAGTTGCCTCAACCTATGTTGTCATAAACCTTCCAAGATTCACCACGACCAGGTAATAGGAGGCCTTCTCCCCCACCCAGAAACTGGAGGGATTTTGCAGCACCTGAAATGTCCTTTTTCAAGTTGCTAGGAGTTACAGATCTCTATACCTTTCAGAAAACTGGTAGGAAGCTATGAGAGAAAATGATGCACTGAGGAGAGAAGGAATCTTTAAAATGGATCTATTTATGTTTAGCAAGTGAAAATCGAAACTCCTTGTTCCACATATATTGACAGAATGACTGGATTATTTCCTAGTCCTATAAAAAGAAAAGAATACCTCTGAACTACATGTTTATTTTTTTAAAAAGATTAATTGAGAGGAAGAGAGAGAGAACAGGGGTAGAGGGGAGGAGGCAGAGGGAGACGGAGAAAGAGAGTCTCAGGCAGACTCTGGGCTGAGTGCGGATCCCGACTCAGGGTTCGATCTCACCATCCTGAGGTCATGACCTGAGCCAGAACCAAGAGTCGGATGCTCAACGGACTGACCCACTGAGTCACCCCCGAACCACATATTTAGATAGTGTCTAGACATGCCATAGATAATGCCTTGGGATTCTCTTTTAGCCTTATTTGTTGTTGATACCACTGATACACCGTCTCTCTAAGATAAGGTATAACCAAGCTGACTTCAGTCTCTTAAAGAGGAAATTCACTTTTTAGAAATAATTTAGAGATAAAGTTCTGCCTTCATGACATTGGTAACAGCCAATTGGTAACAGCCTCTGCTATTCGCAGGCTTGTTAATAGCTAAACAGTGCCTACACCTGTATTCAACTTCTGTAGGGAGAAATCAGTCCTTTTCAAAATTAAGTGACGCTTGGAAGAGAGTTAATATTCAAAATTTAGGGTCTTTTGTCTGTGTTGATCTCTGTCACTGATTTTTTTTTTTTTTTTTTTTAATGTTTATCCCTTTCAGATTACAGGCATCTGCTCACCACAAAGCTTTAGCCAGAGACCAGGCAAATGAGGGCAAAGATTCTGCTGAACAAGGTGAACCTGACTCCTCCACTCTAAGCTTAGCAGAGAAGTTGGCCTTGTTTAACAAATTGTCTCAGCCAGTCTCAAAAGCTATTTCTACCCGAAACAGAATAGACATGAGACAGAGGAGAATGAACGCTCGCTATCAGACTCAGCCGGTCACGCTCGGGGAGGTGGAACAGGTGGGTGCACTATAAATCTAATCCAGTGTGTGGGTATGTTCTTAAAATACAGGATCGTGCTGTTGGCTCCTAGATGGAATTAAGTTGATAAACTATTACCTGTCGGGAGTCTGGTAATAACTTCTTTCCTCAGAAGGATAGCCATGCCGAGTACCTTTTTCTTTTCATGATTTGCTTGCCGAAATCATCTGGAATGAATCCATTATGGAGAAAATAATAGGATGAGATATCTGCTTTTCACCCAGATGATTTTGATTAATGATTAATTTTGATTAAGAAAATACATCTTCCTGGGGCACCTGGGTGGCTCAGTGGGTTAAAGCCTCTGCCTTCGGCTCAAGTCATGATCTCAGGGTCCTGGGATTGAGCCCCACGTCAGGCTCTCTACTTCGCAGGGAGCCTGCTTCCTTCCTCTCTCTCTGCCTGCCCCTCTGCCTGCTTGTGGTCTCTCTGTGTCAAATAGATAAATAAAATATTAAAAAAAAAAAAAAAGGAAAATACATCTTCCTGCTAAGACAAGCCGTGAAACTGCCCCCAAAGTAGTCATTCATTCTATGCCAATCCCTACTGAGGTTCATATAGATAGTATTTTTGAATCCGCTTTTTTGCACTTTAACTATGTCCTTCCAGGTGCAAAGTGGAAAGCTCATTCCTTTCTCACCGACTGTTAACACCTCCGTGTCCACTGTGGCATCTATGGTCACGCCGATGTACGCGGGGGATCTTCGGACAAAGCTGTCTGTGGACGACAACACGAGTGCCACTGACTATAAGTTTCCTTCTTCGATAGAAAATTCAGATTCTCCGGTTAGAAGCATCCTGAAGTCCCAAGCCTGGCAGCCTTCAGCAGAGAGTAGTGGGAGCAGAGGAATGTTGAGAGAGTTTGGAGAGGCCGAAAGCAAGAGAGTTTTGACAGGTGGAGATGGTGGTAAAAAGTACGGGTCCTTCGAGGAAGCAGAGCCACCCTGCCCTACCTTTAACAGAGTCCGGGAAGGAGACAGCCATAAGGAGCCCAAATATGCGGTTCCGAGAAAGGGCAGCCTGGAACTAGGCCATCCTCCCGTTGCCCACCTTGGTGACGAGCTGAAGGAATTCTCCATGGGTAAAAGCCTCGCACAGGGGAGCCCAGACTTGAAGGACAGGCAGCACTTTGAAGAGAAGGTCGACATGGAGAACGTTCCAAGAAGGAAGTTTTCACTAAGAGGTAGGTTACTGCTCCGGAAGTTTTAGAAACCACCTGGGTTTTTGGTATTGGCTTGATTGGTTGTGTGTGTCTGTGAATATTTTTACTTAAAGTAGGAGGACAGTTTATAACTCGTATCGATGACAAATCACAAGTGAACCCACTCTTCTCCAGACCTCTCTTCCCCTTGAATATGACCTGTTCAGTGGATTGATCAGTTTCCAACAATAGGAATGCTGGAGCTCTCACACATGAGGATTCACTCACATAAGTCTTGTGAAATGCTAGCCCTGTTGGCCCCTTTTGTGACTTGGTGACCCCAAAGGGCTGCACTAAGCACAGGGAATGAGGACTTGAACCCAGGACCGTGGATTTCCAGACTCCTTCCATGGTCCTGGTACGCAGACTGGTAAGCTCCGCTACTTGGGGCTTTCATTTTCCTTCTGCATTTATAGAAAATGATGGCATGTACGTTACGTTGGTGGTTTTAGCATGTGATTCAGGCCACTGGCAATGTGAAAAGGATTGTTTTGGAGGAGGAGAAGCATTCCATAGTGTGTAGTGAAAGCTCTCTTCCTGTGTCTTGCACACAGGAAAAGACCAGTTGTCACAAAACCTGCTGTGTGCAGTAACCTCCCGGACAGATTGGTTTCCTCGCAGAGGATGGCGTGCTACAGATTGGCGTGAATCCATGCGGATTGAGTGACACCCCCCATACCCCCACATCTCACTCCGTGTGTGGGGCCGCTCGGGGTAGATAGCTGGAGGAATGTCTGCCTGGAGAAGGGAATGCTGACGTGGCTCCTCTCTTCCCAGCAGCGGAGTTCGGGGAGCCCCCTTCTGAGCAGACCGGTCTGGCTGCCGGGAAGACTGTGGCCCCCACTGCAGCCCCCGTGTCCTGGAGGCAGCAAGATCCTGCGGAACCAGGGCAGGAGAAATACTCCAGGAGTCCGTGTGCGATGTTCGCTGCCGGAGAGATCAAAGTGCCTGCGGTGGAGGGCATCCTCGATTCAGCCGGCAAAACTATGTCCATTAAAGAGAGGTAACGTGATTGAATGATGGCAGAGTAATTCTCCTGGGGGTGGAGCTTACATGTTGCTGGTAGGAAAAGCTCCAAGTGATGGGTAGAGATGACGTCATGACCACACAGGGGGCGGTGATGCTGGAGGAGTGCCAATTTTGGACTCAGGTACGGGCACGAGCGGATGCTGACTTGGGCTTACTTATTTGTTTGGGATTCTGTTTTCTCTCTTTCCTATGAAATTCTTGCACTGTCCCGTGATGGAAGCAATGATCTTGGCTCTTTCCCCATCAGACATGTGGCTTCAAATTGAATGCACTTAAGCCTTCATGACTGTCTGTGTAACGTGTATGTAGATGGAATGAGGACAAATCCATATTTGGGACAGACGTCTTTGGGATTAGAACCTAAGTTTTATTTATCCTACAGAAAGGGAAGCGGAGGACTCTTGTGAACTGGGTTTTGAAGTTTTATGTCAGGTCATAGCTGTGAAAGATGACATTGGACTATCCAGTAACACTGTAACCTCGTTTCCAAAAATCGAATGGAGAATTGAGAGGGTATATTTAAATGGGACAGGGACAAGGAGCCAGGGCTAAATATTTCAGGCTGTGTTTTCCTTGTTAGCCTTTAGCCACTGTGGAATTAAACAGCAAAAGATGTCATAGCGATAAAAAGACTAGATGCAGAAAGATCTCTATACTTTTCTAGGGTGACCAGCACAGCTGTGTCCGCCATCCGCTCTGCCGGCACCCTTCCTTCGCACGTCCCGCCATTCGGAAGCTTTCTTCCCCTGCCAGACAGTGGCCACTCTGATGTTTCTGGATACATTTTGCACTGCCTAAGACTATACATCAAACCATGATCAAAATTCCTCATTCTGCTTTCCAAGTCCAAGTTTTTTGAGCCCCATGCCTAAAAGGGTTAGATAGATGGGGACTTTCTCAACCGACAAATTAGTAAGGTTGTTAAATCTTAACGTACTTTTTCCTTCACTTGTTTTCAAATTCACAGTAGATGAGACTGCCGGGGGCTTAGATGAAGGGGAAGATAATACCCCATCAGCTAAATGGGAGTGAGGTCTTGAATCAGAGACACTGGCCTGTGCTGGTGTGAGTTCCTCCTCCACCAAAACCTGGCCCAGGGAGAGCTTGATCCCAGAGATCCTACTCCTCATCATCGGTTGGATGAGAAGGAAGACACATCATTTAAGGGAATTAATGACTAATACCACTTACACACAAGTTCAGGTGTTTCATTGGTAAAATATTTCACTGGGGTAAAAAAAAGTATGCCCCCTTCTTTCACAGGCTCTTAAAGGAGAACCCTCATCTTTGGGTATAATCTGTCTGTTAGGACTTTGAACCTTCAAGGAAGAAGTTTTGTGTCTCTCCACTGTGCAGTAATTCTTGGTTTACCTCCCTGTTTATGGTAAATCTGGTATATTTTCTATTAGCATAATTTATGACGAGCTTAGCTGCTAATAAAAGATGAGAGACACTTCTCTTAGAAAATATATCACCAGCGATCTCCCCCCCCCCCTTATATTGATAGTATTTTTATTTGTACTTTGCTGAAAACACAAATGGTGTTATCTTTACAGTCCATCTGTGGTAGTTTTTCCTGAAGCAGGGCTCTGATCCCTCCCTTCTGTTCAGAAAGAAAGAATGAAGCTTGACCTATTTAAAATAAGAATGCTCTTTGTATATTATTTGGCCTTTTTTTTTCCCCTTTTGTGATGTAACATATCACGTGGAACTTTCAAACTTTATTTTAACTTCTGACTGCCCTGTTTCACCAAAGAAGGAGTTCGGTTCCAAGGGCCACTAAGGCCCAACGGGGGCGAAGGGACCGACCCCAGGGGCTGGCCTCCGACCTCCCCTGGGTAGCTGGGGTGAGATTGTCATATGCTCATGCTGCTGGGTTAGCCACTCACCTGTGTTCCAACTAGGAAACTGAACGGAGGACTGAAATGTCAGCGAGACAGGGGTGGGAAAAAGATTCGCCTCCTCCTGAACGGATTTTCTCAATTCATGTGTTCTTTGCATGGCTATTTCCAATTCCACATTCACATCTGACTCTTAGTAAGAGGTGGAGACTGGACTTCGCAGATTTCCTTCATTGTTTTTAGAAAGCTGCAGCTTTCGCTTCCTTAGCCTTGTGCATCCATCTCTTTCCTGCTTGGGAGGTGGGTCTGTTGAGTCCTGTTGAGTCCTGAGGGACACCAGGGGTCATCCACCATCCCCCCGCTTGGAATTTCTTATGGACCACCTCACTTAGTACTGAAGGCAGCCCTTACAGGGAGGCAATGCTGTCCCCATTTTATACTCTGATAACTGGGACTTGGAAGACTGTCAGAGTGTAACTCAGAGTGTAACTAAGAAATCACAGGAAAGCTTCAGTATGCTCCTCTTTTGGGGGAAGCAGGTCGTTCAAGGAGATGTCCCTAAAGGCTCCTTTTCTTTCTTCCTCTTTTCTAATGTCTGCAATGTCAAGTTTGAACCATAACTAGCACCACTCAGGCTACCCATTGGCTTTTTGCACTGGATTAGTAAAATCAACTGTTTCATAACTGCCTAAATGATTTGGGTTTAAATTGGCCCTGTTCGGGGTACTTCTTTTTATTTATTTATTTGACAGACAGAGATTACAAGCAGGCAGAGAGGCAGGCAGAGAGAGGGGCAGAAGCAGGCTCCCTGCTGAGCAAAGAGCCTGATGCAGGGCTTGATCCCAGGACCCTGGGATCATGACCTGAGCCAAAGGCAGAGGCTTAAACCCACTGAGTCACCCAGGCACCCCTGTTTGGGTACTTCTTATTCTAAGTCAAATAAATTGTGTGTTCTTTAGGGGTAAGACCCTTGAGACCCCTTTAGAAGTATACTAGGCTATTAGGAACCTTATCCACAGTTACCAAAGCAACTGTAGCTGTGCTTTGGGATTCAGGAAAAGATTTTTAAACAAGGCAACAAAGAAAGCCATCCTCTCATTGGGAACTGGTGGAGTGTGAGGGCTTAGGTGAACTCCCAGAATGGCAAAGAATGTGATCCTTGGCCCTCACCAGCCTAGCCGTCCGCCCTGCAGAGGCCTGCTCTGGCCCCTGCATTCCCCCCCAATCCCCTGCTTCCCACCCCACCAGACTGCATCCATGCTCCCCCCACAGGGACTGGAGGCTCTTGCTCAAGATTTCAAGATTTCAGCCACCAGAGGGGCCCCCAGATTTACGTAAGAATTCGGGCCCCAGGAGTCTTTTCTGATCTTTTATGTGTCCTCATTTAAAAGACACAGGAGCTTACTCCAGCAGCCTGCAAACCAGCCAAGACCAAGATCTGATAGGAGTACTGATCTGTGCTGGTCTGTCCTATCTGAAATCTGTGGGGTGCCAGTGATTCAAAGGGGGAAGGAAAAAAAAAAACCATACTTAAGATTAGGGGCACATGGTTTGCCTGTCCCACATTTGACCCAGCCCCAACGGCAGGGAGCCTGCAAAACCCGTTCTAATCAGACTGGCCTCTTAGACGGGGCTGAACACAGGCCTGTCAGGCCAGCATTCCCTGCTGAGAAAGTGTGGGCCTTGGCGAGAGAGGCAGACATTTCCCCAGGCGGCCTTGGAAGCACACAGCGCCTGTGGCCCCCAGCCAGGCCTTGGGGTTAATAGGCTAACCCAGTGCCACTCACAGGGCTCCCCGCCTCAGACCAAGCAGATGCCCAGGCTGTCAGCATCACAGCCCTGTAAATAGCGCTCGGACTTGGCGGATGTGAAAAGCGCTGACAGTTGTTTGAATTGCATAGGCAGTAATTTATGTCGTGTGTGGGAGCAGACCTTTCGCTCCTTGGCCCCCACCAGCGGGTCATGGAATCACAGGAGAAGGGTTTGGAAAGGTCTCCTGCCCTTCCCAGCCTGCGGATCACCAAGTAGGAAAACCATAATGCATGTAAGTTTCAGCACGTGTTGTTCGTTAAAGTTAGCCGTCATTGGCACTCAGTAAGCCAGGGCAGGGTCCCAGTACTGTGTGGCCTAAGTTAAAATGCCAGTTATTCCACGTGATTCTGCTGACCCTGTAGTCCTTGGAAGTGCCTGATGAGACCCTGCCAGCACATCCAGAAGCAAGATTTCAGGTTTGGGGCCTGAAATTAAGGCCATTACAGGGGAGAAAAAAGCCAACATTATAAGAAACCCAGAATACTATGCAGTCTCTAAAACATTCAGACACAAATGGGTCTGGTCAGCTAGCACACTAATGGAGACAGACAAGCCATGCTCTGGGAGGCAGGGCACCCCTCCCTGGGCACAGCATCTCCCTGCCCCTCCCCTCTAACTGCAACCCCACCACCACCACTACCTGACATGCAGTGTGATCTCAGTCAGTGAAATCCTTCATCTGTGTGTGCACTCATGCCTCATCTGTCGCCTCAGAATAATCTTCAGTTTCTTTGGAACCGGTAGAGCATGAGGTGGGCCATAAAGTGATTGTAGAGTCCACAGTTTGTTTTTTCTAAGTCAGGTTTACGTGCACTCAGGGCAGCCATCAAGGAAACCGTATGGTTATTTGGGTTATGTTTTCATTGCTCCAGACACCCAGGAGCTTTGTTTCAAGAATGTCCTCAAAGACTGTAGCACAGGATTTCCCATAAGCTCAGCTCACGGGGATGAATTCGACTTTTTAGATTCTCTCAGCTCACTTGGGATCAAATCTGATTAAAAAGGTAGATGGTCAAGATGAAGAACTACTGTCTGTGTCAAAGGGGAAGTAAGAGACAGAAGCCGGCCCCAAGACCAGTTTGCAAGGAGATGAATGTCTCTCATGAGATGGCATGTTGGAAGTACTTCTTCATTTGGGTGTAAAAATACCAGCATACTCATTTTCTTAAAATCTCACTTGTAGATGCTTGGAAATACTCTGTGCAAGTACATAGATACTTTGAAAGCTCTATGCAAATACTAGTTGTTTTTTCATGATCTGATTTTATTTGGTTATTTTTCCTTATTAGCATAAAACTGATTCATTCAAAATAATTAGAGAAAAGAGAAATCATTGTGTAGTCTGATGAAAACACCTGAAGGCACTGAGCATTTATTTTCAAGTACATGAACTGGCCCTGGTAGCATGCAGAGTACTGTCAAACATCACAGGCTTTAGAATGCAGGGCTAAATGGCACCTTCAGCCAAATGGGGTCTGTCTTAGGATTTTGACTCTAATTGCCAACATGGGTTATTTTCCTCTACCACCAAGCATGTCTCTGACCCCAGCTGGGAGTCCTGCAATTCAGCAAATTCTGACACTGTCTACTTGGAGATGGCTTCAGATGCCACAGGTTAAGGGCTCTGTTGCATAAGGATGCCCCCTTAACACACCCTGTCATATCAGATGCTAGAGGAAGGTTCAGGTTGTCTCCTGGACTTTTGACCCTATAGGCTACAGATTAGAGATTCCAATGACCCCCTCTTTGGGTTTGATTTACTAGAGCATCCTTACTAGATCTCATCCTCCTTGTAGAAGGTTATAACACAGGAATAGCTGGATGGAAGAGATGCATAGGGTAAGGTATAAAGAAAGGGCACTGAGCTTCCAATCCTCTCTGAGCCCCATCCTTTTGGGTATCCATGGAGACCTCATTCCATAGGCATGGTTGATTGGATCATTGGCCATTGGTGACTGATTCAACCACCAGCCACTCTGCAGAAGTCAGGGAATAGGACTGTAAGTCCCACTCCTCTAATCACAAACCACATGATTGGTTCTCCTGGCAACCAGTCCCCATCCTTAAGGGCTTCCCTAAGGTCACCTGATTAATATAAAGACACCTCTGTCATTCTCATCACTTAGGAAATTTCAAGGGGTTTAGCTGCTCTAGGCCCAGAAGGGTGATGAAATCCAAGAACAAATTTCTTATTGTAAATCACAATATCACAATAAGGTGGCATTGTATCAGTTTTATAGAATGGTCGTGTGAGGTCTTATGTGCTCTAACATAGCGGAAAGGAAAGAAAGGAAAAGGAAGAGAAGGGAATAGGTCCAGAGCTTGAAACTCCTTCCCTTTTAGGGGACTCTTTTTCTTTGTGCTTACTTTCCATTCCTTGAATGAATAGACAAGGTATGATTATGTACAAATTTTTAGATGGAAGTAGATTCTTATTTAAGTACTGCAACATTTGTTTTTCTTATTTGCATAGGAAAACTTTCATTAGTGGAGTCAGGAAGATGAGTAGAAGGGACCTAAGAGACCATTGAGTCCAGTTCCCAGAATTACCAACAAGGAAAGGATGCCAGGCTACTGGGCCAGAGTTCACGGCCAGGCTAGAGCTGATGTGCTTTCAAGTATGCCATTTATGGACATGCACTAGGATGTTCAAAAGGCCCCACCCAGCAGGCTCGGCAGAGAAGAACGGCGGGGGCCGTCTAATGCCTTTCCCCCCAATCTTTACATTATTTGAACAGCAGCTGAAATGAGTTTAGTGATCACTTTTTTTCCTTTCATCTTTCCTATGTCTGGCCGACTTCAGTGCCTGAGACAGCTTCATTCATCATAGGAGAGCAAGCTGAAGAAACCTTATGCTCATGGAAACAGCCTTTTCCCAGGCTGTAGCATCCAGGCAGCTTGGTACCAGGTCACATCAAATTGAGCTAAAGTAGGTTAGGTAAAAAACCCCAATTAATTAGATTCTTTTTTTGTATGTGGCTTTCCCCAGGAGGAAAGTTGGAGTCATTTTAAAACATTTAAAACAGATTTGTAGAGAATAGTTTCCATATTAAGATAGATTGGAGAGACCACGTACCTTTGGAGGAAAAGAACAGGGCTTAGAGTACAGAGAGATGAAAATCTTAAACATCTTATTTTGCCTTTTCTTGAAAGATATGAAGTGATTGTCAGTTCCTTATAGCTTTAAGTTTTCAAAGCCATTTCTGCTAAATTTTCTGCAAAGGAGTACTGTCCATCCAGCTGTAGCTGTTAAATGTTATTCCACAAAGTGACCAGAAGGGGTCACTAGAAAACGTTTTTTCTCTGGGGATGGTTTACCTTCATCTCCTTGTTCTCAGCCCAAGGGCAAGGGAAAAAACACAAAGGTAATTCCTCTGGTGGAATGCTGATACTAAGATTTGGGGGAAAGGACATCTTAGAAAAGGGGATGCTTGTATTAATTTTCCAGGCAGGACTTTTTTCAGAATAAATGAAACTCAAAAAGATTGAAAGTTGGTAGCTGTGGTCATGTTTTGGCCAAAGACTAACTTACCCAAACTATGCTTCTGTTACAAGGTAGAGTTTGGTGCTGAACCCCTTTTGGTTGGCTTATTTTCCCCCCCAGGTTAGCACTGTTGAAGAAGAGTGGGGAAGAAGATTGGAAAAACAGACTCATCAGAAAGCAGGAGTATGGCAAGGCGTCTGTCACCAGCAGCCTGCACATACAAGAAACGGAACAGTCCCTCAAGAAGAAGGTAACGTTCTCTATGTTCAGAAAAAGCATTCAACTAACATCACGCTTGGAAGTGTATCAGCTAGGCAAGCATGCCCTAACTAATGCCCACTCTGGAAAGCGCTGTCTTGCCTCGGGTACACACTGCACATCTGCCTCACAGCAGCTGAAACTGATCAAAAGGTCAAGCCTTGAGATGCTATCAAAGTGTGAACAGCACTGTGTACATAGTGCGTGAAGCAAGCAAGCTCCTATATTTTGAAGTGTGTACTTTCACTTCAGTTTAAAACCTTCCAAAGGGAAGTCATTTTGGCATTACGGTGTTATTAAAATCTTTAGAGTAACAATCTTTAGTTGACCACAAGCCATTTATAAGATGCATTTACAATGCGGTCTTGCATGTCCTGTGCTAAGATTTAAAAACTGAAAAATACAAAACAAGGACATATGTGTGGTCAGTGAGTACTTACTTTCTTATTACTTATTATTGTGAGTGTGTTTTACAAGGAGCCAGGTGTGCCTCATGTTGAAAATGTATAGCAAAATTCGTTACAAATTAAAATCAGGTAATAAAAAAAAAACAAAAACAAAAAAACAAGTAATGCTCTGTGATCGATACTGGCAAGTGTTTCGATACTGACAAGTTATTAAATTACTAATGTGATGATGACCAGCTTTGGACCAGTCAGTGCGCACTCTCAGAGCTGATGGTGAGTTTCCTGTCGCTTGGCCCTACGCTTGCAAATGCATGTCCTGGCTGGGGACAAGGCGGCCACCTGTCACATGTCCACTGGCCAACTTCTAGGATCAAAAATCTTCAAACAGAAACAAACAAACAAAAAACCCCAAAAAACCAACAGTTCCACCAGGATGGGCCCCTGTACCTCTTTTAGTTCTAAAACAACTTAAAATCTATGGAAGAGAGGAACTGTGAATGTAACCAGTAGCTATTCAGAAACTTCCATGGAAGGGAGGTGCCCGTGTAGGATGCTAAGGCGGGAATTCTGGTGTTATTTGATATGGTCCTTGTGAGTCCTCTTAGGTTGAATTGAAACAACAATTTGAATTTTCTTGTTTGAGACATATAAGATATTAAAGATAGTGGCTGAAAACATCATTTCAGCCACGAGAATTCTGGTGCTATTTGATATGGTCCTTGTGTGTTCTCTTAGGTTGAATTGAAACAACAATTTGTATTTTCGTGTTTGAGACATATAAGATATTAAAGATAATGACTGAAAACATCATTTCAGCTATTTGTAAAGTTCTCTAATACAGCTGACTTAAAAGCATGTGGGCGAAATCTGGATTTCAAGAATGCGATCTTGAAGTGGAGAAAAAACAAAAACAAAAACCGGGCTCCCTCGATGTATCCCTGTTGCCCACACACTTTATTTAAAAGGGTCTTGAAATCATCAGTTCAACAATAACTTTAACACTCACTTCTTGTTGGTCATTTTGGAAGATGCAGAGAAGCCATAGGAGCTGACAGGCCCATATGGGGTTGGCGAAAATTCAGATACAGCTCTCATGCAGAAAGGTAGCTGGGCTCCTCGGGAACAATGAATGGGATAGGCGCCCGACCCCTTAAAAGGTGAGGGGGGAATCATTTGAGCTGTGAGTAGAGGATGAGATCTGAACTTCGCCCCACTTGGGTTTTCAGCAGGCGGAGGTGCTGAGGTGGTGACTGTCGTTGCCCAGGGGGAGAGCACAGCCCATGGGAGCGCCGGGGCTCTAAGCATGCCTGGGACCCAAGTGTGCAGACTTGTCTCTGTGCTCCGGGACATTGCAGATGCCGCAGCCATCGTGAATGCACTCTGCCTCCTCCTCCTCTTCTTCCTCCTCCTCCTCAGTGACCTAGTTCGCCAGGGCCTGAGACAGTAAGCTCTTTGAAGTTAAAATAAGCTGATCTATTTTGGGCTTTTGTAACAGACATTGGGAAATCTCAGGTTCTGTTGAGGTCAAGTGGTTTTCACATGGCCCCTGATAAGCCCTCGGCTTCTTTTCATCCTAAGGGCTGGCAATATTTTTCGGTCACACCTTCGCTGGGCTCAGATGTGAGGTGCCTTAAACCTAATCTGTCTTCATACGGTCCCCCCACAGCCGAATGGTGCTCGAGAGACGCCTCTGCTCCTGGGTGTCTGAATGCTGCCCGGAGAAAGAAAGATATTCATGCCATGTGGTGCATGCAGATGGGATCTGACTGCCTGGGTTGGATCTAGACTTGCTGATGGAGAGCTCTGCTAAGGGGAGCAAGTTCTAGAACCTTCCATTTTTTCCACCCAGAGAAGAAGAGAGCTGGTTATACAGTCAGAGCTTCACTTCCAGCATAGTTTGTGAATTCATCAAAGGCACAGAACTGTGGTGGCCCGTCCGCCCTCCTCCCGCTTTTGTATGTTGTAAGCACAACCCTGTGAGCTGCAGCCTGGGGAAATGCAGAGGAGGCAGGAAATAGACGGGACTCCCTATAAATCACGCCTGTGGCCCCTATGAAAATCCTTGCTGTCCAGTAAAAATAAAATGTGAGCAGCACAAGTAATTTTAGATTGTCTAGTGGCCGCATTAGAAACCAATGAACGATGCCTTGAAAAATCTATAAGGGTCTTGTTTCTGTCAGAGAGTTGGTCCCCAGACAAAACAAATTCCTGATGCTCTAGCCGGCATCCCGTTCTGGATCCTTCCTGGGAAGAAAATCTCTCTTGGCCCATGAATAGATTTGGGGAACTAAGAGCTTCCCATTCCCTATAAAAAGACTGGTTGTGTTTCAGAGAACACCTCACTTAACAGCAGTTCCCTGCTTTTCAGATTTATTTTGCCCCCCCCCCCCGCCCCCACGCATTGGAGCTTCAGAGCACAAATCATTTGTTTACTGGACTCCCTCCTTTCCTGTAATCACCATTCTGGGTTCTTCCTCTCTCCTCTCTCTCTCTCCCTTTCTCTCCCGTTGCTGCTCTTCCTTTCTTCTCTCTTCTTTCTCCTGTTCTTGGCTTAGTCCAGGGCAGGGCTAACCTGACTTAAGCATGTCTGCTTTTATAGCAAGTATAATTAGTTCTGAAGATGGGAAAGCCATGTGGTTTGTGGATTTGGCCAGGTCCACACTGTCCGGAATGTGTGCACTTGAGTGTTATCCGTACACCGGTCCCTCCAGGCTAACTTGTTCCATCCAAAGAGCGAGAAAAATGGAACAAAGTTTTCAAAGCGGGAGTCTCTCCGTTACCACTCAATTGCATTTATTTATTTATTTTATTTTTTTTAAACCACGTGATTATTTTAAATTTCCACCTCATTTTGGCATGTTTGACATCAAGGTATGTCATGACTCCCCTACAGTTTAAGATAATCATCCAATATATCAGACTTTTTTCCAGGAAATAAAATCCCTTTATAGAATGTGCCATTACAAGTTCTGTGTCTGAGTCACAGATGTGGAGTTAATATCCAGCTGTGCTCAGTAGTATCTGGTCAGTGAATCAAGCTAAGATCTGTGATGTCCCGAAGCATGTTCTTGAAAATTGAACGAAGGTAGATCTGCCACATTCATGGTCTAATTGTCTGCTGACCTTGAAATTCCAAATTACAGTTCAGGAGAAAGAAGTCGCCTCAAAGAGCTAAGGGAGGAGGGAGAGAAAGGCGGAGGGTATGATCTGCAAATGAAAGATTATCATCTCACTGATGGGATAGGAGTTTCCCTGGTGTTTGTGTCACCGACTGTGTGAGCATGTTTGTGCATGCGTCCAAGTGAACCCAGGCACCAATTCCTTGAGAGTGCTTGTGACACCCTAACCCTACCCTACTCTTCCAGCACTCTGCAATGTTTCCTGTTTGTTTTAACCTGTAGGAAGAAGGAGGATTTGCAGATGATAGTGCCATTTCTAATCTGCTTTGGGTAAGCCTGACTCTAATGTAGGTGTCCTTTAGATTCTAGCCACAATTCGACCTCGCCATGTATAATTTTCATCACTGGTGTTTCCTTTTTAAGCTCTCGCTGTTTGGTTTCTTGCTCCCAGGGAAGATGCCACCTCTATCCAGAGAAGACAGCTATCCTATTTAATTTTTTTTTTAATTTTTTTTTAATCGTATAATGACAAACCTTAAAGACTTTAAGTAAGAGATTTTATGGTAAATGCTGAACCTGTCGATGAACTTTGGGGTTCCCCTCTCTGTAACTGAATATGGTAGAGACTGCAGTAATCTTGTCATTAACTCACGTAATTACTGCACAGAACTGACTCGATTGTATTTACTGTGCTGGTATGGGTTTCTGTTAGCCCTCTAAGAAAACAAACAAATAGAAGGGACTGTCTTGAAAAGAGAACTGAAATTGCAATGAGTAAATTAACATCCTGGTTGAGATACTTCGTTTTTGTCTCTACTCCTCCCCTCCCAGCTCTGGTAAACCTTCTCTTTTCACCTCTAATCCTCTTGCTTTGCTCTATAGGAACCTGTATATGCTTCTACTTATTCTCCTACTATACCTGCTGCCCATAAACACCTGTCTTTTGTATCTGTTAATCAGGTGAGGAAAAGCCTATGCATTTTAAGCCTCATTGCAATTTCTGAGCAGTAGGGAAGAGCTTGTTTCATTTGGGGACGGAACTTCTTCGCTGCATTTCAGTGTGTGTGTGTGAGTGAGTGAGTGAGTGAGAGAGAGAGAGAGAGAGAGATCAGTTCTTGTATAATTAGAGTTAGGGTCAGACTTTTAGGCAGACTTGATGGCATTCTTTGACCTTGGAATTGTGAAACCGGTTTAAGAGAAGAATTTCCCCTTTTAATGTCCAAGGTAAGTCAGAAGCCCAAGGACTGTGCCGAAGCTTTCTGCTCCCAGTTGGGAACAGTGCTATCTTGCTAGGCCTGATAAAGGAAGACAAGGAGTTGCGGAGTTGCGGTGGAAGTAGGTGGGTGTGGACGGGCCAGAGGGGAAGGTAGAGCAGGGAAGAGGCTGGGCTGACAGGACCTCCTCGCAGTGACTTACTGAGATGAGTGCCCACAGCCCTCTTGCTCCATCTCCACTCTACCTCCTTTGAAACCCACCCCAGAAAGGAGATCTGACTTGGGTGGAATCTTTCTGTTCGTGCAAAACACACTATCACTTTTAAAGCCCAGAGTACCAGAGATTGTTTTTTATTCCCTTTGGAATGTCCCTGGGGTCAGAGTGTCTGGGAGAAGTGCCTGCATCCACACTGTCATGAATCCCAGATTCTATCCTCCCTCCGTCTTAAGGACCTTAACCTAGTCATTTCCCTCGGAGGGCCTTTGTCTTCTCATCAGAACTGGGTTTTCTTTGTTTTTCTTTTCTTTTTTTAGATTTTATTTATTTATGAGAGAAAGATCACAAGTAGGCAGAGAGGGAGGCAGAGGGAGAAGCAGAATTCCCACTGAGCAGAGAGCCTGATGTGGGGCTCGATCCCAGGATCATGACCCAAGCCGAAGGCAGAGGCTTAGGTGACTGAGCCACCCAGGTGCCCCAGAACTGGGTCTTTCTTACCTCTAAGGTGTGTTCTAACTAAAAATTTCATGATTATAGTGTTCTGTTAGGACGAGTGGTGACAAAATAGGTCTTTGACAAAGAGGCAGTGAGACCTTATATCAGATATGAAATTGACAGAGTGCTGTCCCAGCGAGGTATCTGCTGGGCCCTCCTGCTTCATCTTTTATCTTCGCAGTGGAAATCCCCCTAAGGCAGCCTCTTCCTCACTCCTGGGTTCCTCTGAAGTTAAGAATGCTGGTCTGTGAGATCCCAGTCCCACACAGACAGCAGTGTCCACCCCCAAAAAACAGGATGAAATCTGGAGCAAACCTGCTGTTCTATGATTGGGAGAAGGGAGAGGGGTTGTTTCTTTTAAATAAGTCATATTAAGCGGGAAAAGAAAAGATACATTATTGAACTCTTTAAATACAAATTATATTTATTATATATAGACACATATACACACTTTTTAAAATCAACTTTATTTTTTTAAACATTTTTATTTATTTATTTGACAGAGAGAGATCACAAGTAGGCAGAGAGACTGGCGGATAGAGAGGGGAAGCAGGCTCCCTGCTGAGCAGAGAGCCTGATGTGGGACTTGATCCCAGGACCCTGAGATCATGACCTGAGCTGAAGGCAGAGGCTTTAACCTACTGAACCACCCACGCGCCCCTAAATCAACTTTATTTTTTAAAGTAGTTTTAGGTTCACAGCAAACATGAGCCAAAAGTATAGAGATTTCCCATATACCTTCTGTGCCCCCGTCGGCACATACACGCACGCGCGCGCGTGCACACACACACACACACACAGAGCTTTCCCCACCATCAAGTTCCCACACCAGAGTGGTGCATTTATTAAATATGTTGAACCTGCACTGACACATCATTAGAGCCCAATGTCCATAGTTCACACTTGGGCTCCCTCCCGGTGCATGTTCTCTGGATTTTGACAAACATATGATAATACTTATCCATCATTATAGTATCATATAGACTAGTTTCGCTGCCCTAAAAACCCCCTGCCCTCCATCTATTTATACCTCCCTCCCTCGAATCCTTGGCAATCTTTTTTTCTTAATTTAATTTTATTTTTTCAGTGTTCCAAGATTCATTTTTTATGCACCATGCCCAGTGCTTCATGCAATACGTGCCCTCCTTAATACCCAACACCAGGCTCACCCAACCCCCCCACCATCTCCCCTCCAAAACCCTCAGTTTGTTCCTCAGAGTCCACAGTCTCTCATGGTTCATCTCCCCCTCTGATTTCTCCCAAATCACTTCTCCTCTCCTTCTCCCAATGTCCTCTGTATAATTCCTTATGCTCCACAAGTAAGTGAAACCCTATGATAATTGACTCTCTCTGCTTGACTTATTTCACTCAGCATAATCTCTTCCAGTCCCATCCAAGTTGATAAAAAAGTTGGGTATTCGGGAGGGGTAATTATGAGGGAGGCATAATTATTTTTTCCAGAAAGTTGTAGAGTTGGGATCACGCAGCATGTAGCCTTTTCAGATCAGCTTCTTTCACTGTGTCCTGTGCCGTTAAGGTTCCTCCATGCCTTTTCACGGCTTGATAGCGTCTTTCTTTTTAGTGCTGAATAATATTCTCTTTCTGGTTATATCAGTTTGTTTGTGTGTATGCATTTGTTTTAAAAATATGGAACACTTGGAGCACCGGGGTGGCTCAGTGGGTTAAAGCCTCTGCGTTTGGCTCAGGTCATGATCCCAGGGTGCTGGGATGGAGCCCCGCATTGGGCTCTCTGCTCAGCAGGGAGCCTGCTTCCTCTTCTGTCTCTGCCTGCTTCCTCTTCTCTCTCTCTGCCTGCTTTTCTGCCTACTTGTGATCTCTGTCTGTCAAATAAATTAATAGGATCTTTAAAAAAAAATATGGAACACTCCATGAATATGCATGTCATTCTCGTGCAAGGGGCCATGCTGATCTTCTCTGTATCATTCCAATTAGTTGATTTATCCATTTGCTTACTGAAGGGCATCTCAGTTGCTTCCAAGTTTTAGCAGTTATACCTAAAGTTGCTATAATACCCACATGCAGGTTTTTGTGTAAACATTTTCAACTCATTTGGCGATCAAGCAGCACAGTTCTGGACCACATGGTAAGGGTATGTTTAATTTTGTAAGAAACTGCCAAACTGTCTTGCGAAGTGGCTGCACCAAAAGTTTGCGTTCCCACCAGCAAAAAATAAGACTGCCTGTTGTTGAACAGCCTCACCAGCATTTGGTGTTGTCAGTGTTCTGGATTTTGGCTATTCTAATGGGTGTATAGTGATAATCTCATTGTTGTCAGAATTTGCAATTCTCTAATGACATACAATGTGGACCACCTATTCATGTGCTTGTAATTAAATATAAATAAAATTATGTTATTAAATAAAAATCTTTGGTAAGATGTCCATTCAGATCTTAGCCCATTTTTCAATTGGTTGTTTATTTTCTTATTGTTGAGTTTTAAGAGTTCTTTATATATTTTGGATAGCATTTCTCTCTCAGATGTGTCTTTGGCAAATATTTTCTCTCAGTCTGGGGCTTGTCTTCTCATTCTCTTGACAGTGCTTTCATAGAGCAAAGGCTTTTTTTATTTCAATGAATTTCAGTTTATTGGTTCTTTCTCTCATTAGTGTTGTATCTAAAAAGTTATTGCATTCAAGGTAATCTAGATTTTTATGCCATGCTATCTTCTATAAATTTTAGTTTGGCATTTTACATTTAGATCATAATCCATCTTGAGTTAATTTTTAGGGGAAGGTGTAAATTCTGTGTCTAGAGTCTTTGTTTTTTTTTTTCCCCCTTGGCAAGTGGGTATCTAGTTGTTCCAGCACCATTTGTTGAAAAGACTTTCTGATGTTCACTGTATTGCCCTGGACCTTTCAAAGTTAGTTTATTTGTATGAGTGTATTTCTGGGCTCTCTGTTTTGTTCTATTGATCTATTGATCTGTTTTTTTTGTTTGTTTGTTTGTTTGTTTGTTTTTTTCCCCAGTAATACCACACTGTCTTGATTATTATAGCTCTGTGGTAAGTCTTAAAGTAGGGTAGTGCCAGTCCTCCAATTTCATTCTTCTCCTTCAATATTATATTGGCTATTCTGGGTCTTTCCCCCTCTCCATATAAACTTTAGAATTAGTTCATCAATATCTGCAAAGTAGCTTGCTGAGATTTTGGTTGAAATTGCATCAGATCTGTAGATAGAGTTGGAAAGAACTGGCATCTTGACAATGTTATAGTTTCCAATCCATGAACATGGACTACTTCTCCATACATATTTAAGTTTAAAGAAAAATACCACTCACCAGAAGTAATTTATATTTAATTGCTCCAAAATTAAAATAGCCCTAAAATTCTATATTTTTATATCGTGACAGCTTTCCCAGATAAACATTTTATGTACCAGCCTTTGTAGTTGGAGTTCATCAGTGTCTCAGAGACTCCTTACCTCCTGTGGTCCTGGTATCTGTGTTCACTTATGCAGAGGCTCAGAAAAGAAAACAGAGCATTACAACAGCACACACATTCTTTCTAAATGGACCATTTGTCTCTTTGTTGGGCTTTAACACACATTTCCATCTTCCTCACATGCTTCACAACTGCACCAGAAGAATATTTCCCTGTATTCTCCTCCCTTTATCTTAGCTGCCGGTAGATGGTAGCAAGACCATCAAAGGCTGCATGTACTGATGAGGGACTAAAATCACTGGCAGGGTCAGGGGGAGCTGGTGCAAAGCCACAATTCTTTAACAGTACATAGAATTCTTACACAAAAAAAAGCTAACAGTACTGATTTGTCACTTTATTTTTACTACTTAATCTGTGCTCTTATAATTTCTTTAGCCTAACTAGATGTGCATAAGATAAAAATTTAAAAGCCAGATCACAGTATTTTCTATTCATGAAGCCCTCCAGTTTAAATTTGTACTAATCCTAGTAGAACATGTTAGATTTGCTCTCTCTTCTTGTATCACCTCTCTGTGTCAACAACATGTGGGAAGATTTACGTTGTGTATTCCCGGTAGGTGTACAGAGGCAAATGCATCCGTAACAATGCAGTAAGCTGAAAACATTCTTGCAGATTGACCCTTTGCCTAATTTCAAACTGTGTTCTATTAATTCTCTGTCTGTCCCTAAGACCTGCCTTCTTCCCCAGCTACTTTACTTGTTTCACTGCCTTCTACACACTCACACGCGCACACACACACGTGCATGCACACACACATATGGTTATTCTCTCCCCTCCCTGTTTCCATCTCTCTGCCACATTCATGGGATCTGCATTTGAAAGAATGGAGGACAGACTGGGTAGGGCTTCCATTCACATTCTGC
Source organism: Mustela nigripes (assembly GCF_022355385.1). Lineage (NCBI taxonomy): Eukaryota > Metazoa > Chordata > Mammalia > Carnivora > Mustelidae > Mustela > Mustela nigripes. The sequence goes on from NC_081562.1 coordinate 137,857,483, forward strand.
CCTAACTCTCTTACTCTTCTAGTCAATCCTAAACCATCACCAGCTAAATCTAGATGAGCCTGGAAAATGGCACAATACTTACTATAATGTATACCATGTCCTTCTCTAAACAAGGAAAGAACAACTTAGAAAGGAAAAACAAGACAATAATGAAATTTAAATATGTATCTTGTGAGAAATTGTATTAATCGTCTCTGTGGATTGAAAGCTGTATATTTCTTACCCACATTATAGATCCATCTGAAGTCAGCAATTAAGGGCCCTAAGCCAACTTCACTAAGTAGCCATGTTAAGAAAGAGAGGCAAAAAGTTTTATGTTCAATAGTATCATTGAGAGAGGAGTTTAAAAAAAAAAAAAAAAAAAAAAACACTCCTTGACAAAGATCTGGCAAACTACTGGAAGCTTTAAAGCCTCTAACAGCTGTATCATTCCTGGGCTGGTAGCTTCCATGTTCTTGTAGGAGCTCCAGGGATATCTGATTGCTCTGGGAAATGGAGTTGTGGACTCGGGGATGCCATTTTTTTGAGTCATGAACCAAACCCCACTGCCACACCCGGGATTTTGGATACATGTTCCCAAGTTCAGCAGAATGATGATGTCTGGCTCTTCGGAGGAGCAAACTTTCTTGGCACTACATATGTTTTTTCAGAATATTTTAAGCCAAGTGCTACATTGATTTGATTAAAATTCCCTCCTGGAACTTCATTTTCAAAGAAAACGTATTATCCTTTTTGAATTTTGATGAGGTCTTCCTGGCAAGTCAACCTCGGAGTTTATTTAATAAGGGTATTGGATTCGGAGAGTTACTTGGAATGAGGGTCATCTCACCAGCCATACGTGGAAAAGTGCAGGGAAAGGGTTTTTAACCTTGGGATAATATTGTATTTTGATAAAATTTAAGACTTACAAAAAAGGCACCATGATAGGGCTCTCTCATATCGCCTTTACCAGAGCCACCAACTGTTGGCATTTGCTCGCCACCCGTGCCCCATCTCATCTCTTCCCTCCACCCGTCCCCTCCTGTCTCATGTACACATACATGATCTACAAAATTGGGGCTCCCTAATAGAACGCTATAGACTGAGTGGCTTATAAACCATAGAAATTGCTTTCTCACGGTTCTGGAGGCCGGAAATTCGAGATGAGGGTGCCAGTGTGTTCCCTGTCTGCTGAGAGCCCACTTGCTGTTTGTAGAGGACCATCTCCTCACTGCAGCCTCACATGGTGACACTCCTCCCACGGTAGGACGGGCACAGGGGCTCTCTGAGGTGTCCTTTATAAGGGTGTCAGTCCTCTTCAGGAGGGTTCCACCTTCCTGACTGAACGCCTCCCAAAGGCCTCACCTCCTAAGACATCACCCCGGGGATGAAGTTTCAGCATAGGAAATCTGGGGCACACAAATGTTCCGTCTCATCACAATACAGTGATGGAGATGAGGAAATGTAACCTTGATGCAGTGTTCAATCCACAGCCCATTTCCAGCTGTGCCCGTTCCCCTCCGGCCATGCCCCTTCTAGCCCCCGCTCTCTCTTCAGGAAAAGGGCTTTTACTTAAATTAATTTAATCATCAAAGATCTCAAAGTCCATTTTGGCTGTGATTGCTCTGTAGAAGAATTCTGTAGAGGATTCATGAACTAGATGAGGGAGAAGTCCTTGTTCATGGCCGAACCTGAACGTGGCGGTTGCAGATACGGTTTTATGCACATCTCTCTTGGAAACGAGGGAAGGACCCCTCTCCTGTATTACCCTCCATCGTGGATGAACCTTGCTGATCTCTGCTTTCTTGCTGAATGAATCTAGAAGTTGTTTGTTTGTTTGTTTTTCCTGTTGGTCAGTTAAGGGAAGTATCCTCAAGGCTCTCCTGGTTTTCTGACTTCAGTCCGTGGAAGGTCTATGATCACCTTGACCTTGTTGCTTCTTATCCAAGGAAAAACTAACAAGAGAATAAGAGCTGGGGAACCTGCCAAAAGAGGTTAAGGCAAGGTCATCCATAGTTTGAAAGCAAAGCCCCAGCAGGAACAGTGCACCTCAGGTCTTAGAAGGGGCTGAGGTTCAAGCCGAAGCACGTAACCAGGAGGCCACACCAGCGTTGGAGCCCCTGTCACAGGAGCAACCTAGACAGTGGACCACAGAGCGAGCTAGGGAAGCTCGTGCTCCGGAGGGAGGCTTTTTCCTCTCTTCCTTCCCCCACACTCGCTCCCACAGCTCCTGCCCCTGCACCTCTCCCTGTCCTGTGCTCCCTGCCACTTGGCAAATCTTAAATTTTACCAAAACAAAAAAATGGCCCCCAAATTAAAAAGCCCTTCTCTTTCATTTCCCCCTCATGATCTGTGCCTACTTTGACCCTAATTCCAAGTAACTCTGAGAGGGGTCAGTAGTGAGAGGAGAGACAGCATGGAGGCCGAGGGAAAGCAAACTGTCCTATCAGCATTGAGGACCGCCCGCCCTAGTGTCGCCCACCACCGTTATCCACACTCTGCCCCTGGCACGCTCCTTCCCCTCTGCCACCTCTTCTTCTTCGTCTTTTTTTTTTTTTTCCCAGTTTTTAAAATTAACATATAATGTATTATTAACTCCAGGGGTACAGGTCTGTGAATCACCAGGTTTACACACTTCACAGCACTTACCATAGCACATACCTTTCCAGTATCCATCACCCAGCCACACTATCCCTCCCTCCAGCAATCCTTAGTTTGTTTTGTGAGATTGAGAGTCTCTTATGGTTTGTCTCCCTTCCGATCCCATCTTGTTTCATTTATTCTTTTCCTACCCTCCAAACCCCCCATGTTGCCTCTCAGCTTCCTCATATCAGAGGGATCATGTGGTAATTGTCTTTCTCCGATTGACTTATTTCGCTAAGCATGATACGCTCTAGTTCCATCCACGTCGTCGCAAATGGCAAGATTTCATTTCTTTTGATGGCTGCATAGTATTCCAGTGTGTGTGTGTGTGTGTGTGTGTGTGTGTGTGTGTGTGTGCCACATCTTTATCCATGCATCTGTTGATGGACATCTAGGTTCCTTCCGTAGTTTTCTGCCCCCTCTTCTTGTTCCTCCTCCTCTCACCTCAGCCCAGTCCTGTCCTCTTTCCTCCCCTCTCCCGGCCTCCCTCAGTTCCCGACGCCTTTTTCTCTCAGGCCAAATGAGTTCACCAAGGCCTTAGAAACTGAAGAAGCAGGTATCTCCAGAACCCCAATTAGAAGCTTTTGAAAGTAGTTTTTAGGTGGAAATGTTGGTCTGAATGTAGGTTATGTCCATAGCACCATTCATCCTCCGTCATCAGACACGTTGGGACCCAGAAGTCCCTTTTGGGGGCTGACCTGCTTCCCTGACTGCCCATCTACCAGAGTTGTCTAGGAAACCTGCTGAGTTCCAGAAAACCTTCTTGTAGCACACCTGATTCCTACTCAGCTTTCTCTCTTTTATACTTGACTGTGATCCTTGTGAACTGAAGTAGGTAAGATTTTTCTGGATTGACCATGTCTTTTGTGAGAACAGATGGATGAAATTTCCTAATCAATGGAGTTTAGCTAACTCGGTACAGTTGAGCAACTTTTAAATTGATAGCCTGGAAGAGAGTTTCTATTTTTGTTTATTTTTACAGGGTGTCATTTGGGTGGTTCAGTAGTCGAAACGAATAAGTGGGGAAAAAAAAAAAATCAAAGTTTTAACCTAAAGTTTCAGTGTTGCTCTTGGTGATCTCTCACCAAGCTGGGAGTAAGGATGCCCCAACTACTTCCGCTAGAACAGTTACAGACATTTTTTGGGCAGGGTAGCCCTCCTGTTTGTTTGCCTACTCTTCGGCTCACAATATGCTACATGCTGAAATTCACAGCTCTGTCATTTCCCTGTCCTCTTTTCTCCCTGGCATGCTTTGTAAACAGCGGGTCACAGAAAGTCGAGAGAGCCAGATGACTATCGAAGAGAGGAAGCATCTCATCTCTGTGAGAGAAGAAGCCTGGAAGACGAAAGGCAAAGGGGCGGCCAATGACTCCACCCAGTTTACAGTGGCTGGCAGGATGGTGAAGAAAGGTCAGAGTCTGTGTGTGTGTGTGTGTGTGTGTGTGTGTGTGTGTGTGCATGTGTGCATGCCGGGGGGTGGGGGGACACACACACAGACTCAGTTGCCCACGGAAGGGAGGATGGCCTGTGATAATCCAATTTAAAAAATCAAGCCATGGTCTCTTTTAGTTTTTACTCTTATTGAAGTCGTACAGATTTTGGGGGACGTAGATTGGGGAGCTCTTCCTACTGAAAACTCTTTCTTCCTAAATCGCATCATCTTCATGTAAGAAGTATAATTCAATTAGTCACATTTCAGAATTTAGCCAGTTGGCGCCTTTTTTTTTTTTTTTAAAGATTTTATTTATTTGAGAGCGAGAGAATGAGAGAGCACATGAGAAAGGGGGAAGGTCAGAGGGAGAAGTAGGCTCCCCACTGAGCAGAGAGCCTGAGGAGGAACTTGATCCCAGGACTCCAGGATCACGACCTGAGCCGAAAGCAGTCGCTTAACCAACTGAGCCACCCAGAGTTTAGCCATTTGGAAGTTGAGCACAGGTTTCAAAAGCAATGGCAAATCTTCTAAAAAATCTTAGTCCTTTCCCATAATTGCTTTAAAATTATTTTCATTTTCTTGCCACCTGGCAGTCAGTTGACCCAAATAAGCCTTGGTCAGTGAAGAGGGAGTTTGCATCTTCTCTTTTTTAGAGGAGTTCCTAGGTCCCTTTCCATCGAACTAGAGTTTGTTGGCTTACAAAACCCTATATCCGGAGAGGTTTTAATAGATCTTTAAAAAACGTATGCCATCCTGAGGAAGTAGGATTCCCTGCAGACAGTCACTTCTTTGCTGCTGAGCTCTTAAAACTGATTTGAAGTCAGTATTGGAAGATTTATGAAATTGACCAATGCCTCACATGGTCAGTGAAGTCACTTTTTGCCTGACGTGATCAGTAAAGCTTTGAGCCTCCATATCCTGTGGGAAATGGTTAAAATCTGGGGTCCCTTCATCACCTATATGGCTATACTTTCATTTCCTAAGGTATTGTTTGAAAACAAATTTCCTGACTTCGTGATATAAGTGCTCACACGCACTTAGAGTTAATGTATGTTGTCATCAGCTTTCTTAGTTCATGCTTCTCTTCCCTGGAAAACTTCCAGGATCCTCACTTATAAATAGTGCCTAACTCATTGTAGGCACATAATAAATATTTGCAGAAGGAAGGGCGGGGAAACCCTGAATTGTGATTAACTCAAATCTTGGTGTAGGAAAACAGAAGGTAATTTGCTCCCACTGAATGAGGTGGTAACTGCGTATTTTCTTCCTCAGATCAGAGACCTGTATACGCATGTTAAACAACTTTGGCCCGAGCCCTGTTCCTGTGTTAACAAAAGCAGACCCTGAGGCCCATGCTGGTTAAGAACTCAAGCTGGGAACTTGCACCAGAGTTCCCATCTTCCAACTTTTAGCCTGGACTTTTATCCCAATAACTTTGAACTTTGGTTTCTTTCTTCTTCTTCCATCCTAAAAATTACCATTTATTTGTAACCAGGCCCTTATTACCAAATACACTGTCCTTGTCCACAGGGATGTCAGAGGAAGTAGATTTGGAGAACAAGGTCAGAGACGTTCGTATCCCTTAGTGCAGGAGTTTGCTTTCACATTTCTTGAACAAATCCAGGGTCTTTATTTAACAGGTGCTATATGGCTGGCTCAGGAAATAAATGTCTTGTACTTTTCATGTAAGAAAAAAAACTGTATCCTGTTTTTCTAATATTTTTACCATCTACTGTTACATGTTTCACTGGAATCATCAGCTCTTTCTGATTTGCAGTAATATCCTCACTGCAGGATAACATAGTCCCTACGCCACAGCCACAGAGACTTCTCAGCTCAGCGTGTTGCTACATATTAACCCTCATTTTCCTTCCCTTCTCTTACTTTGTTAAGATGTTTTGATGTTCCTAGACTATACCTAAGGATTAGTGCTCTAGTTCTTGTGGCATTTGACAATTCTCCTGAAAGTTCTCAAAATATGCCTTTGAAGAAGAGAGCTGGGAAGATGTCTCTGAAGAGAGTAGGTGGCTGGTTATTGCAGGTAGAATTCACTGAGAAGGGGTGCGGGGAGTGCTTTGTTTAACAGTTTTGAGTTAGGGAGAAACCCTTGCCAGTAGTTGGGAAAGGGAAGGTCCCACCTCTGGGAGCTCTTGTACATGCTGCTGGCTGGATGGGCAGCAGGGGGCGCCCCTACAGTCCGGAGGGCCAAGTTCTCTGCGCTTCAGAGCTTGGAAACTCTTCTGTTGTCTCCCTTGCATCCTTTTAGTAGGTGATGGTTTATGGCACCTGTACAGGCTGTGTTACCAAATTTTACTTTATTATCTTTCAAGAAAGTTTGCTTTCTTACATAAACCTTTTTCAGGCTTGGTCATTGAAACAAATGTTTGGATTTTTATGGACATCATCAAGCAAATGTATGTACCTATTAAGAAGTACTTCTAGAATATCACCTAAAACTGAAGTTTTAAGCCACATTTCTGTATTTTTTCTTTAAAAGTTTTATGCTATTATACATCCCTCTCCAGCGAACAGGAGGAGAGCAATTCATTCATTTATTTTTCCTAGTCAGCGATGGTGAGTTACATATTCCTCAAATGCTGTTCTTTGAGGGATGCTTAAAGGGACAGTGTCATCTAATGATTTCACATTTATTACAAATGAATACAAAGAACATTAACATCTCATTTTGTTCTTTGTAAATGCACTAATTACTTTCCTTTGCAATCCCTTTACTTAGGTGAGGAAAAAGGTACTCATCTTTGTCCTTATTAAGGTTTCTTGTTCCAACCAGAAACCCTCTCTATGCTGAATGCCTTTCTTTCATATGTCCCTAACACTTACACTTTAAAAAAAAAATTCCCCACGCTGCTTTTTTTTTTTTAATATTTTATTTATTAGAGAGAGACAGGCAGAGAGAGTATGCAAGCAGTGGGAGCAGCAGGCAGAGGGAGAAGTAGGTTCCTTACTGAGCAAGGAACCTGACTCGGGATTTGATTCCAATACCCTGGGATCATGACCTGACCCGAAAGGCAGACTCTTAACCGACTGCATTGCCCAGGCATATCCCCCACCCCTGCCTCTGCTCCTTGATAAATGCATGTGAAAGCATTTAGCTAGTTCCCAGCCATACCCGAGATAGAAATGACCCTTCAGCGGTCATAAATCAATTTAAATGTACCCTCTTCTGTGTCTTTCTTCTAAAAGGTTTGTACTCCTTAGGTTATTGTTCAGTAAAATCACTCTCTGACTGATGCCCCCAAAGGCCAAACTGCCCTACCTTGGGTCATCCTGCAGGAAGACCCCAGTGCCAGGGGCCGCTTGGCAGCTGGTATGACACGGCCCATTCTCCGCTGCCTCTGGGGGATGTGGTGCAAATATACTTTCTCTTGAACTACCTCCACCACCTAAAGGGCCTTCAGGACTCACAGCTCCTTGTGTTTTAGTATACTCTGATGCCTTATGTACTCTTCTATTCCACTTAGTGTTCTGGGCACGTTTTCTCACCTGTCTTCATTGTTCCTTTTAGAGTGGCAGCTTCTCAGCTACTGTAGGGCTTAGAAACTATAAAACTCTGTTCACATCTGCAGCTGTCCTACGTAGCAATGATACCTGCTGAATGTACGTACGTGTGCACATGTGTGCCTGTGTGTGAGGTCTGTAAGTTGTAAAGCCTACAATGCGACTATTGGAGATCCGGCAGGGTCCCTGGAATTTCCAGAAATGATCCTGAGATACTAACTAGCTTCTTTGATGTTCTGCAGGTTTGGCATCACCCACGGCCATAACCCCAGTGGCGTCTCCCCTCTGCAGTAAAACAAGGGGCACCACACCAGTTTCTAAGCCCTTGGAAGGTAAGTCACCAAAGCACCTGATATATGCCCATGGGTCTAAGACCAGAAGAGTCCCCATGGTGCTGTCTCATGGATGGTTTCCGCCTACCTAGATATCGAAGCCAGACCAGACATGCAGTTGGAATCGGACCTGAAGCTTGACAGGCTGGAAACCTTTCTGAGGAGGCTGAATAACAAAGGTACATACTGGAAGCCAGAGCGAGGCTTTGGGTTTTGAGCTTGTAGCTCGGCTGTGATTCATAGTCCAATAAGTAGCTAAGGGAACCTAAACAGAAAACCCCGCTTCTCTCTCAGTCTCTAAATCGTGATTCTGATTGCTTTTTCTCCTCAGCTAAATTGTCTCCTTTCTGTTTGACTTCACCAAGTCATAGTGAAAGTATTATCTTCATTACCATTGGTTTGAAAAAGGAAGTCAGAAATGATTGGATTACCTGGGTCTGATTCACTTCTTACTGTACTAGTTCGGGGATCTCCAGTAAGATGGGTTTCTGAGTCCCACTCAGTCCTTGGGATGTCACCCAGTCAGGACTGGGAACACAGTAATTTTGCTTTTATGCTTGAAAGCAGATATTACACAAAATTGACATGATCACACACTGGATGAAGTTTAAATTGTATATGTCAGGTTTTTTTTTTTTTTTTGAGGATTTTATTTATTTATTTGAGATAGAGAGTAAGGAAGAGAGCGTGAGCCAGGGAAGAGATAGAGGCAGAAGCACGGAGCCCAATGCAGGGCTCTATCTCAAGACCCTGGGCTCATGACCTGAGCCACACAGACACTCCTATCTGTCAGTTTCTAATAAGGTAGCAGATGACATATTGCAAGTGATTTCTGAATACATGTTGAAATATATGTCAGTATAAAAGTCCTTAAAGTATATGAAGTAAAGGAATAATATGCAGAACTAGCGTCATCTCAATAAAAATGTCCAGTACTTGAAACTAATCACATACTAAGCACTGGGAGTCGCTACTGTTGACCGTGACCTCCTAACAGGTTGGGGATAATGTAGACAAATGCTTTATACCAGCAACATCAAAGTGTAAGGTCATAACGACTGGCAAGGCAAGGAGTTCAAACAATTTGAAGCCTATTACATATGTATAATGGTGATCTAGCTCAGGGGTCAGGAAACGAATCCAGCCCTCCACCTGTTTTTGTTAATGACGTTTGTTTGGAATGAAGTCATGCTCCCTTGTTAATGTATTGTGAAGAGTCCCTTTTGCCCAGTAGCAGAGGTGAGTGCTTGCCATACAGGCCCTATGACCTACCACGCACAGCCTATAGTGTTTGCCATGTGACCTTTTCCAGAAAAAGTTTTTACTGATTTCTGATCTAGAATGAGGCCGAGGCCATTTCTGCCTCCCGTGGTTCAGAAATGCTCGGTGGGCCTTTATCGCCTCCTGTCCTAACACCTGCCGGGTGCAAGGTTTTTGCAATGGACAGTCCTTCCATGAGACGTCAGGAAGGCCCAGAAACTACCACGTTCTCTCTGCTCTTGGCATTCGGGGGAAATATTTTGAAGACCTCGTGAAGCGTAGTTGGGGTACTGTTTTGACACCAATCCAAGGTCATGTATTCGCTTCGTCTGTCATAGTTGGCGGAGAGACCGTACTCACGGTCACTGGGAAATCTGTGAAGGAGGTCATGAAGCTGGACGATGACGAGACCTTTGCCAGATTTTACCGCAGCATGGATGACACCATCCCGCGAAGCCCTGTGGAGCTGGATGAGGATTTCGATGTCATTTTTGATCCTTATGCCCCTAAGTGAGTGATTTCTGTTTCTTTCACCCACCGAGAAGGGATGATTCTATCGTCAGCCTTCGCACGGTACCTCCATGAGGATCTTCTCTCGCTGCCACCTCCTTCTGCCGCAGACCTTCCTCACAGACACAGGGTTATTCTCTAGAGTCAGGCACTTAGAGTAGGTGACATGCGCACTCCAGAACGGATATGCGCTCGGGCAGGAGGTCGGTGAAGACCGTGTGTGCCGCAGGTGTTTGCCCCCGCCCATAAAAGTAAGGTCACTGCGTTTGTCACATAATTGAATATTGTTTTGCAGATTTTTAGACACACATAAATTTGGCCAGCAATCTCAATGCTGTCTTTGATTTGACATTGAACTCATACTTGTAACCTTGAAAAATATTTGGATTACATGGGCTCAGACTCACAGAATGGACTAGAAAATACATAAAGCAGGTTACTTAACCTCCAATAATCTATGAAATGAATAGATCTGAGAGTCTTCTCAGGGATGACCAAGGGTCGCTCTTCACACGGGATCATGACTAAACCACCTCAGGAAAGCCATTGTGGTTTTGGGATTCCTTTGGTTGCAGGTTCCAGAAGGAAATCCAAGTCAAATGGACTTTGACAAAAGAAAGGTGTAGAGGGATTTATAGGTCCACTTACCGGAAAGTATGAGTGTGAACAAGGTTCCAGAGGCTCCTCAGAACGAGGTCTCTCTCTTGCTGGTGTTTCTTGGGGCTGCTTTGCTGTTGCCAAGCTGTAACCACGTGGCAGACGATGGCCACCATCTGGTGTGGCTGTTTCAGCCACTGGCTTGGCCACTCTAGTACAGCAGCTTCTCTCCTCAGCAGTTCCCTCCAACCCAAGATCCAGGCTGGATTTTCTAGGGTCCGAGCCCTGTCCTAAAGCAATCATAGCCAAGGGGATGGAAGGTGAGGATTGGCCAGAGCCGGTTTCTGGACGCCTGCCCCTCAGAGCCAGAGCCAGTGTCAAGGTTTTCTTACCGGAAGCCAGGGAGAATATATGCTGGGCAGGCTACACCCACAGCCACAGATCACATTTTTTTCCTCCCCACAAATTTATCTGAGTGACTCCCTCTTCCAGAAGACTGTGGGGTCATCATACATTTTCCTGTAAGCTGCTCCAAATACATTTTTTGCATATTTCGGGAGGGGGTGGTGTTCAGTTTTTCTCAATTTTCTATCTTAAAAAATGAACAGCTTTCCATTTCCCAACTTTTTAAATGAAATTTTATGTATTTGCACATTTGTCCTCTTCTCCCAACCCAAATGTCATTGCTTAAATCGTATCTATCTCGGTATAGCTATAGCTGTGTTTATACACACACTGTCACACAGAGGACAGAATTATGTATCAGAGCACAGAGGATGTGCCGTTGGAAACTGAGGGTAGGAGTGGAATCTGTCAGGAGACCGTGTGACTGGATCGCCCCCCTCCCTGTGTCTGGTCTGCCCCCAGAGAGTCGTGTGAGTGCGTGGCCATTGTTGCTGGCTTCTTGGGCCTGTCTTATTTCAATAGAGTCTTCAAAGGGTGGTTACTTTTCAGAAAGGCGCAAAGAGTTGAGAGGAGGCTCGTTGTGGGGGAGTTCCGAAGGCAGCTGAAAACCAGTTTTTTCACAGAAAACAAAGTTTAGTCTGGAGGAAAGAGAAATCGAGAAGCAGTGACTGGCTGTAAATTACTGAAGGGCTCGCCAGTGACAGGAGTAGACGTGCCTAATACTCCAGTCCATGGGTGTGATCAGGGTAGGAACGAACTTTCTACCCTTCAGAGCATTCTAGTAGTGGAATGAGCTGCCCCACAAAGCTTCAGATGCACGGCCAGGCAGAGACCACAGGGTGTGCTGTGGTGTGTGGGGCCTGGAGCCTCCAGGATCTTGGACTAAATGGGCCTGAATCCCCCATCTCCAAGATTCTATGTGTACATGTCCGGGAGTGACGGGCAGGAGGAGGACTTGTAAGACAATGAAATCAGAAAATAAAATGATAAGAGACTTATTTCACATTGGAGAGCCCCAGATAACCCAGGCGTGGACAATAAGCAGACCAAGGCCACAACTCCACTTTGCTTCCCAGGTTGACCTCCTCTGTGGCCGAGCACAAGCGTGCAGTGAGGCCCAAGCGTCGGGTCCAGGCTTCCAAAAACCCCTTGAAAATGCTGGCAGCCAGAGAAGACCTCCTTCAGGAATACACGGAGCAGAGACTAAACGTTGCCTTCATGGAGTCGAAGCGCATGAAAGTAGAAAAAAGTGAGTATGTGGAACCACTGCTCCACCTCTCTGTGGGCGTCTGGCGATTAGGTGATTTTAATCTTTTTCTGCCTTGCTGGGGTCAGTCATGTGCTCAAAAGACACTCATCAAATAAAAATGATTGCACAGACGTACGTGCACACCTGCCTCAAAATGGAAAGGCTTTTTGCAGAACTTCTTAGAGCGTGGAGTGTCTGTTCACTACATTAACTCATTTTCTTATTTTTTAAAAAAGTTTTTATTTATTTATGGGACAGAGAGAGTACTCTGGCAGAGGGAGAGAGAAAAGCAGGCTCCTCGCTGAGCAGGGAGCTCGGTGCGGGGCTCGATCCCAGGACCCTGAGATCATGACCTGAGCCAAAGGTGGATGCTTAACCCACTGAGCCACCCAGGCGCCCTGTATTTAAGTTATCCTGTTTTGCTGAGTTTTCTGTTCAAGAGATTGGAGGAGAAGGGTTTTGTAGTTCAACCCATTTTCAGCTCCGTAGAGCCCAAACACAGTAATTCCCCACTTAATCTTGTTTGAGAGCAAATCATTAGATCTCTCATGAGAAAATGAGAAAATTTCTCATGAGAAAATGTCCCAAATGGCTGCTTTTCCTAATCTTAGATTTTCATATTACTAATTAATGCATAAACCAATGCTTTCCAAATTTCATTTAATAGGAGCCTTGGAAATTGGGGATGTGGATTGGGTACTGTTGGGGCTTTGGGGTAGAGGTGGTGAATATGAGTGAGGCAGTAGCTCTGTGCCCTGTGTCCCACTTCTGGCTCAGCTGCTCTGCTCTCCTCAGCCTGATGAAGTAGGGTCCCTTGTTCTGAAACAGTGGTTTTCTTAGTGGACGTAATTTGGGTATACACCATTTGCAGATTGAATAGTCTGGCTATAATTTGTATTTTCCTTTAGCACTTGTAAACCTACTTCTGAAAGTTTTTCTTAGAAATACAGTATTTACATGAAGTATTTTGTCTTTTCATTATAACTGATTGACTAAGAAGATATTTCAAAACCTCTGTGCCACACGAATTGTTAAGTAGTATAAGACCTTAATCCCGGCAAAATAATTTTCTCAATTTCTTTCAGCCTAGACATTTTTTAAAAAACAATCAGTTGAAGAAATAAAGTCTTCTTGGCACAAATTTTAGGTATTTTTCCTCTATCTCCACTTTTGGGGGCTTGGAAATGGCTTTGTGATGACTGACATGTACACATTTGTTGGTGTACATGGAAAAACCCAGCATCTTCTTACAATGGTCTTAATTCTGAGGGCAGAAGACTTTAAGGGATTATCTAGTTGATCACTTTGCCTCCAGGAAAAAGATTAGGACTAACCCATCCCTACAAGAGTGCCTGCTTTTCTACATGTAAAGACTTTGTTGAAAGATACCTCATAGCCTTCCTTGTGAGTGTGTTGACATTAACATCCAAACATTGTTAGGGATTATATTCACTTTCAGTGGAATTGGGACATGGGAGTCCAGCTCCTGATTTTGTAGCAAAAGAGCTGGTCCACACTGTCCCTCGATTCTTGTCCCCCCGGCAAGGTGAGATGTGACGTGTGTCCGCAAGCAGCTGGTACTTTGGGGACAGAATTGAATCCTGAGTACAGGAGTTCAGCCCTGTACCGCCTCGTCACCTAAACCTGAGGATGGTCTCCCCCTCAGGATTAACCTTCTGAGAAAAAGCTAGTTGATGATGAATCTCTGGTGGCAAATGTCATTTCACCAGCCCGTCTTGCTCCCCCTTCCCCACTGTTTCCTTATTCAACCCTCCCAGTGTCTGCCAACTCCAACTTCTCCGAAGTCACTCTGGCAGGTTTAGCCAGTAAAGAAAACTTCAGCAACATCAGCCTGCGGAGCGTCAATCTGACCGAACAGAATTCCAACAACAGTGCGGTGCCCTACAAGAAGCTGATGCTCCTACAGATTAAAGGTACTTAGGAGCCGTGAGGAGGAACCACGCATAGAGCAGGGGTTTGAGTCCACCTTCAGGGGGAGGGAGTGCATGCTCTTTGAGAACCTACTGTGGGCAGAGCACTGTGCTACCTCCAGTCATCTAAGCTTCACAAAATCCCATGAGGTGGCAGATGTGATGCCCACTGAGGCTTGGTGTGGTTAGTGATGCACCTGAGGTCACAGCGGCTGTTTGAGTGGCAGAGGTGGATTTGCACCCAGGTCTCTCCCATTCCAGAAGCTCAGCTTCTGTGGCCGCCTCCCCTTGCCCTCTGAGCCCCATCACCACGCTGTCCTGTAGTTCCAGCAATCCCTGAAGTCTTCGTGGGGGCTGTCTCCACTCAGTTCTCCTCGCTAAGGTGAGCAAAGTTAGTGTGGGCCAGAGGCAGAGATGCAAGTTCTTGGAACTAACTTTCCTGGAGGAAGGAACTTAATGAATCCATACACATGCTGTAAAAGGACCCCAGTGGCAGTCCTAAGACACATGATGACATGTAAGAAAGCACTAACACGGGAGAGTAATCTAGAAGGCCTTCACTAGAAACCCCCTTCTATCACTGTTTGTCATGGAGCCCGTGTTGGTAGACGAGAATCTTTAGAACTGTAAGAGTCTGTAGCAGGGGTGCTTCCTGGCCCTTCCTATGGCTTGGAGAGTTCTCCTCTCTGGCAAGATGGTGACTCTTTGCCTCCTGCCTTACAGGAAGAAGACATGTGCAGACCAGACTGGTTGAACCTCGAGCTTCGTCCCTCAACAGTGGGGACTGCTTCCTCCTGCTCTCTCCCCATTACTGTTTTGTGTGGGTAGGAGAGTTTGCAAATGTCATAGAAAAGGCAAAGGTTGGTATCTGAAAAATAAGAAATGTTGAGTTAAACACCTCCTTTACGCACTGATAGAATGTTCTACCAGTTGCTAGGTCTTTACAGGGCTTCTCAAATGCCAAATGTTTCATGCAAGTGAGAAGGGAGAGAGGCAGTATTTCTTTTGCTGAATGTCTCTCAAACACGCATTCATTAGGTGCTCGAGTGGGAAGTTTTAGAAGGATTATGACCTATCCCACCAGTTTTTAACTCCTATTCCACTCCTGTGTGAAAAAGGAACGGCACATCCCTTCAAAGCTGTTTATCCTAGGTACCTATGAAATGCTGCTACCGGCTTATTGAATAAAAAACCTCATGGGCAAAAGCCCAGAGAATGGGTATTTTTCCAAAACTTCATGAGTAACCTATTGTATTTAAAAATAAAGAATGGTTGCTCTAGAGAGTTGTGCCCCCTGGTCCTTGAGTTCCATTCTCCTGACCTTGCTGAAAATACCCAAGGCCCCGTGCCTGCAGCCCCTGTGGTCACATGGTCTCCCCTGCAGACCTGCCATTTTTGCCTCCAGCTTCAGTATGCACCACTCTGCCTCACCACAGGCTTGTCTATCTAGGTAATTGTGCTCCTCCCTTTTTCCAGGCCTCAGAACTGGCAAGTTTAATTCAGACGAAGAGGGAACTTGGTTGTAGAGCTACTTACGTCCAGACTATTGAAGAAGGAATTAATACACACACTCATGCGGCCAAAGACTTCTGGAAGCTTCTGGGCGGCCAAACCAGTTACCAGTGTGAGAATTTACTGTATTTTCAGAGCCTCGTGAGGCTTTTCTAATCCCCTACTTCCTTCTTCTAAACTGGCCACTTTTCAGTGTAAAATGTCATCCTGTCTTCTTGTTCTCATCCCAAAGCTGCTGGAGACCCAAAAGAAGATGAACTTTATGAAACAGCCATAATTGAAACAAACTGCATTTACCGTCTGATGGACGACAAACTTGTCCCTGATGACGACTACTGGGGGAAGATTCCCAAGTGCTCCCTTCTGCAGTCCAAAGAGGTACAGTGCGTGGGCACCGTCCTCGCCAAGAGAGCACTTGGCACGGGGTTGCCCAGTAACACCCACCCCACATGCCAGAGAAACGCTGGCCGGCGTTCGTGCCTGGTGTGGAACAGTGACGTATTTTTACAGGATATTTACTTGTGAATGCAAACCATCACTCCATCTTAAATATGAGGATAGAATTCAAAAAATATTTTTTTTAAGATTTTTTTTTAAGATTTTTTAAAAGATTTTATTTATTTATTTGACATAGAAAGACACAGTGAGAGAGGAACACAAGCAGGGGCAGAGGGAAAGGGAGAAACAGGCTTCCTGCCGAGCAGGGAGCCCGATGCGGGACTTGATCCCAGAATGCTGGGATCACGACCTGAGCTGACGCTCAATGACTGAGCCACCCAGGTGCCCCCAGAATTCAGAACATTGTTCAGAGGAGTCATGGGTCATTGAAGGCCTTCTGTTTTAGGCAAAATGTAAATTTTTTTTTCTTTATTTTTTGGGAGGATTTTTATTGTATTCTTTTGCTTATCTGTATGAGGTAGTGGATGTCAACTGAACTAAATTGTGGTAATCATTTCACAGTACATGTAAATCAAGTCATTGTGCCTTCTGTCTTACACTTATATGGCACTGTGTGCAAGTATTTATCAGTATAACCAGGGAATAAGATAAAAATACTCCTTAGCCCTATCTCTTGATTTTCTATAAACAAAGTTTCAGGAATAATAGATACATGTTTATATAATTTGGGTTTACCAAGTAATATACTAGCTTTTTTCTCCTATATCAGTAAGTATTTACTAATTACATACACTGTCATTACCATCGTCTGGTAAGACACGAAAAGTTGAAGACACGAAAGATCCTTAAATTTCATTGGGTAGAGGAGTATTAGAAAGAAGGTCTTCCAGAGCTAGGTCAATTGTATGACACCTGTGGGCATTTAAATGGAAAAGCAAAATCACAGAGAAGAAATAATCAGGAGTAATTTTAAAGGGAAGGTGCAGTTGAGTCTCGCTGGGAGCTGAGTAGGATTTGGATTGCCGGACAGGAAGGAAGAAATTATTCTAGGATGAAAGAGTCAGATAAACCAGAGGTACGGAAATAAGAAATGGCATTACATTCATGCATTCACTCAGCAAACACTTCCTAAGGTCCTGTAAATGTCAGTACGGTATGGTCTCTGCCCTGGAGGGTGCTGGAACTGTACAGAGGGGAGTCCGCCTCAGTGGCCCTCAGGGCCTAGCATTTAAGAAGTGGCCACTGTATATGCTCAGGGAATGAAAGAGCAGGGGGACAGGGAAGAAAGAAGGGAAAGAAGGCAGGTAGGAAAATGCAGTTAAATAACTTGCCATGGAAGCTGGTGAGTTCAGCACAAGACGGAAATCAGAGCCACAGGCCAGGGGCCAGCGTGGCAGGGCAGTGCCAGCTGTCGCCCCATCAGACTTGGTCAGTGCACACCTCATTCAACCGGAGCAGGGCTCTGAAGTTAACCTGTTGCTCTCTGTGGCCTTTCCAGGTACTGGTGTTCGACTTCGGTAGTGAAGTGTACGTTTGGCACGGAAAAGAAGTCACATTAGCACAACGGAAAATAGCTTTTCAGCTGGCAAAGCACTTATGGAACGGAACCTTTGACTATGAGAACTGTGACATCAACCCGTTGGATCCTGGAGAATGCAACCCGCTTATTCCCAGGTATTTCCGTCAGCCGCCAGTGGTGTGGGAGATCAAGCAGGTTCCCTCAGCGGGCCTGAGTTCCCCCCACGCTCACCTGCTGTCACTCTTCCTAGGGTTTCCTTTTCATCACTGACTGCAGGCAGTACCCTGAATACTCACAAAAAGAGTATTTCTTTAGCTTTTGCCTAACTGATGTGGAAATACGGATGCCGTCATCTTCCCGATGCTGTGTTCAGTCTCTCCTTTCTTGAGGTGAACAAATTGTTCCCACCTGCGGCCTCCCAGGGGCTGTCCTGGCAGATGAGTAGCAATTGTTGAAACAAATTACATGCGGATCTGAAAAGGCTCCAGGACCTGGAATAACGCCATCGATCCGAAGGGGCAAAAGCGACATATTTTCTTCTCATTTCACGCCTCCTCAGCATAGCTCTCAAAGTCCAGGATTTACCATGTCTTTGGCAGTAGATGACGTCTGTGCCTTTTGGGGGACAGGGAGTGAGAGGGAGGATACTGTATTGAAATCATTGTAACTTTAATATTTCCGACTGGGAGTAGATGAGCGAGCACCTAACCTGGGGCTTCTCAGCACATCCCAGAGCAGAATCACCTGAGAAGCTTTCAAAAAAATGCATGTGCCAGGCCCAGCCCCAGCGCTGGCCCCTGGGATGTATTCTCAGTTCATGTGGGGTAGGGCTCGTGAGTCCGTGTGTCTTAAGAGCCTCCTTGCGGCCTCTCCTAAGGGGCAGCCAAGAGTAAGCCCAGAGCCCCTCCTACCCGATTAGGAGCTAAAGCACTGAGGTGTCCAGACTTAGCCCACTTTGCACATGGAAGTCAGCACGGAGGAAAGTGCTCGCGCGCTCCTGCCCCCCTGCCACCACTGCCTCTCGTGCTTGCTTGACTCCCAGCATAAAAAATCATTGTCTAAAGCTGAAAGCAAGCGCTCTGCCGATAGGCATCCTAGTGAACACTGCAGAGTAAAATTTATATGAAGGATGATCATTCAGACATTTGCCGTGAAAGACCGCAGCCTCACAAGGGAGCCCTGCATTTTCCAGAGTTGCTGGTACCTGGTTCCCAGAGTCCTGCGAGAGTACGCGGTGGGAGCATGTGTGTACCGTGCTGTCCCCCAGCAGCCTCCCTAGGGGCCGGCAGCCTCCTTGATGGGCCCTAGCTGTGACGTCAGAAGCCGAGTCCTAACGAAACAGGAAGTGACGGAGCACGGGCCCCAGTGAGCACTGCTCAGCAGTCTCGTGGGGTGTAGCGTCCCAGTCTCTGTTCACAACCGAAGACTGATGTGGAAGGATGAACAGTGCTCTCTTGAGCCCTCTTCAGCCACCATGTCCTTGACTTTGTTTCTGAGTTATCAGTGTTTGGAGCCGTTTCAAGCTCTGTGATCCTAGGTAGGACCAGGCCTCCAGGTTGGGCTGTGCCACTTCCTTTTCTGTGCACTTATGCTCCCCCGGGCCACTGTCTTGTCTGGTGGATTAGAAATAAATATGCAGAAATTCTTTTAATGATCTATGAAAGTATGCTCCTTTTAGTAACGGGAGAATTTCATCTGTTCCTGGACGCCAGAGAGCTTCATCGTAACATGACTTAATAGAGAATTCAGGGCCTCCCTCCCATCTACCCATTAAAGTGACAGACACATGGTGAGCATCTGCTGGGGACTCTGGGGGCATGTGGCTCCTGCCTTCTCCTGGCTCCCAGGCTAGTGCACCGCCCTCAGTGGGTCCCAGACACCATTTGCTAGAAAAGTCCACTCCTGACGGGGTTCACATCCCACTTAGGCATCTCAACTCCACGCACACAAAGTCTTGCCAGGCCTCAGGCTGAAATACTAAAATACCACTTACCTGAGCACACGAACCACTCATTCTCCATACCACTAATGTATTCTGAGTTGTTTTCGGTAGCCACGTGCATCTGTTTTCAGTCTCTTTCCTTTGTTTACAGGTGGCTTAATCTCTGTTCTTTTCCTGTCTCCTCCCCCTCCCACCCACCCTTGCAGGAAAGGACAGGGGCGACCTGATTGGGCAATATTCGGGAGACTTACAGAACACAATGAGACAATTTTGTTCAAGGAGAAGTTCCTTGACTGGACTGAACTGAAGAGACCTAATGAGAAGAGCGCCAGCGAACTTGCCCAGCCAAAGGTAGTTTTGGAAAGCAAGTCTCAAACCTCAGGCTTTGTTCGAGATCCCAGCAGAAGAGGCCTGGATGCTAAAAGCCTTCCTAGGGTTTCTGGGAGATCAGTGTTGTGGGGGGGGTTATTTAGGACTCCCACAGCCCTACCCTAAAATGCAGTGAAATGCCGAGACAGAGCTGCAAAGCCTTTTCCACTGTCCCACTAATAGGGGAACAGCAGTGAGTGTCACAAGAAGTGGCTTTAGAAACAGGCCGCTGAACCAGCATCCTTCCGTTCCCTCGTAGGAAGATCCTAGGGCCGAAGCCAAGCCGTATGATGTGGCGCTGATGGTGCCGGTGCCCCAGGCGACAGCGGGCACGGTGCTGGACGGGGTGAACGTGGGTCGTGGCTATGGCCTGGTGGAAGGGGACGACAGGAGGCAGTTTGAGATCGCCAGCGTGTCTGTGGATGTCTGGCACATCCTGGAGTTCGACTACAGCAGGCTTCCCAAACAGAGCATCGGGCAGTTCCACGAGGGGGACGCCTATGTGGTCAAGTGGAAGTACATGGTGAGCACCGCAGGTTAGTGAGCACTTCCATTTTCTCTGCGCCGACCTGGGGAGCTTGGGGGTGGCAGCGAGCCTGTCTTCGCGCCCCGTCCCCGTGTGCGCTGCCTTTCCCTCAGCCACGCGGACAGTGCGCCAGTCTGATGGTTTGCTCTGAGGACCATTTGGTCAACGTTGAAGATGGGTCCCAATGAGCCAGTGTTGCTAGTGAATGTCATGGTTCCCTTGAGAAGTTAAACATGCGCATTAAGGTTTCTCTGCTCCCCTCACTCCTTCCCCAGCTCTGTCCCCAGATGTTCTCTAGGAAAGTGGTGATTTGCCTCCAAATGATACTTACCATGTGGCTGTCTGCTGCCTAAAGTCTTGTGAAGCGTATCCGGATGGCTTAGAACTAGAACCACATGGTGTGGTAACGCACCAGAGATTGATGAGAACTAAAATGAGCTATATCCTCTGAGGATGAGAGCACCAGCGCGCTCTGGGGATCTGGTAGAAGAAATACATAGTCCAGCTGCTCACAGTTCCTGTCAGTGAAACACTCGAGGAAAACACTCAGTCGTATGCTTCGCACGAGAAGCAGTGAGCGGGGAGAGTCAGTGGACTTTGGAGGGAGAATCCCTATTCCCTGCCAAGAAGTAGCCCATTCTCAGCACCATTTAGGAGTTTGTCACAGCTTTGTGGTCTTGAGATTCAGCTCTTGAGAGTTCACTCACCTCTCAGACAGCCTCTCTGCTCTCCAGATGTGGCTCCCCCAGGGCCCCAGGGGGGTGGAGGCTGTGGTCTGCTGATCAGACCCCCGTAGACTCAAAACCCATTTATTTCTTTCCTAATTCAATCTGTTAATTGCTGATGGCATTTGCTGAGCACCTAATCTCTCTTCTGGGTATAAGACATAGATTTTAAGGGGAAGTAAAGACATCAGGCCCTACCTTCTAAACACATATGGCATAAATAACTGTAAGGCCAGTGTGGGGAGAAGCAGCTGTGCCATGCCATGGGAGGAGAGCTGGGTTCCCCGAGGCCGGCTCTGTGGGAGGCCCCTGGCTGGGCATCGCCTGGTGGGACAGGAGGCCGTGCCCAGAGCTGTCTAGGTATGCCCCGGTCCTGGAGGCCCACCTGGTTCACGAGGCACAGCACTGGTGGCTTCGCTGCGCACCCTGGCTGAGTGCCTCCCCAGGCTTCATGCGATGTACCCTGTTGTTATGCCGATTGCTCAGTGAGAAAGAGGACACACGCTTAAGTCACCTGCCCAAAGTCACACAGCAAGTCGAGAGCAGGTTAGGACCCTAAGACTGCCTTTCCCATGTGTAAGGAGGACCTGGGGCTTGAAAGAAAGGCCACAGGCCCAGGGGCCACACAGCCCAGCTCCGCATCTTCTCTCAGGCCCCACATACCAGCTCTGCAAGGTGGGTAAAGTGACTTAGCCTGTCCGAGCATCGATGTTCTCACCTAGAAAACAGAGGTCGTATCCAGCTCACAGATTATTATAATCTGGCACAGATGATGCTTAGCATGGGCCAGGCACAGGAATAATCATCACCGATGTCCTGAGCAACAAAAGCAAGATCATTGTGAATCAGGTGAATCTAAGAGTTAGGAGGCCTTCACAGCCTATTCTCTTGGAGGCCCCTAAGAAATAATGACTTGGCGCAGGCAGATACTTTCTTCTGTATTTCCTCCCAGTATACTCCACGCACATCTCCCAGCCAGCTCCGGCAGCATCTCCACAGCCACAACTCTGAACAAGTCCAGCTGCAGAGCATTAAGTCAGAGCAGGGAGCATTCAGATTTCCAGATGGTCCCTCTGGGAGCAGAGAAGCATAGCCCAGTGACATTAACAGTGGCCCCTGGGGGACTGTGGTCCAGCCCCTCATCACTCGTACCCCACAAGGGCCACACCTGCAAACAGGACTGAAGTTGGAGCTTGGAAAGCTCTTCTGGGGCAGGGTCAGCAGAAGCCAGAGGCTGTATAGGCGGACGCCAGCCAGCCTGCACGGGCCCACAGAGAAGCTCCTTGGGGGAGTGAACTGTGTGCTCCAGGGAAGGGAGACCGAAGGCTTTGGTGGGGTCGGTCCTAACCCGGAACCAGGTCAGGCAACTCGGGAGCGTGATACAGGCCGAGCTACTGTAAGTAGGTGAGCAGTAAATAGGACTCTGCCTCAAGACCACCTGATCAGGAGAAGTCCTTGATGTTCTTTGTGTCTTCCATTACTCCTAAATGAATCTCCTGGTCACAAATTGACTCTGGGAAGTATTTTGAGGCATGAGACAGTGAACACTTTAAATCGGCCATCTGATCAAGGCTATAAAGGTTATAGTCCGTCATGTCTTACTGCTGAAAGCTGAGTCTCTACTTGGCTAAAATTAAAAATAAATGAACTAAAAATTAAGTTGTGTGTAGGATGAAATTTGGGTATTTTGACAAAAACTCCAAGGAAAAGTACTGAACACTATTATGAACCATTTTAAGAAAATACTTCTGTTTTAGGTGTGGATACTGCAGTCCACACTAAGATGGTAGGTGGTAAAACACTGATTCTTCCTGAAACTGAGTATATACTTACACAATGTATTTAAGTGGTAACAAATTTCAAGATATGTCTCAACTTCTGTGACTTGTTTTAAGCATATCTTTCCCCAGCTGACAGGACTAATTTTCACTGCTTTGAAGGGTGAGATTGCTAATCAAAGGCAAAGTTTTGTTCCTATCTAAAGTAGCAGAAATTTCAAAGGAGTGCCTTCCAAACTAACTGTGAAAATGCCTGACCTGTTCATTGATAGTTTCTCTTTTATTTTGTTCACTTAGAAATACATGGGCTTATCCATTCGTCCGTTGAAGGGCATCTTGGTTCTTTCCACAGTTTGGCGACCGTGGCCATTGCTGCTATAAACATGGGGGTACAGATGGCCCTTCTTTTCACTACATCTGCATCTTTGGGGTAAATGCCCAGTAGTGCAATTGCAGGGTCATAGGGAAGTTCTATTTTTAATTTCTTGAGGAATCTCCACACTGTTTTTCAAAGTGACTGCACCAACTTGCATTCCCACCAACAGTGTAAGAGGGTTCCCCTTTCTCCACATCCTCTCCAACACACGTTTCCTGTCTTGCTAATTTTGGCCATTCTAACTGGTGTAAGGTGGTATCTCAATGTGGTTTTAATTTGAATCTCCCTGAGGGCTAGTGATGATGAACATTTTTTCATGTGTCTGATAGCCATTTGTATGTCTTCATCGGAGAAGTGTCTGTTCATATCTTCTGCCCGTTTTTTTTATATGATTTTCTGATTTGTGTGTGTTGAGTTTCAGGAGTTCTTTATAGATCCTGGATATCAACCTTTTGTCTGTACTGTCATTTGCAAATATCTTCTCCCATTCCATGGGTTGTCTCTTTGTTTTGTTGACTGTTTCCTTTGCTGTGCAGAAGCTTTTGATCTTGATGAAGTCCCAAAAGTTCATCTTCGCTTTTGTTTCCTTTGCCTTTGGAGACATATCTTGATAGAAGTTGCTCTGGCTGATATCGAAGAGGTTGCTGCCTACTTTCTCCTCTAGGATTCTGATGGATTCCTGTCTCACGTTGAGGTCTTTTATCCATTTTGAGTTTATCTTTGTGAATGGTGTAAGAGAATGGTCGTGTTTCATTATTCTACATAGAGCTGTCCAGTTTTCCCAGCACCATTTATTGAAGAGACTGTCTTTTTTCCACTGTATATTTTTTCCTGTTTTGTCGAAGATTATTTGACCATAGAGTTGAGGGTCCATATCTGGGCTCTCTACTCTGTTCCACTGGTCTGTATGTCTGTTTTTATGCCAGTACCATGCTGTCTTGGTAATCACAGCTTTGTAGTAAAGCTTGAAATCAGGTAACGTGATACTGCCAGTTTTATTTTTGTTTTTCAACATTTCTTTAGCAATTCAGGGTCTCTTCTGATTCCATACAAATTTTAGGATTATTTGCTCCAGCTCTTTGAAAAATACTGGTGGAATTTTGATCGGAATGGCATTAAAAGTATAGATTGCTAAAGTATAGATTAAAAGTATAGATTGCAGTATAGATAAGGAAGATGTGGTCCATATACACTATGGAGTATTAGGCCTCCATTAGAAAGGATGAATACCCACCTTTTGTTGCTACATGGATGGGGCTGGAAGAGATTATGCTGAGTGAAATAAGTCAAGCAGAGAGAGTCAATTATCATATGGTTTCACTTATTTGTGGAGCATAACAAATAGCATGGAGGACAAGGGGAGATGGAGAGGAGAAGGGAGTTGGGGGAAATTGGAAGGGGAGGTGAACCATGAGAGACTATGGACTCTGAAGAACAATCTGAGGGTTTTGAAGGGGTGGGGGGGGGGGGGGGGAGGGGAGGGGAACCAGGGGTGGGTATTAGAGAGGGCACGGATTGCATGGAGCACTGGGTCTGGTGCAAAAACAATGAATACTGTTACGCTGAAAAAAAAAAGAATCATGAACAATTCGAATTTCAAAAAAAAAAGAAAAAGAAATACATGGGCTTGACCAGTTCAGGTCCACAAAAGATGGCACTAAAGGCCATGCTTAGGCAAAGTGCTATAAGGAGTATTATAATCATTTATGAAAACGGTTTATAGAGTGCTTTGCTCAAGGGCCAAAAAATCAAATAAATATGGCCCTGGTCTCTTAAGAACTTAAGATAAATGAGCTTTCTTCTTACCTTCAAACTCCAAGACAGCTGTGATGTTATGAATGGGTTCAGAGGTGAGAAAAATTGAGTTCATACAGAAACAGAGAATCCAGTTATCATCTTTAATTTTCAACAAGCGTGGGGGCTATAACTGTTTTCTCCCCTGTGGACCACCACTATCTGGGACCACCCAGGCAGGCATTTTGAGGTAACAGCTTAGTCTCCTGACCTCATTCATTCCAGAATGGTCTGCCTGCAGGTCCTGTCATCTTGTCATCGGTCACCTTCTCAGAGGGGCCTTCCTCAATAGGGAATCCCATCGGTATTCACCCTGCCCTGGGTCACATACCCTTGTCTGTCTTCTTCAGAGCACTTGGGACTCTGTGAAACTGTCTTGCTCATCTGTTGGTCAGAATGAAAGCAGGGAGCCCAGCCCTTATCCTGGTATTGTGAAGAGGCCCTGGCCCTCTGTAGGTGCTCAGTGACTATCTGCTGAATGAATGAATGAATGAATGAATGAGAGGAGTCTGGAGTGCAGTATAAACCTAAAAGTAGTGAGGCGAGGTCTGAAATATGGCCATTTTAAAATGACCACTTGACCAGTGAACTTTCCACACCTGCTCTTTCATGAGATCTGTGTCCTGGGTGCTGGTAATGTTGACCAATGTGCCTGGGAGGTGGCGGACAGTAAGGACAGCAGGCACTCCATCCTGGCTGCCATCCTGGGGACAGATAGAATTGAAATCCCAGATTCGTTTATGGAAGTGATATGTCAGCAATAGAGCTCTTCCATTTCTGACAGAACTTGGAAACTTCAGAGTGTTGTTTTTTTTTTTTTAACTTGAATCATTTTCACAGACTAAGTTTTCCCCTTTGTGCTTAAAGCTGGCCCAGCTGTTGTTTTTAATATCTTTTCTCTACTGGCTAATCTTATGCCAAAAAAATGGCATGATATGGAAAACGCATTTGTGTCTTTGGGAGGCCTGCTCTGGCAGCCGCCATTTTTTTCTGTCACACACTTGGAGTGATCTGCCTTCCTGTAGGATGACAGGTGTTTTTCTCAGGGTATCAAGAAGGCAAGATCATTTTTTTCTCCAGTTTGGAGGTTTGGGATCAGTTAACTAGAAGAAAGATGGTTTTTCTCCTCAGCCCCGTGGCCAAAAGCTATTTCTTCACAGTTTGTCCTCACGGAGTCTGGAGAAGAAAGCCATATATTTGCTCTTCTTTTGGCTTCTCAGCTGTTTACCTCACCCTCTTGGTTTCTGTATGTTTGCAGTGGGAAGTCGACAAAAGGGAGAACACTCAGTGCGGGTGGCTGGCAAGGAGAAATGTGTCTACTTCTTCTGGCAAGGCCGGCAGTCGACCGTGAGTGAGAAGGGCACGTCGGCTCTGATGACTGTGGAGCTGGATGAGGAGAGGGGTGCCCAGGTAAGTTCTAGAAAGTGGCTGCTCCCATGGAGGAGAGTCTTGGCCTTCCTGGGGAGCTCCAGGGGGTGTGGTCTGGCCCCCTGAAGAGCCAGTCCAGTGAACAAAGACAGCATCACACAAGCGACGTTTAGTCCTGGCCAGCTCCCCTAGATTCCAGTCTGGGCTTCCGTAATCATGTCTCCACCGCCTGGCCAGCAGTCATGTGCTCTTATACGAGATCTATCTGCAAACAGTAAATCCACAAATCAAGTACAGAGTGCCAGTGAGTGGTGGGTTTGTTTTTTTTTTTAAGTTTCCACTTAACTAATACTCAAGGAATTGTAAACAGAACAAAGAGATACTATTTTCCACTTCTAAAACTGGTAGAGATTTTGTGAAGAATGGATCCAGGGCAGGTAAGGATTCAGCAGGATGCTTCCATTGGGAAGGATAGCTTGAAACAGCCATCCTGAAAGCAGGTTGGCTCAGGGACCTTAAAATTCTCATAAACTTTGATCACTTTTTCCACTTACACAGATCTATCCTAAGGAAATATCAGAGATTAACATGAAAATTAGTATTGCCATCATCTGCATTCCTCACAGCAGCCTGAGTGATGTTTTGGATCACGTCAGATCATGTCATTCCCTTTTCCTCCATCACAAATGGACTGTAGTCAAAGCATTCTCCTGGTGGTTTGCTAGCACCTTCGTGTCTGGTCCTACACACCTCTCCCACATCACCCCTCACCCTCACCATGGCCAGGGCTGCTCTAGCCTTTTTTTGCCATTCCCTACCCCAGGGCCTTTGCACAGTTTCCCCTTCCCACAATCTCCTCTATATCCATAGTAACTTTCAACCTCAGAAGATTGAGATCTGTTCAGATGTCACCTATTTTATCCAAATCCCTTCCTATTCTCTGTCCTGTTACTATGTTTTATAGCACTTGTATTATTACCACTACTTAAAACCACATAATCAATTTGTCATTTCGTTTACATTTTGAACACACTGTGTTTACTTATTTATTATCTGCCTTTTCCTACAAGCATGGAAGAGACAGTGCCTGCTGTTCTTCCCCACCATTATAGCCTCAGGGCCTGTGTAATACCAGTGCCAAGACTTTGTAAACAGTTCTTTTTGATGTTCAGATTATCTTTGCATCAGGTCCCATCCTTTAGGAATTAAGAGTTGACTATGGGGTCTTGAGAGAACATGATAACATGTACAAATATCTTCACGGTCTTAAATGAGTAGTTAATGATAGCACAAGGGAAGAGAAAGATGAAGTTTTATCAACTTGGCTGGGACTGGAGAAGATTATGCTGAGTGAAATAAGTCAAGCACAGAAAGTCAATTATCATATGGTTTCACTTACTTGTGGAACATAAGGAATAACATGGAGGACATTAGGAGAAGGAAAGAAAAGTGAATTGGGGGAATCGGTGGGCAGGGTTGGGGGGGACGAAGCACGAGAGTCTGTGGACTCTGAGAAATAAACTGAGGGTTTTGGAGGGGAGGAGTGGGGGGTTGGGTGAGCCTGTGGTAGGTATTAAGGAGGGCATGTATTGCATGGAACACTGGGTGTGGTACATAAACAATGCATCTTGGAACACTAAACAAATAAAAATTCAAAAAAAAAAAAAAAAAAAGGGAAGAGAACAGGAATTTTCTCCAAAATAGATTAACACTCACTTAGCTTTTCCTAAGAGTCACTTCTCTTCCCTAAAAGATATACCTTTCCTCCTGTAGACCATATAATAATTGTAAATAATTGTTAGAGACCACTGTATTTTAATTTATTCTTAATTATGGATCATCTCAACTGCCTTTTTAATTTTCGTAAAGGCCAGGTTTTAATCATGCCTTTAAAATCCCCTTTAGAATTTTGAGCCTTTACCTCTCGAGTTTGAGCATTGATTTTTTTTTTTTTTTTTTTTTTTTGGGTCAAGCCAGTTGATATAAGAACATTTCGGACCTATGAAACACTACTGCAAAATGGCACTTAATTACGCAGAACAGGCCCTGAGATTTGCAGGTTAACAGTTGGTGGGGAAATGCTTCCTACCTTTCAGTGTGCCCCAACTGCCAGGCTCAGCCAGCAGTCTCCCATTAAAGCAAACTGTCTAGCAGAAGTGAGAGTGGGTGGAGTCAACCCACACGTTTACTAAGCAGCTACCACCTGCTGGAACATGGTGGTTCACAGGCGAGGGGCAGGTTGTGGTCTGGGGTCAGCAGGCACATGGCTCCGTGAGCGGATTCTGGGCACAGTGGCAAAAGAGACTGTTTTTCCCCTCCGAATTACTAAGTGATCAGTCGTTTTCCTTACTGAAAAGCAGATTTTGTTTAAAATGTGTTTAAATCAGTCATGTTACATCTCCACCATGGAATATTATTAAAACATCAAAACTCACGTTTCAAGAGCCTTTGGTGACCGAAAAACATCAAGCGAAGAAAATCAATATAAAGTGATAAAACAACAGTCCTATTTTTGCTTGGGAAAAACATATACCTGAAAAATACTTGGAAAGGAAAGCTAGGCTGTAAAATTTTTATGGTGGTTATCTGGAGATAGATAATAGTATTATCACTGGCTTTTGTTTGCACTTCTTGATATTTTCCAGATTTTTCTACCATAGGCCTGTATTATTTTTAAGACTCTGAAAACCCAGTACGTGTTACTTATTGGAGTATGTTTACCTTGGAAGGTCCAGGTTCTGCAGGGAAAGGAGCCCCCCTGCTTTCTGCAGTGTTTCCAAGGGGGGATGGTCGTGCACTCTGGGAGACGGGAGGAGGAGGAAGAAAATGCACAAAGTAAGTCACTTTACTGTAGGAATTAGTATTTTCTCCCTCTCCTGAAAGATATTTTTATATAAAAGTGGGGCCAGGGTTAATTTCCTTTTATATAGGTGTGTCTTTACTCCTGAAAGCCTCCTAACGTTGGCCTTGCAAATGAGCTGTATGGGGAGCTCATAGTGGAAACCCAACCCTCTCCACCACCCCCCACGACCCCCCACCCCCAGTCCTGTGGAGTTTCATCAGGATACGGCTTTGCATGTAGGAGGCTGGAAGATGATTCCACCTTAAACTGAATTCTCACAATGACTCTGTCTCTTCTTGAGAAGAAAGTTAAGTGGGTTGTCCATTATAAGCTGAGATTTTGGTTAGCCAACATCCCTGCCCCTCCCACAAAGAAAGGGCTTAGTGTCGATGCCGGTTATAGGATTTACTTGGGTATTTACAAATTTTGTAAAAATGGTCTTTCTACATCATAAACCGCTTCTAACTCCAAAACGTTGTACCTTCTGGGCCACCAGGAGGCTGGCTGCTGCTCCCCACAGGCTGGGCCGGACTGGGGGGTTGTGTTGGCTGGTGACTGCGGAAGGAGGGCAGCTGTCCCGACAGCACCCGGCCTAACTCTGTGCCGCTGGTGCCCCCTGCAGGCGAGTGGAGGCTGTACTGTGTGCGAGGAGAAGTGCCCATGGAAGGAAACTTGCTGGAAGTGGCCTGTCACTGTAGTAGCCTGAGGTCCAGGACTTCCATGGTTGTCCTCAATGTAAACAAAGCCCTCATTTACTTGTGGCACGGATGCAAAGCCCAAGCCCACACGAAGGAGGTTGGAAGGACTGCAGCAAATAAAATCAAAAAACAGTGAGTGTTGTGCATGAGGGCCTCTCCAGAAGGGGCTTCCCTGTGGGACATGGGCTGAGGCCGGAGGGGAGACCCACCCAGTAGAAGCCCCTAGATGCCCCGGTATACTTAAAGGGACTTCAGCAGGGGGTAGTTATGAACCTTGTCAGCTGCCTCTGACGTTCCAAACAGATGTGACTCACGACTCCCGTAATACTGCCAACGTGAGGGCTTCCCCAGCGGCATTTCTGCCTTCTGTAAGGCAGCCACCTGCCAGGGAGTGGTCGGCCCACCTGAGCCAGTTGTGGAGCACAGCACCGCAGGGTCTGGGTTTGGTTCCTGTCCCAGGCAGGCACCCACACTTGGGCAGCTGGCCGAGGAAGCTGGGGAAGAGGGCCGCTGGGGAAGGGGGAAAACCGAAGCAGGAAGAGAAGGCCTGCAAGGGAGCGGGCCGTACTGTGCAGTCACCATCTAGAGGAGGTGCAGCCTGTGAGCTCTGTCTGTCAAATAAATAAATAAAATCTTTAAAAAAATAAGACAAAAGAAAAATTTAAAAAAAAAAAAAAACCTACTGGATTTTCTCCACGCAGGTGTCCCCTGGAAGCAGGACTGCATAGTAGCAGCAAAGTGACAATACACGAGTGTGACGAGGGATCCGAGCCCCTGGGCTTCTGGGATGCTTTAGGAAGGAGAGATAGGAAAGCCTACGACTGCATGCTTCAAGGTAATAATAGAACGTTCCATTGCCTTCTGTCACTAATTTAGTCAATACATGTTTATTGAGCCTGTACTATGTACAACACCCAATGAATCAGACCTAGGATAGGTCCTCATAGGCCTACAACACAATAAGGATGCTAAATAATATGCAAGACAGGTATAATTTGAAATAAAACTTTCTGTGGGTCATAACAGAGGTGCAAATGAAAGAGGCTGAGAGTTGAAAAAAGAGGTTCCGCCCGGAAAATTGTGCATGGCCCCATAGAAGACGCGGCATTTAAACAGAGCCTTGAAGATTAAACATGACTTGAAGAGAGGGAAGAAGATGATTCCAGGAAACCAGCTGAGCAATGACACACCATCAGCCTGTGGAACCAGATGCTTTTGGTTTGGCCAGTGTTCTCAGCACTGGGACGTAATGGAGTTCAGCAGAGAGAAGTTGAAAAAGAAACTCAGTCCCTTATAATCACCTCTCTCAAAGAGAACCAGAATTAACATTCCTCTGTGTGATCCATACATATCTGTATTGAAGAAAATTTTAGATAGCACTGTATAGTTTTATAGCCTGATTTTCCCCTTTATTATAAACCATTTCTCAAGGTGTTCATTAGACTTCCGTGGCCACAGGGTATTCCATGAAAATGGTATATTGCCATTTTCTACTTAACCTCTTTTAGTTTAATTTTAGATTAGAGAGCTGTTTCCAATTTTTCCTCATTATACAATAAATGTGAATGATTTAAAATAAGTATCTGCATTTATTTCTTGTTAATTTCCTAGATACAGAACTGCTATGGTAAAGGTAGAAAAGATTTAGAGTACATATCAACAAGGTGCCCCAGGACACTGGGACCAAGTTCCCTTCACACCAGCAATATTATACATACAATATACATATACAAGGACTGTGCATTTCCCAGTAGAGTCAGAGACTTGGTAGGTCACCTTTTCCTCTTGGCCAAATTCAGTGGGGCAAACTGATATCTAAGCACTGTTTTAACTTAGTGTTTTAAGTTGGAAATACTGTGAAACACTTTAATTTTTTTTAGTCATTTGTATTTCTACTATAGCAAATGTTTTAGTTTTGCCTTTTGTACAATTTATTAGGATATTTATCTTTATTATATTCCTTTATATACTAAAGATAGTAGGTTTCTGTATTTCTCATGTTGTCACCTGCCTTTTCATTTTGTTTGGTTTTCTTTTTTTTCCTGGCAATGAAAATTTTCATTTTTGTACTGTCAACACATAACCCCCTTCTCCTTTCATTATTTCCTTTAGAATTATGATTAAAAAGGCCTTCCCACCTCCAAGTTCAGACAAATCTTACCA
The DNA here is from genome assembly GCF_022355385.1 of Mustela nigripes. Classification (NCBI taxonomy): domain Eukaryota; kingdom Metazoa; phylum Chordata; class Mammalia; order Carnivora; family Mustelidae; genus Mustela; species Mustela nigripes. The sequence goes on from NC_081562.1 coordinate 137,889,351, forward strand.
TCCTTGCACTAATTTTTGGATTATTTTATGTTTTATGTTAATTCTCCAATCCATATAGGATGTACTTCTGTGCATATTTTGTCTTCAGCTTTGTTCTCTTTTCTTTTCAAAGATCCTGGAAATTTTAACTTCACACCCCGCCTGTTCATCCTCAGCAGTTCCTCTGGTGATTTCGCAGCCACGGAATTCATGTACCCTGCCCGAGACCCCTCCGTGGTCAATTCGATGCCCTTCCTGCAGGAAGATCTTTATAGTGCCCCACAGCCAGGTATGGCCGTGGAAGGGGATATCGTGCCCTGAGCCGCAGAAGATGCACCTTCCAAAGGGCCTTTTTATTTGAAGCTCATATTTAGTAAACAGTTTTTATTTGCCAAGTACACTGGCAAGAAACTTTATGTTACCTCATTTCATCCTCACACCTACCCCCAAAGGAAGGGCACATCAACCGTACATTACAGCCTAAGAAACCGAGACCCTAACTTACCCAAATAGGTAGGTTAAGAATAAGCTGAGAGGTCGGGAATCCATGCTGTTCTTCCAGGCTCCCCTCAGTCTTGGTGCTTTATGGTCTGCAATTGGCTATCAAGTTTTCATTCAAGACAGGACGAAGGGGTAGGGAAAAGGGCAGGGATGGCCATGTCTCTCCCTTTTATCAGATAAAGCAAAAGCTTTCCCAGAAGCCCCGGCTGTCTTCTGCTTACATCCCATTGGCCAGAGCCCTGTCACATGACCACCCTCTGCTGCAAGGGAGCCTGGGAAAGTGAGTGGCCGGGGAGCAAGGGAGTCAGAGCACCAGCTGAGTCAGCCAAAGAACCGTGCCTACCAAGGCTGGAGGGTAGGGCTGAGGTTCCCGCCCATGTCTTCTGATCCCGAGGTCAGGGCTGTTTCCGCTTGACCTCAACCTCAAGACAGAACCTCTGGGCTCTTGTTCTGGTTGGGACAGTCACAGTCACCAGAGAGTGGGCTACATGCATGGACCCTCCAGCCCTCCTGCAGTCAAGTCTTGGGGCTTTTCACATGCGTCGTGTGCACAGCATCCTGAAACGCACCTTAGGGAGGGACTTAGGTCAGGCAGACCTGGCAAGTGCGAGAGCTCCTTGGCCATATGGAGTAAGAGCGTGACCACTGGATGAGACGAAGCAAGGAGGAAGAGGCAGAACACATCTACTTACAGCCCGCTTTTCTCACAAAGAACCCTGAACTTGGTCGCCTACGATGCAGTCACATTGGGGCATGGACATCAGTGACCTATAGAGCAAGGGAGATGCACTCTCCAGTTTGTAAACTGCTCTCAGGAGATACACAGTGCTCACAAGCCCCCGAGTGGCATGTGTGCTGTTCCTCTGCTCAGCTCGCTGCCAGTTCCAGAAGGGCCGCTGGCAGGCCGGCAGCTGAAGAGGGACAGGAGGAGAGAGGATGCAGGGAGAGGGAAGGGAAGAGCCCAGCGTCGCAGATGCCACCTCTGTGCCCAGAGGCTTGTTATGACCAAATGTTCAAAGGGCTGAGGCATCACAAACACCCTTTGGCCCGTGCCAAAGGTATTCTGCCCCCCTGACAAAAGCAGTAGGGAGGGAAGACCTCCCTTGGGTTTGGGGAAGAGTGAACTGGAAACATCCGAGGAGGCCCTGATTGTCTGCTCTGTCCTTCCCTTGCAGCTCTGTTCCTTGTTGACAATCACCATGAGGTGTACCTCTGGCAAGGCTGGTGGCCCACTGAGAACAAGATCACCGGTTCAGCCCGCATTCGCTGGGCCTCCGACCGGAAGAGCGCCATGGAGACGGTTCTCCGGTACTGCAAAGGTGAGGGTCACAGCACAAGCTTGAACCACCGTGTGGGGGTCTTGATACGGCCTGGCAGACAGTGATGAAGCCAAGTAATTTTGTAAGGCTTCTTAATTTTGAGATTAGTGTGTTCTTGGCTATCAGCCTGAATGAGAATTCATTTTTCTCTTTTAGATAACTGGGCCATCTAAGTCGCTACCCTCAAGGTCAAAGACTACATTATAGAATACCCTGGACTGGTTAAAACCCTTTTGCCCTGGGAATGAACCATGCTGAGGACATGAGGGCCTCCTCCTACCCCTACTCCCCACACACTACAGAGCGTCACACTGTCTGAGAGTGGAAAGCTCCCCCGCACAGGCTGGAGAGCCAATGGCAACCTTTTTATCATTCACTATTATTTTTAGTGTTCTATCTTAAAGAAATCTGTAGTGAACTCATGGCTTTTTACTATACCATCCACCTAAAATTTATAGCATTTCTTATGAAGTGAAAAATGCCCTTAGTTTCTTATCTTAAGTTTTCAGGTTTCATGGATTAGTTTCACTGAGTTTGTACAGCTGATTCTCTCTTGAAAAGCTTGTCAGTAAATAAGTAACACATTTCCACCCAATGTTTAAGTTAGAGTGGCTTATAAAATGCTGTCATTAGCTGTTTAACTGTCATTGAACCTAAGGCTGCATCAGGAAGGCAGAGGCATTCTCTACAAGTGAGCACAAGAGAAAGAAAATGTCTTACCCAAAGCCATGGAGAGAGGCTTTCTCCCATCCAGAGTTCTAGAAGCATTTTGTCAGACTCAGGTCAATTACCTGCAGTTTTATGCATCATTATATGCATGAAATTGACATTTTGTATAAACATCATCCATCTGTTATTATGAACTGCTCATAACTTGCATTTTAACCATAAGGGAGCCAAACAAGAAAAGCTTTCAAAGAAAATCAAAGAAAGCCCATTTCTTCAGACCAAACCCTGGGTGTCCTGACCTTGCCTTCTGTGTACCTACAGGAAAAAATATCAAGAGGCCGCCCCCCAAGTCTTACCTTATCCATGCTGGTCTGGAGCCCCTGACTTTCACCAACATGTTCCCCAGCTGGGAGCACAGAGAGGACATCGCCCAGATCACAGAACTGGTGAGCGCGCTTTCTCTCTCCGTGAAGGTAGCTCCCCGCTGTTCAGATTGTAGGTTGACTCTACCTTGGGGAAAAGCATCAATTGCATTTTCAAAATGGGAAAACATTTTTTCTCTTACAACACATTAGCGAGTCTACATAGAATTTGCTCAGGAATAGAAGAAATCATTTGAACTATTTTGCTTAATTTTCTATACTTGGTGCTCAAGTTAAAAGAACTTAAAAGCAAAGGTGGGGGGCGCCTGGGTGGCTCAGTGGGTTAAGCCACTGCCTTCAGCTCAGGTCATGATCTCAGGGTCCTGGGATCGAGTCCCACATCGGGCTCTCTGCTCAGCAGGGGCCTGCTTCCCTTCCTCTCTCTCTGCCTGCCTCTCTGCCTACTTGTGATCTCTCTCTGTCAAATAAATAAAATTCTAAAAAAAAAAAAAAATTAATTAAAAAAAATAATAAAAGCAAAGGTGGGAGCGCCTGGGTGGCTCAGTGGGTTAAAGCCTTTGCCTTTGGTTCAGGTCATGGTCTCAGAGTCCTGAGATTGAGCCCCACATTGGGCTCTGCTCAGCAGGGAGCCTGCTCCCCCCCTCTCTTTCTGCCTGCCTCTCTGCCTACTTGTGATCTCTGTCAAATAAATAAATAAAATCTTAAAGAAAAAAAAAGCAAAGGTGAACTTAATTACTGTGCAGAATATACATAAGTAAAAGCTGCCATCTTTTCCTTCTATTGGCTAAAAATCTGTCTCTTTTCAAGGTCTGTATAAGGCACAACAAAATCCTCTTGTTTCAGACATTAACCTTGTGTTAGAGGAGACATGAAATAAACCCGTGATGGATTAACCTGCTCAAATAACAGAGTGAATGAATGTATCGTGAGTCATTCCTGATAAGCAGTGTTAATAGCCCATTAATAGTCTTTAATGACACCAACTGGTGTTAGCACATGAAGCATTTATCATAACCTTTATTTGCTAAAACATACTATTAACTATAACTTCATAATTTCCAACCACATAGGGAAAAAAAAAAGCTTAGTACAGCTTTGTCGAAATTAAGTTACGAGTTTTTTACATTGCCAGCAGTAGGAATCCCAAGGGTTTTTTTTGTTGTTGTTGTTGTTTTTTGTTTTGTTTTGCTTTGGTAAGGAAATAGGTTTGTTTCATTTCAGTTTCCTTACTGTGTAGGAGAGCTGCTGTTCCAGGGGAGAGGTATTTTATGGGAGGTCTGAACGGGTTTAAAGAAAGAGAATTCACTGCTGTTTAACAATGGATATTTAGTGCAAGGGCATGTTTGTTCAAGCGGCCCTGCTGAGCCTCATCGCTCTCTGGAACCAAGTGGACTGGGTCCGCACGGGGAGGAGCCTGACAGTTCTGGCAGAGGGCTCCATTCACCATAAACGTGCAGTCCACACGAGGGACGACGTGTACAGTCATGGCCTCCTGCAGTCTGCGTTGAAGGCAGTAATCCCCCTGTTGCCTGCATCTGCTGGAGGTCGTGGGCTTGGAGCATGGTGTGCAGACACCAACCTGTAGTAATAACCTGACTGCCAGATGCCTGCTGTGCGCCAGGCACGGCTCCAAGCTCTTGACGTGTATTTTCTCATTTATTTTCACAGTAGTCTATTAAGATGCATCTTCGTGTTATCCCTGTTTTTCCAGAGAAGGAGCAAGGCACAGAAACCTGCCATAGCTTGTCCCTGGTCTCAGATGCAGGCTTGCTCCAAAACCCCCTCCGTGATCACTAGTCTATGCCGTCATCAGTGAATCTGGCAGCGCCGTTAGTCATTCATTCCCGCCACTTAGAAGGAGGGCAGCCAATCTGGGATTCCAGGTTTAACACCAGAAGATCATTTACATGGAATAACCTGTTCATATTATATGCACAGAGCGATTTTTGTTGTTGTTGTTTTTAATCTAGATTCAACAGCATATTCTAGATGCATTTTCTTACCTTTTTCTATTCCAGATTGAGAAATCGGGCTGATAGGAGAGGATATGATTCCTTTTAAGGTTGTTTTTTAAAGACTTTTAAACAAATTCCATTATTTGAATGTTTCTAGTGTTCATAGAGTTCAAACTGAATAATCTTATGCCATAATTCACTCATGTGATTGGTCCCTAAACGTTTTTCCGAGGCAGCCCCAAGGCAGGATTTATTTGGTAGGGGTGGGGAGACATCTAAAAGTCAGGAGGACTGTGATGCTTTGGGCAAGTCCTTTCCATATCAGCCTGCTTCCGCCCCAGCGAGCCCCTGGGGCTGGGGCGCAGAGCAGCCAACGGGGCTGTGTGTGCACAGGTGCGCGGGAACATCTATGCACGGGCAGGGCATGAAGTTCTCTCTGCTTCCTCCTCCTCTTCTCTAGGATACAGAAGTTTCCAATCAAATCACCCTTGTGGAAGATGTGTTAGCCAAGCTCTGTAAAACCATTTACCCCCTGGCTGATCTGCTGGCCAGGCCACTGCCCGAGGGAGTTGATCCTCTGAAGCTTGAGATTTATCTCACGGATGAAGACTTCGAGGTAAGCTGGTCTTCCTGGGGGCTGGCATTTAAGCACTCCCAGGGTTTGGCTGGGAGTGCTCGTCCTCACCCACAGGGCGTTTCTCCCCATTTTGCAGTTTGCACTAGACATGACGAGAGAGGAGTACAACACACTGCCTGCCTGGAAGCAGGTGAACCTGAAGAAAGCAAAGGGTCTGTTCTGAGCGGGAGAGATGCTGGAGGGACCTCTGTCGTCACTTTCAATACCACTGGACCAGGGAAATGGGTATTTTTTTTTTCTTGGACTGGTATTTAAAAAAAAAAAAAACAACAAAGATTTTTTAAATGAGAGTTTTCCAAAACCTGAAGTGATCAGCTCTACTGCTTGTCCCGGATTTGTGCATTTTGTAAATGTTTAAGCGAGCCCTTTGGAAACGTTCTTTCCATGATTCAGCAGGTAATGTTAATAAAGGCGTCCCCCATATGCACATGCACGGCGGTTCCCGCGCTGCCCGCCGTGTCCTGTGGGCTGCCTACCTTGTTTTGGAAGGAATTCTCTTTCTAAAGCGTTATTTTGATAGTTTGTGGGTTCTAAAATATATATATTTATATAAACACCATTTAAATCAAATACATATTTAACAAAGCAGTATGTATTCATTCACTCTTAAGATTTGTTTTTCTTTTGGTGTCAAAATAATTTTAAAAGGTAGATGGAGTCGCTTCTGTGGCGTTAGCTCGGGCACCCCTCCGTATTTTCACACACGTTCAGAAATGTCTCCTTCAGCATTAGGTCTGACTTGTTCTGAGTGCTGCTTCTGGTGCTAAAATGAACAAATGAATTTGTACTTCCTGGCATGGGCTCTGAAGACTCTGTGCAAATCCACCTCTCAACCTTAATATCTCCCCGAAATGTATAGTGCCTTGTTTTTATGTACAGTTTATATACAGAAAAGTTTGCTCTGCATTTTTTGATGATGGTTTGGAACACTTATCTCCAATTTTACTCTCAAATGTAGAAAGGAAAAAAAAAATCTCAAATTTCTAACACCTGTTGTAAACATGAAACATGTCATTTTGCGATACAGAACTCCAAAATAAAAGCTTCAAGAATAAATACAGTAATTGATTGATTCACATTGGATCCCAGGCATGGTCCTTTCTGAACAATGTGGGGTTTTCTTTGTAAATGTTAACCTAGCATCAGTATTTTTTTTTTTTAATTTGACAGAGAGAGAGATTACAGGTAGCCAGAGAAGCAGGCAGAGAGAGAGGAGGAAGCAGGCTCCCTGCTAAGCAGAGAGCCTGATGTGGGGCTCGATCTCAGGACCCTGAGATCATGACCTGGAGCTGAAGGCAGAGGCTTTAACCCACTGAGCCATCCAGGCGTCCCAGTATTTTTCTATGAAATATTAACCACTATAACTTTTCATTTAGTTTAGGGCCAGATTTTTTTTTTTTAATAGGGTTATATAACTAAATAGATTTTGGACCTGTAACATTCGTTCTGAGTAGTAGACTGAAGACAGGTTTTTGCAAATCATCCCTCAACTGAAGCTTTTTACCATGAAACTGTTTTTGCATTTCTTACTTAGGATCTCAGTGTCTTTTTAAGAATGGGAAATCTAAAAATGAGAAAACTCCCCACAGGCTCCTATATTCATAAAATCCCACAACTGTGGTTTTGAATGAATACCAGAGACCTGCTGTGAATTGTTGTCCTACCCACCCAGCCCTGTTTTGGTCTCAGTCTTAACACATCACATAATAGCACATTGGCTTTACACATTGTCACTTAACGTTGCTTTGTGTCCTAACCCTGGGACTCCAGGTCAGCATCCTATTACCCGCTCTCTGGCCCACCGCTTTGAGACTGTGGGATGTTGGACAGTCACTGAACTTTCCCACCTTGATTGCCTCAGTTTGGGGGAAAAAAAAGAAAAAGAGTCAATACTAACTATCCTGCCCACTTCTGAGGATTGGTTCTTGGGGAGGATCAAGCAGAAGCTCTTTGGATATTTCAAGTGCTGATGCCTGCCGGTGTTGATGTTTCCATTACAGGAGCTGAAATAGGAAAGCTTTGGCAGTGAAGTATAGTAGTGTAGTCACACACCGCGGAATTACAGATTAACCCAGAATGAGTAGAACCTTCCAAAGAAATCAAAGTAGAGGGAAAGGAGACGGGGGCATTCAGAATTAGTGTCCCGTAGGCGGAACGCAAAGAGGAACAGGGGCTCGGAGCAGGTAAGCCAACCGGGCGAGTTTCCAAAGGACAGAGGCAGGGCGACCGTTCAGAGTCACCCAGATCCCTGCATACACAGACGGGAGCTCGGGTTGCTGGGAGGGCTTCAGTGGACAGCCTGCTGAGGCAGCAGATAAGATCGGTGTCATCAGCAGTGTAGACAGGGTGCCGGCAATTGGCTTCCTGCCTCTTCTCTGTAAAGGAGGTGCCCATCTCGTATACCTACTGACTTCCTATTTGCCTCTCTTCATCTGAGTCATTTCCTGCATCTCTTTCCTGCTTACAGACCCGGATCCTCTCTTCCTTGGTTTTTCTACTGCTTTTCCCTTCACAGCGGCAACTTTAGAACTTTGCATACGGCGGGAAGGACCCAGCCTAAAAACTGGAATTGCTGAATCTGAGCAACTCAGCCAATGAGTTGCTCCAGCGTTCCACGGAACGCCTTTCTCTATAGCCGCTCCAGAAGCAAACCACCCTGGGGTCCGTGTATTAAACACGGCAGAGTCGTGTAGCTGTCTTAATTTTTGATTTTTGAACCAAAGAACTTCAGAAAAGAGGAGTGCTTGTTTGGTTTAGGATTGCTGTCAGAGCTGCAGTGGGACACAGGACTACCACGTGTGTTCTGAGGCGATGGAGGAACTGCACAAATGCCATCAGTTTCCAGAGGACAGAGACCACTGTCCCTGTTCCTCTTAGGCCGTGCACAGGTCAGGGTCAGGGAAATCTGGCTCAAAGATCCACATCTTTCCCTCCTTATTTTAAAACTTTGGCCCCACGTTTAGAGCTCCCATTTTGCTAAAAGAAGATGCAGTCCAGAAACAGCTTGACAATCTATATCCATGTTGGTCTTTAGTTTTGTCATTTTTCTTTTTTCCTGATTATAAAAGTAACACTTCTGTCCATACAGAGACTTACACATGAACGTTCATAGCATTATTCATAATAGCACAAGCCCACAAACCCAGTTGTCCACTGACTAGAAATGGATAAATATGGTGTGTGCATGCAAAGGAATATTCTCTAACGACATGGAGAGCGAACTAATACACACTTCCACATGGTAAACCTCAAAAACACCGTCAAGCCAAAGAAACCGGTACGAAAGGCCACCTGTTGCTTAATTCCACGTATATGAAATTTCAGAAAATCCATTCAGAGAGGAGATCTATGGTGGCTGGGGAAGGAGGTAGGAGGGAAGGTTGCCTGCAAAGGAGCACAGGGATCTTTTGGGGGAGCGTGATGGAAACGTCTCGAACTGGACTTTGGCGATGGTCCCACAACTCTATAAATGAAGTCCTAGGACTTTATTGTATACCTTATACAGGTGGGTTTTCTGCCATGTACAGGTCGAGGACACTGATCAGTCTTGATCAATGTGAAAAATGCAAACATGAAAGTATGATGCAAATAACAGGATGCAAACGTAATATATAATTTAGGAATTGAGAGTCACAGGTGTCCCCATGGCTAAATAATCACTCATGCTGCTCATGAACGCAGTAAGGCAGACTAATTGGGACTATCACAATAGGTATATAGGGATCCTGGCGATGAGGTGTAGGGGAGAGAGATTGGGCTCAACTCCAGATACAAGGAAGAGTGGGAATTTATAGCCAAAGTCAGTGGAGAGAAAATGACTAAGAGGAAACACGAGGGAAAGGGGAGATCTGGCTACACTGACCTCACCAGATTCTTGCTGAAGCCAGGCCAGGGTGACCAGACAGCACCAGGGGATGGTGGAGAATGACGAACCCCATCAGATCCGAGGGCAATGGGATAATGAGGAGAGGGCAGGGGATCTGACTAAACCTATCTGACAGGATTTGTGCTAAAACTGTGCTCTTGGAGGACACGCTCAGGGACAGGACCTAGTTGGGCTCAGAGAAGGCTGACTAAAGTTTGGTCAAGGAGAATATCTTCATCCCCACTTCTCAAATCCAAGTACTTCAATAATTTGGCTTATGTTCTTCTAGATTTTTCTTTGCATCTATTAACAGAGATGTATGCTCATTTTTTTTTTTTTAAAGAAAAAAGTCACAGTTGTTCTCTGCCATCGTATTTTTCTGTTAACAATAGGGCTCCCACGTTGATTCTTCGATGTCTGTCTGAGCGTGTGTGAGGCTGAGGCCACCTGGGCCACACTGCAAAGGCCTAAGCCAGCAATCGTGGGGGCCCAGCTCCACCACCCCACAAGCATTCTCCAGTCCTCGCCGAGGATGGGCAGCATAAAACTGGGGCCCAGAGAAATGATCTAGGGATTTGTTTTCATGGGCCTTCCTCAATCCCCAGTCCAGAGTAAGGGCCAGAAGCTTCCAAATGGGCCTCTGTACAGAGCCTCGCTGAACAGCAATGACTAGTGAGTGACTAGGAAGTGTCAAGGGGACAACAGAAAATCACAGATCAAGGTAATGATTCAAACGCAAATGATGGGAAATAGAATATATACAATATGGCATTGGACCCAAAGAAAAATTTGTACCTTACTTCTAAAGAATAAATGCGTTGCAAATACTTGCTCTTTCTGCACCAGAAAAGGAAGGCTGGGCTGCTCCAGACGATGAAATTAGAGGTAACCCAAGAGTTAGATCAGAAAGATGCACTTGCAAGGGGAGAACATTGGAGGTTCTCAGTTCCTGTATGTACACCACGAATGTGCTGAAACGCCACCCCCCATGCTCACTGTTCGAATGCACACGGTATGACCTTGATCCTTAAGGATTGGGGGGAAGAAAGAGGAACAGATCAGGATCCCTTGTTTCTATCAACAAACTTGTCCCCTACTGAGCTTTTTCCCTCATGCTGAGTTTGAAAAAAAAGGCTACAGAAGTAGAAGTGAATGCAAGCTGAAGCGCAGGCAGGCAGTGTCCACACTGCCTCAGCCCCAAAACACCTGCACAGCCTTGCCGCACCGGCGGGACATGTTTCTGTCACCAAATGCCACAGAGCTCTGCAAGTCTCTTAACGGATAGATTGGAACTGACTTGCAGTATCTGGAAATTGACATCAATTGCCTGTTATTAAATCTCACTGAATTGTTAAGCCCAACCTTGCCATCCGAACACCATTTTAGCATTCACTCTGAGATGGTTCTATCTGGCTGTGTTATCTCCGTCCAGGTAAAGAAATACTAAACCGCCACTGAGCAAGGAGCCTTCTGTGTAAGTGGAAGCAAAGAAAAAGGAAAGGGGGCAGGTGGACAGATAAGCCTAAGCGGTCCTTTTTGGTTAGTGGTTTCTCCATATTAAAAACAAAACAAAAAACCCAAGCAACTAAACAATGCATTTGAGGACTGTTGGACATGCTTAGTGCCCGAGCCCATCTGCAGGGAAGATTATAAAACAGGCACCCTGCCTCCCGTCCGGCCGGGAATAATCAAGTTCCCTTCTGGACACTTGTGCATCCTGAAGGAGGTGACCATTCTGGTTTTTGAATCACAAAGAGTGAGCATGGAGCCCTCACTTGTCAATGATGACATCTTGGGATCCCAGGGGGGAAGCACTGTTTCTCCTTGTAGGCGGGAGTCTTCCCACAGGTCGGAGCTGACTGCAGGGGCAGCCACGTCATCTGCCAAGGTGCGTTTCTAGGCTCACATACTGGCTACTCCAGACCTGTCGTCTTTGGCAGCGGTCCATATTCCCCCAGGAGCACATGTGTTTACTGCTCGCTCACTCAAGTATTTATGGAGTGTGTGCACTACGAGGGGCTCAACAGAGAAGATAAATATGAGCTACAGCAAGGCTTAGATCCCACAAGGGGCCTTCCAGGGAAGGGGAGAATGATGATAACTCAACACAAATTATCAATAACGATGAAATGGGAGTCTGGCAGGGGTTGTACTGTGTACCCTTTCCCCCCAAAAGAAAGCTACGCAGGGTCCTAACTCCCAGGATCTCAGCATGTGACCTTCTTGGGAGACAGTCTATAAGTAATCAAGTTAAATGAGATTATTAGGGTGAGCGCCACGCTGATGTGACTAGTGTCCTTATATGAAGAGGAAATTTGGATGGAGAGAGAGAGGGAAGACAGCCGTCTGCAAGCCAAGGAGAACAGCCTCAGAAGAAACCAGGCCGAGGTGCTGACACCTTGACCTCAGACTCCTAGCTTCCCGAACTGTGAGACATTAAGTTTCTGTTGTTTGAGCCACTCAGCCGGTGTCACAGCCGGCCTAGGGAACGGACACAGAGCGCACACTGGATCTTCCCGTTGGAGGGAAGGGGGAGGGGGAGGAATCAGGGTAGCTTCCTGGAGGAAGTCCCATGGGGTAGGACTGGAAGGGCGGGTAGGATTTCTCACAGCAGCTGGGCATGAACCCATCAGGCAGCAGCTCCAGAGGGGAAGATTCGGAAAGGGAGATGTAGAGAGAGGGGGCCCACAAGTCTCCCCGCTACGGCATGGGCAGGCTGGGAGAATATCAGGGTCTCATGGATGCAGCGACAGGCGACGAAGGGAGATGGATGCTGGAAATGAACAAGCTGACTGACCCAGCAAAGGACACGTTCAGATGTGGGGAGGATCTGGTCACACCACCTGGGACTGACTCCTCTGGTCTCTAGGAGGTGTTAGGCCAAGCGGGCAGCGTCCCTTTCTCACAGTGACCTGGTGCACTTGTTTCCAGGGCTTGCTGGTCTCTCTGTTCTGTCTTGTCTTACACCGTGTGCTAGCACTTCTATCTTGTACCTTTACGTTCTCACAATCAAAGGTGTTGACTCTGCTCAATCCCCTTCTAGTCTAATCTCATAAAGGTATTTCTGAAATCTCTGGCAGACAACACAGTATGTGGGAAATGCTGGCATAGGGTTTTTACACAATAGTGTGTCTTTTAGAGTTATCCTGCGACCATGAAGGAGCTCTTAGAAGAGCTTTAGTCTTAGAAACTACTCAAGAGGACAAGACATGATCCTGTTGCACCAAAAATATTTAAGTTTCTGAATCTTGCACTTCTATTGCTTTTTTTTTTTTAAGATTTTATTTATTTGACAGACAGAGATCACAAGTAGGCAGGGAGACAGGCAGAGAGAGAGGAGGAAGCAGGCTCTCCACGGAGCAGAGAGCCCGATGCAGAGCTAGATCCCAGAACCCTGGGATCATGACCTGCCGAAGGCAGAGGCTTTAACCCACTGAGCCACCCAGGTGCCCCTTATATTGCTATTTGAAGTGTTAAATGTAAGCACTGTTTAAATATTGGTCCTTTTTTTTTTTTTTTGCTTTAAGATCCATTAACTTTTATTCCATCAAAACAAACTCTTTATCAAAGTATGCATGACGTCTAGGCACCTTACAATAATCATAAAATTGCTACTAGGAAACCAACTATATAATTTTTATAGCAACATTACAATATAGCAATACTTCACTTGGTACTTTAAAAAATAGACCTCCCGGGTGCCTGGGTGGCTCAGTGGGTTAAGTCACTGCCTTCGGCTCAGGTCATGATCTCAGGGTCCTGAGATCGAGTCCCACATTGGGCTCTCTGCTCGGCAGGGAGCCTGCTTCTCCCCTGCCCCTGCCTGCCTCTCCATCTACTTGTGATCTCTCTCTCTCTGTCAAATAAATAAATCTTTAAAAAAAAAATAGATCTCCCTCTCTCTCTCTCTCTCTCTCTCTCATATATATGAGATACACACACACACACACACACACACACATATCAAACCCTGGAAGATTGACTGGGCATAATGTAGATAAAAGACTAAGGCATGGAAAACTTCAGGGGTCCAGCGGAGAAGGAAGACCTGGCTACAGCAAAGGCAAAGCAAGACCAGACCTACATGAGGTTGTCTGCGCTCCATCCCTGTCTGATTGTGTTGAATAATCAAGACCAATGAAAGACCATTATCATCTCCATTAGGAGGCACTCAGGAGAGCAATCACATGCTCAGTCTTGTACCAGGTGATTTCATCCCATCCTGGGAAGCAGCCCCGTGAGGTGCTCATCATCCCTATGGTACAGAGAAGTAACTCGGAAGCCAAGTTCCTGCCTGTCTTCCCGTTGCCGGGAAATGGTAGAGGGTGAATTTGACTCTGCCTGATTCCACTGTACCCCCTGCCTCCACACGACCGGAAGAAAGCAGCTACCCGTTCTCACAATCTCTGACCCACCGTTTGACTCAAGTATCAGAAAGTGCCTCAGTTTGCCCACCTGCTCCCTCCTCCCTCATTGCCATGGCCATTGGGAGCGAAGATAACTGGAGGGGCTGCCGATGCCACAAACAACACGGGAGGGAGGACCAGTCACACAGCGAGGAGCATAGGCTCCCAGATTTGCAACCCCAGCCCCATCTCTTCCAGCCCAGGAGCCTGTACAAGTTCCTTAACCTCCCTGCGCCTCAGGTTCATGGGCTTGATGAACCTGGCACCGCCCTCCACAAGGCTGCCTGGAGTAACAATGTGTGCAAAGTGCCGTCCGGCCACCAGACATGTCGATGACAGGGGAAAGTTGCCATGTTGTAAAGCCATCACCCATGCCAGCCAGAGCACCCAATGGGAAAGGTTCATTCGAGAAGTAAGCCGGGGAACCCACTGATACTTGCACGACCTCGACATTCAGGCTCCCTGGGGGCTTAGGCTGGGCCCAGGACTCCCCCAGGAGGAATTGGGGGACCATCACTGCATAGGAACTCCACCGGGGACACGGCATTACGCGGCTCGGCCCACATCCAACACTGCCCTTGCTTGAGGGATGGCAGACACATCTTGGAAATTGAAAGCTGCATCACGGATAGTTTTAATGTCATCTTCAGTAGGACCCCAGCCAGGGTTGGCGGTGGGGAGAAAAACAGGCCAGCTTCAAGGGCCACGCAGGTGGGTCCTTCCAGCCCAGGCAGGACTCTGTATGCAGGGCTCCCCTCTAAAAGCTGGGTGGGGCAAGGGAGGCTTCCTCGTCCCCATGTGCTGAACTCTGCCACTTCCCAAGTTGTGGGAGAAAGACTGGGGCCCTCTTGCCCTGATTCCAGCCGCAGCAGGGTTTTGCCTCACTTCGCTCTGGGATTCTGATGGCCATAGGCGCCTGTGGACAGGCTTCCTGAGCATGATCCCACTCGGCGATTCTTGTTTGGGGTCCCCAGGGGGGCAGCAGGTGGGAAAGGAGAAGCCGAATCACCCTGTACTCTAGGAGAAAGGATGGGTAGGCCTGGAAAGGAATTCCAGGTTTCCATTATCCGGGAGAACAGATGGAGATTATTTTTTTTTCATCTCTGTTCTCTCGGAGAGAGTAAAATATTCCGATGGCATCCCCACCACTGTTTTGGGGACCCGGGTGGGTGCCACGGCAGGTGACCAGATGCCTTACGTGGGGTCGTCATGAAGCCAGGCTTCGTGGCTGCACCAGACCTGGCCACACCAGACCCCCCGCCCCACCACCCCCAAGCACGTGCACTGCCTCAGGGAGAACAGTGCTTGCTACACAAACAACTTCAGACAAGTGTCCAGAAACCCACCCCTGGTGGGGCCTTTCCCTTAGCCCCACCCACCCAGGCAGGAAATTTCTTCAATAACACAGATTTTCACCCCAGTCAGAGGTTTGCTGTTTATATACAAATGGTCCTTTGATTGATATTGATTCTGAAATTTATATAGATTTATATTGATTCCAAAATAAACTGTCAGCTGCATTCTCCTGCTGAAGAAGCCAGGACTGGGAGCTGGGACTGGCCAGGGAAGGAAATGGGGAGATGACAGAGGCACAAAGCCGGCGACAGGCCCAGACTGGGACGAGCTGTATCACCAGAAGGTGGCGCTGTTGCTCACCATCAGCCTCAGAGGAGCCCGGGGAGCGCCCCTGGCGCCCTTCCCCTGGCAGCTAGAGCCAGTCCTGACCCACCCGGGTGGGATAAGACCTTCCCAAGACCCTAGTGGACCCTGAGGAACACCCCCTTCCCTCACGGGTGTGTTTATACCCCAAAGAACTTGAGTCCGGTGACCTGGAAAGAGGAGTCCCTATCCTGTCTCTTCTCAACCTGTCTCCGACTGGGGCTCCAGGAACATTTCCAGAAGCAAATCCAGAGACGCCATCAAGCAGTGAGCAGCGAAAAATCGCAAACACCAAACTTCCCAAAGACAGGGGCTTCTGGGGGCCGGGACAGCCTGGCTCTAAGGACCTCTCCCCCGTATACACATTTTTTTTTTTTCGTCTTTAAATGTCTTCCCTTCCCCGCTTCTGTCATCTGTAGGATGAAGGTGATACCTTTCTTAGACTCAATTAGTTAATGTCAGGAAAGCTCTCTGCTGATGAAAAGTGCTAAATTCTATTTATCAAATACTTAATTAGCCACCGTTGGGGGATGATCTGTAATCATCTATTCAATGTGCTGAATAACCAGAGAAAATGGCACGAACAGAAAAATGATTCTAAATACAGGTTTTCATAGATTCTGTGCCTGTCGGGACAACGAGAGAGACTTTTCAAATTAGCTCTCCATTTCCGCCCTGGCTCTCGGGGTCCTGAGGAGACAGTCTCCCTTTCCATTCGCCTGGTGCATACGACCGCCCCTCCACCCGCCCCGCTTGGCCCTGGGCGTGTACTGGGCCCACCTCCCTTTCCAGTCCGGAGCTCCTCTCTGTCCTGGCACGTCCCCTTCTCTGTCCTACTCAGGGTACTTCCCTCACGTCCTGTCTGTCACATGCCTTTCCCCTTGCTGCCCTGGCAGGGGCTCTGTGAGGAGGAATTAGGTCACACAGGAGATGTGGGCAAGTTCAAAGGAAAGATACCAAACCCGCTGAGAGTGAAGGTGACTCAGAGGCATTTCCAACTGCTTTGCAGCAACATGGCCCAGTTACTTTCAGATCAGGGCTCCCAGGCCACCAACACCATGCTGTTCTACTTGGGCACGCAAGCCTCTAAAAGCAAAATCCCCGCCCCCACCCACATTCATTCATCCTGCACATCTGGACTGAGCACCTGCTGCTAGAATAAAGACTCTCCCAGACACACACTTGAAATGGTACCAGTGATGGCCTTGGACTTACTGCTAAAGCGAAATATTCAGAAAACTAAAAACAAAACCCTCAGCCAGATACATGGTGAACATGGGTGACATTTGGGGGCCTCCAGGAAGCAGTCACCAAGACATGGTGAGACATGCAAGACATTTACTGGGAGGAACATTTATTGGGGACATGCAAAGAGGGGGAGCAAGAGAAGGCAGAGGGAGCCTCCTGATGGTGATGGAGGCTGGACAGCCAGGAAGGGGGGAGGGAGGAAGGATATGGGAGAGTCAGCTTCAGCCTGAAAGACAGTGCTGAGAGATTTTTGGCCAGCCCGTGGGCAGCCCTAGAACCAAGGCTGCTCTTTTGAGGACATCAGCAGAAAGGGTCAGGCCCTGAAACCACCTGGGCTGGGTCGCTGGCCAGACCTGATCATGGCCTGAAGGCCTAGAAGCCTGGAAGCTGAGCGGGGAAGGTGGGGGGAGGAGGGCCACTGAACCAAAGGCTTAACTACAATCAGTAAATGGTTAATGATGGAACCACCAGACAAGACAGTAACGTCCGTTTGGGAAAAACTAGGAGAAAAAATAGAGAACAGCTACATATACGCAGACACGTGTCTGTTCCTGTCTATGCAGAGGGGGGAGACGGTGGGGAAAGGAGGGGGTGAATCAGACTTCAAATGGGCTCCTGTCCCAGGCAGTAAAACTGCTACCGCTGGCGATTCCTCTTTTGTATCAGTCAGAAGTCACTGGCACCTCCAGTGGACAAAAATCATTCTCAGCTTATCCATTTCCTACAGGCTAACATGTACCATTAGAGTCTGGGTCCTAATCAAAGCTGTGATCAGACAGGATGGCACTTCCTCAAGTGGCCCCGTGGCTGGTGGCTTTACCGGGGGCCAGTCCGGCTGCCAGTAGCCAGGAAGTCATCTTTGCACGTTACTTCCAAGTTTTGGCTAATCATTACTTCCTTGGGAAGCTTACATTCTAGTGGGACGAAGACATAAGGAAACATTATTACATGTAAAACATTCCATGGCGAATGCCAGCCCCAAGAGGGGTACTGGACTCAGCCTAGATTGTGGGGACACAGGGCTTTCCCAGGAAATGGTGCATGATGGGAGCCAGACGGCTGAATGAGTTAACCGGGTGCCAGGGGCTGGGTGGGAAGGAAGAAGCAGGAGAAATCAGCACCAAGGCTCTGAGCGGGGGGTGCGTTGGAGAATT
The DNA here is from genome assembly GCF_022355385.1 of Mustela nigripes. NCBI lineage: Eukaryota > Metazoa > Chordata > Mammalia > Carnivora > Mustelidae > Mustela > Mustela nigripes. The sequence goes on from NC_081562.1 coordinate 137,907,126, forward strand.
ACAAATTGTTCATTGGGCTGAGGGTGACCAGGGGATGGTTCTGGGACTGGAGCAAGCAGGAGAGCTAGCGGGGACACAGGTACAATGATGAATTGTCTTGTGTGCCAGGCTCAGGAGTTGGGGTTTTTATCCTGAATGAGAGGAGGAGACACTGAAACATCTGAAGGGTCAAGGTTACTGATAAAGCCCACTCTGGCTGGAGTATAGAAAGGGAGTTGGAGGGCACTGAAGGTTTAATAGCAGGCAGGACAGGGGCTGTCATGATCTAGGTAGGACGTGATGGTGGTCCAAACTAGGGTGACCCTAGGGGTACCTACTGGATCCTGGGTCACACACCCAGGCTATGGGGACACTTGGTGAGCTGGGCTGACCTGGACCTCCACCTATGCAGGTTACCATCGCTCTTCAGAAGGCCTCTTGGTCAGCTAAATGAAGGATGCCAGGGCTGAGAAAGAGACACCTGGGCCTCAAAGTCCTGTGCAGCTATGGAAACTGTGCACGGGCACGCAATCAAAATTAGTCTGACCACCCTACCACCATTCAGTAAATATTTACTGCTCACCTACTGTGTGTCAGGCCCTGTCTGGACTCTAGAGATACAAAGAAGAATAAGAACAGATGCTCTCAGGAGCTTTCCCGCCAGTGAGGGGCACATGACAATCCATAAATGCAAAGTGACTTTGTGTAATTTCACGAGCTTTCTGCATCTGTGGTTTGCTGTGCCTCATTAATCTTGGGAAGGTTGTCTGCCATTATTACTTCAAATATTTGTTCTGCTCCCTGTTCTTCCTTTTCTCCTTCTGGTATTCTGATCATGCGTCTGTTACATCATTTGTAATTGTCCCATGGTTTTTGGCTGTTCTGGATTATTTTTTCCCCTTTAGAGTTATATTGATAGATCTTCAAACTCACTGATTCCACACTCAGCTACGTTGAGTCTACTGATGAACTCATTAAAGGCGTTCTCCAATGTCCAGCGTTTCCTCTGAGGCTTTCTTATCTCTCTGCTTACATTCCCCAGCTGTTCCAGCATGTGGGTCGACTTTTTCCAGCAGAGCCCTTCACAAATTAATCATCGTTACTTTAAATTCCCACAGTGAGCATTCTTAACATCTGTGCTATATCTGAGTCTCGTTTTGATGCTTGCTTTGTCTCTGCAGATTGTGTGCTTTCTTGGGTTTTGGTGGGGCTGGTTATTCTTTGGTTGTTGAAGGCAGGAGATGCTATACTGGGTAATGAGAACCAAGGTCAATTGTCCTCTTACGAATTTCTAATAATTCTGCCAGGAGTCGGCAGATTTGGCTAATGTTTTCTATGTCTATAGGTGCTGGGGACTCTAGGGTTCTTTTCTTTTTTTATATTTTATTTATTTATTTATTTGACAGACAGAGATCACAAGTAGGCAGAGAGGCAGGCAGAGAGAGAGGAAGAGAAGCAGGCTCCCTGCTGAGCAGAGAGCCCAACGTGGGGCTCAATCACAGGACCCTGAGATCGTGACCAGAGCCGAAGGCAGAGGCTTTAACCCACTGAGCCACCCAGGCACCCGGACTCTAGGGTTCTTTTTTTTTTTTTTTTTTAAAGATTTTATTTATTTATCAGAGGGAGAGAGGGGGAGAGAGCAAGCACAGGCAGGCAGAATGGCAGGCAGGGGCAGAGGGAGAAGCAGGCTCCCTGCTGAGCAAGGAGCCCGATGTGGGACTCGATCCCAGGACTCTGGGATCATGACCTGAGCCGAAGGCAGCTGCCCAACCAACTGAGCCACCCAGGCGTCCCTCTAGGGTTCTTGTGTTTGCTTTTTTGTCTTTCCTCTTGACTTTGGGCTTCCCTAAGTACTCCTCCTGAGAGGAGGAGGTTAAGATATGGTTGTTAAGATAAGGTTGTTATACTACCATTCCTATAGGGAGCCTATTAGCCCTGTGGGTGTAGAGAAGGAGGAGGGAGCTCTAATCTTCCAACCAATCTCGGGCCTACAGTGGGCCTGTGCTTCCAGTCCAAGGCTTGGCTTTCGGGAATGGTGAGGCAGGAAGGTAGAGCAGGTGGGGTGGGAGGGCTGCTGTTCCCCTGGAGGCAGGCCTTTGTTATGGAGAATGCTCTGGTACATTCACCAGGATGGCTCTTGCCTGACCCCAGCCGGAGCCAGGGACCTTCCCCAGGCCTTCCCAGGAGAACATGGTGAATTCCTACAGCTGGAGCCCAGAAAGCGTGGGGTCTCCCAAAGGACTGGCATCCTCAGGAATTCGTGCTCTCGCACTAGTCCACACGCTGCCTTCAGCAGTTCTTCAAAATGTTTGTACCAGTTCATGGTACCTACATTGTACTTCTTTTTAGGCCCTTACGTATTACGTATTACGTATTCTACCTTCGAGAACAGTCATCTGTGTATTTACCTTCACTCCTCAACTCGCTGTAAGCTTTTGAGGGAAAGACGATGTTTTGCTGATCTTAAATCCTGTAGGCACATCATGAAACAACTCTTTGTGCTGTTGAATAGATTTGGCCCATTGGTTTGTCCCTGTCATGTTTACCCCTTGACTTCGCCATGATGCAACCAAGCAGGAAGTGGGTCACAGGTTCCTCACTCAGAATGAGGAATGGGATCCATGCAGGGCAGACAGCCCAGACTTGGCCCCAAGCTCACCCTGCCACTTGGGCCTGGTGGTGGGAGCCGGGTACAGAAGAGGATCTTACCACTCACTCACTGTGCACTTTGGGCCACTCACTTAAGCTGTGTCTGAGTTTTCTTATCTTCAAAGCCAAGGTAATAACAATGCCTGACCAGGGAAGCTGGGATGACCACACAAGACAAAGCACATGGGGTGCTTATCACAGAGTCTGATTTATAGGACACTCCCCCTAAATGTAGTCATTATCACTCAAGTGACTGAAGGAGGGGGAGCCATAGAGAAAATCGTGACTAAAGTTACTGATAGCCTAAATCATTTGATTATTTTCACATTTTTATTGATAACACTTAACCTGGAGAGGGAGGTGTGGAACAAGCAGAGCCGGTAGGTTTATAAAAGAACACAACTCCTCTGGAGAGCAATTTACTAAGAACCTTCAAGGTGCTCACATCACTTGATCAGTAATTACTGATCAGGAGTATCATGGAGGAGATTCTGGGCGATCTAGATCATAAAAACTCACAAAAATACAGAAAAAGCTGGTATCAAAAGCATTAATCCCAGAATTGTTTGTAGTAGCCAAAAATTGGAATTGAGCAAATATTATACAAGGAAATATTTAAGAAAAGTTTCACATGATGTCAAAATGTATGTAGTTAGGAAAAGCACACCTACGAAGATTTTTTGATGACTTATTTATAATGTTTATATATTTGTTATTAATTATTATTATATATAATTATATATAAATATAATAATTATATTATATTAATATTTATAAAGTGAGGAAAGTAGACTACAAAAAATTTTATACATGAGCAGTGATGTAAAAAGTATGCACATAAAGAAGAGAATATAATATACGGAAGCGTGAGTATTGGGTTGCCTCCAAGTGAGACGATTATGGACAGTTTTGGTTTTCCTTTTTTGACAGTTTCTAAAATGAGAATGTACTATTTTTCTAGTCAGAAAGAAAAATCATGCTATTTTAAAAGATGCTTGAGGGACGCCTGGGTGGCTCAGTGGGTTAAGCCACTGTCTTCGGCTCAGGTCATGATCCCAGGGTCCTGGGATCGAGCCCCAAATCAGGCTCTCTGCTCAGCAGGGAGCCTGCTTCCTCCTCTCTCTCTACCTGACTCTCTGCCTGCTTGTCATCTCTCTCTGTCAAATAAATAAATAAAATCTTAAAAAATAAATAAATAAATAAATAAAAATTAAAAAGGATGCTTGAGAGGGACACCTGGGTGGCTCTTTTGGTGAAATGTCTGGTCATGATCTCAGGCTCCTGGGACAGAGCCCCATGTCAGGCTTCCCGCTCAGCGGGGGGTCTGCTTGTCCTTCTCCTTCTCCCCTCCCCCCACTTGTGCTCTCTCTTTCTCTCGCTCAAATGAATGAATAGAATATTTTTAAAAAGATGTTTGATAATCAGTGGGTTTGATAACTGTGGATCAAGAATATATCCAAGGTTATATATCAGTGACACCCCAGCGGTAGCTTCTGAGATGTGTGATCTCGACCCCATTCCTGAGCTCATTGGTTCCCCTCTCTGGACCTTGGTGGTCTCACCTGTAGACCAGGGACAACTAATCTTCACCCACCTGGCAGGTGGCCAGACCCGGAGCCGCCGGAAAGGCTTGCCTTCTGGTCTCTGATGATCCTTCATGGGGCCACTTTTCTCAAAGTACAGACACACATGCCTAGGGCTGGCTGACTGGAGACACAAGCATGGCGGACACTGTGTGCTTCTCCACGTGGTGCTGAACAGGTGACAGTGGAGGGGGAAGTCAAGGGCAGCGGCTGCTCTGGGCTGACCACACCTGCCGGAGCCACTCTGGGCAGGAGTTTCAGAAAAAAAGGGACCAGGCTCTGTCCTTTCCTCTCATGCTGTGGTCCCGCCAGGTCTCCTTCACCCCCAGACCACTGGGCACTGGGCCTTAGCTTCTCAGGCAGAGGGCACACCTGCAGTTCTCCTCTAAAATATTTGAGGAGCAAAGGGCCCCACAAGCAGGACTCCAGGCCCTTCTGGCCTTCCCTCTCCCCTTGCTCATAGGAATTGGAGGAAGAACTTCTGCTGTGAACATGAGTCTGGGGACCCAGGAACTTGACAGTAGCAGCCATCCATTGTGGTCCTGGAGGACGAGGCAGGCTGTCCCAGGACACACCCTCACAGGGGGCCTTCTAGTGGAATGAGCAGGTCAGGCACCTGAGGAATTCTCAATCAGGTGCTCCTGTGTGGGCCTAAGCTCAAGGAAGACTCTTCCCAAGCAGCCCGTCAGCCCAGGACGAGGCAGGGGTGCAGGAGAGTCTGCTTGCTTTGGCCAGACAAATGCAGGGAGATGGGCCAGGCAGGGGCATGTGGAGTCTGGCGGCCAAAGTCAGATCCATGCCCCACCTCTTACTGGCTACTGCATGCTGGGGAAATGATCTGGTCACTTTAAGCATGGGTTTCCCCATTCAGCAAATGAGGGGCACCCTGGCACCTATCACAAAGGGTCACAGTGAGAATAAGCTCGTGCCCAGCAAGGGCATCCTCCGTTGTCTGGCAGGTGATGAGGGCGTGAGAAAGGGCTAGTTTGATTATAAGGCTCCCACTCAGGTCCAGCAGCCTCAGGGGCAGTGAGGGGAATACAAAAGGTGAAACCACATCCCCACCTCCGATGAGGCAGGACCAACCCCAGGAAACAGTTAAACATCCAACCGACGGGTGATTAAATGCAAAAGTGACAGGGAGGCCACGATGCTATTTATATCAGCAGCAGGCTGGAGGCCGCCCAAATGCCCTGCAAGCCCATAATGATTAAGCAAACCCCCAAGCTCCGCGACAGGACAGCCAGCCCTCTGCTGCGCCCTTGGAAATGGCAGGCGTGCTGCCGATGTCCATACATGGACATGCACCTCCGAAATCAACATTTCCGGAAGGAAATCGTGAGATGGCATGTGCACACCAAAGGCCGTGACAGATGAATATCTGGGAAACACACACCCTCACCCTGCTCCAGAGGTCGAGAAGGAATCTGGAGGGAAGGAAGTACTTTAAAGTGGAATACTCAGTCCTTATCCCCTATACCCAAGTGCTTAAGGACCCGGGGTTTTTAAACAGTAATAATGGTGCAACTGGGCAGCCTTAGAAGGATTCAGAGCAGGGAAGGGGGTGTGCAGGGCAGAGGGATGAGGGAGGCTTCCAGAGAGGATGGGGTTTGAGCCAATGTGGAAGGCTTTGTGGATCCAAATAAAGGAGCTGAGTGGTCCCAGGGGAACAGCTGGGACTCCCTTCCCCTGCCGGTCTCTCTGGCCCAAGAAAGTGAGTTAAATGCTCTTAACGGCAGTATGAGAAGTGGGTACAACAGCACTGGGTGGGCCCTTTCTCAGAAGGAAAGCCATTTTTGTATAGTAGGCAACAGGGCTTGTCTACACCCGCTGATGGACTTAACGCCAAGTTCTCGCCGGTGTGATGGGGCATCGGGGGCCAGCATCTTGACTGGCTCTGTGTTGGGCTCTCTCTCAGTTGGAAAGTTTGCATTCATGAAGACACACAACAAGGCTCCAAATAGGGTCACCAAGGCACCAGAGTGAGCGCTTGGAAAGAGTTAAAAAATCCACCCCTCTCTTGCCAGAGGAGCCGCGGAGGGCAGCTCATGGCACTAACCCTGAATCTGATTTCTCAGGCACTTGGGGGGCTCTCATTTCCCTGACTGAGTTTGTGGGGTACGTGGCCAGCTGTTGTTTGGGCCTGACCAACCTCCAGGCACTGGCTCTTGGGTCTGACTTTCGTCCCCGTCACGTGAACCTGGAGGTATCCATGAATGTCACAGAACAGATGGTGGCACCTGACAGATGCAGGTTCGAATCCAGACTCTGCCACTGAACTGTGATCATGGAGTTTTCCAACCTCTAAAAACTTCCAGTTACTATGAATAAAATGAGGGATAGTGACATCTCTCTCCAGGATTCGAGAATTAGCAATAATGTAAGTGTTCACACAGATCAAAAACTCCAGGAGTGGGGAGCGTTACCTTATTTTTCTGGTTGACAGCACACCTGTGATGGAAGAGTGACCATTTTTGTGGGACCTCCGTACACCAGAGACACAAACCTGCAGCACGAACATGGCCTCTGCCCCAGCCCACACTTTCTCTCCCCTGCTCGCAAGTCCTCAACTGACTGGATTTGGGGTTTTCTGCTCCAGTCTGGGGAAGGTCAGTGGTGGTTTGTGCATCAGGGATGGGTTCCACCTGCCAGGCAGTAAGGATGGTGCTCAGGGCAGGGAACGGGGGACAGGAGGCCCTTGCTGCTGAGGCCTAGCCACAGGTGGCTTCTAGAAACCCCACAGAAGCAGCCCCATCCAAGGAGCACCTCCAGAGTGCACCAGCCACCTATAGTATAACAAGACACAGATACAGTTCCTGACACAGAGTTCCTCAAACCCTTGGAATTTCCTGAGTGATAGAGGTGATAGGATTGTCTTTTGTTCTACTCTTTGGTCTTTGTCCCTGGTTCCTGACAACAGAGCCCCTATATTTCTTGGGATTTCCTGGATAATTGGAGCATCTTTTGTTCTAAGGAGACAACTCTCCCTGTTGCCCTAGATAGCTTCAGGATGGGGCAGGTTGCCAGGTTAGACCTTGATTAGAAGCCTGAAACTTTTGGCCCTTCCCCGCCCATCCTTGGGGGGAAGGGGATAGGACTGGAGAATGAGGTAATAATCAATCATGTCTATGGGAGGAAGCTTCCATAAAATTCCCAGAAGCATGGAGTTTGGGGAGCTTCTAGTTTGGGGCATGCATCTGTGAGGCAGGAGGGGGGCACACACTAACCCCACAGGAACAGAGGCTGCCATGCTCAGGACCCTTCTGGACCTTGCCTTGTGTATTGATTCATCAGATTATTCATTTGTGTCCTTTATATTATCCTTTAACACAAAGTGAAAAGTATATATAAAGCATGTTCCTGTGTTATGTGAGGTGTTTTAGCAAATTGTCACAGGAATCCTGGACTTACGGCTGGTTGGTCAGAAGCATGGCAAAGCCTAGGCCTTGTGGCTGGTATCTAAAGTGGGGGTGGTCTTGAGGAACTAAGCCCTTACGTGGTAGGATTTGCCCTCACTCTGGGTAGTCGGTGTCAGAATCGAACTGCACTGTTGAACACTCATTTGTGTCAGGAGAATCAGAAAACTGATTGTTGGCACTGGAAAATAAAAACACCATCATCTACACTTTCACAGTGACCAGGAGCCCTGAGAAGTAAGGGAGACATCATAGCACAGAGTCATTTAGGAAGGACCCCAGCAGGGGCCTCTGAGAACCTTCCTGAAGACACACAAAGGCCTCCATGGACAAGAGTCCAGCTCCATCTTTCCTCCAAACCAAGGTCTCTAGGGCACTTTAGGGAATCCTAACAGGTCAGAATACTTCTAAACACTTTTTTCCCCCTAACACTTGAGTTCTTAATTAATATTGGTGGCTCGTTAAAAGATCTCAGGTGGTGTATGTCATGCTATATCTCAGGTGTCCAAAGGACAAATATTTGTCCTTTGAAATATAAATATTTGTATTTGTCACACTGACACCCACTCTTGCATCTGACAGAACCCTCAAGAAAAGAAAAAATAAGACAAATAAATGTTTGCAAAGATCTGTAAGCCCAATATTGCAGCATCTTCTCTGGTCTTTGCCCTGCCCCCCCCCCCCGCCCCAGGCATTTCCCTGTTTAGTTTCTCTTCAAATCGTCTTAGACACTTCAAACCCAAATTATCCAAAAGTAAACTCACAGTTTTTTCCCCAACCTTGGTTGCCAGCCCCATCTGATCCTTCTTGAATTTCCACATCAGTAAATGGCATCAATGGTCATTTTCCAAGCAAGAAACAAAGTCATCTGTATTTCCTTTATTCTCACCACCCAAACCAAACCATCACCAAGAAGCCACCATTTTGTTTCCCAAATAACTCTAAATCCACACAGTGCTCAGCGCTCTCCCCGCTGTCCCCCTAGTCCAGACTGTCTTTATCTCTTGCCTGGATGACTGTGGTAGCTACCTCTTTGGATCCAGTGAGATTTTCTTCCAACCTTATTCCCACCCTGCATCTATAAGGATCTTTCCAAAAAATCATGGCTGTTACCAGTGCTCCCTACTTAAAGCCTACCAAGGGCTTCCCATTGCTCTTAAAATAATAAACAATTCTCTACCAAGCCTACAAGGCCTCTATTCAAACGCCTCTGTTCTCTGTGCAAGCCATACTGGCTTGTCTAATTTCTCCCATGTCCCAGTGATCCTCTCAAAAAGACCTCTGCACATACTGTTTCTTCCATCTAGAATGATCAAATGCCACAATAACTACCCCTTCATCTAGCTAGCCTCTACATGACCCTTGGATCTCTGCTCCAGCATCATTTACTAAAAACCTTCTCTGACTGCTCAGTTTAGGTGGTTCCTTTATCATAAATTCCCCTTGAACCTTATTCTTTTCCTTCCTCAGAGCGAATCTCAATTTGCAATTGCATATTATGAATGGGATTGCTTGATTGATTTCTCTGCATCCCAGAAGCTTAACACAGTAGTAGGTTCTTAACAAATATGATTGAATGAATGAATGAGTTAAATGACATATCCTTTAGCAATCCAAGATTTATGACATCACAAAATAGGTCAAGGCCCAAGTTCCACATAGTCACAGGGATAGGTTCTTATCTGAGATAGGGGGGATTGTAAAGCTGGGAACAACAAATAGGGAAGCCATCATGCAAATGTGTGGTTATTCAAAGTCAGTCTCCTAGAGAAAAGGCCACAGGCTAAGAGAAGAGTCAGGTCCAGAGGCTTTGAGAATTAATCCAATTCTATTTGGAGAGTAAACCTCTGATTTCAGAAAGTCTGCCACAGCAGCTTTGGAAGAGTGCCAGGAGCATTCTTGATTATCATGGGGCCAGAAATCATCCCACTGGTATTCATTTGGAGGGCCAGGGAAAATAACAACCCTTCAGTGTTGAGTCAAGCCCATGCCACAGACACTTTTCATGCTCTAATGCCAACATCACCTATGTTGAGAAACACCAAAGGGAATCTGGGTAGGGGAGGGCATAATACAATTACATATCCCCCTAAACAAGCCCCACGATTCTAAGAAACTGAGCACTCAATACTAAGAAAAGAGGAAATCACTGTTTATTAAGATAGAGAACCAAGCTGTGGCAACAGCTGCCTCCTCTTTTTTTACCAGTCCTGGTGCCAAAGCAAAGCGGGACCCTCATGGCCTGGCTAAGGCTGGCATGCATGCTTGCAAGCATGTGCATGTGTGTGCCTTTGGATAGATTCTGGCTGGTGAACACAGACACACATGTGGATGGATATGCATGGTCCAAGGACAGTTGATCCTTACCTTGCCCATGTCTTTTGTCTGGGTAAACTTGGAGGCTCAATATGGGCTCAAGGAGCCACCAGCTGGGTGGATGCAGATCCCCCCAGCTCCCCAGCCTGGACTCCTCTCTCACTGATTCCCCGCAAGATCAACAGCTCAAAAATAGAAGTGCTAGAAAGTCCCCCAAGCAAAAGTCTGTTGGCACTCTCTCAGGAAAGTCTGCACTCTCTGGCAGATGCCTTCTTATCAGCTACTTCTACTTTGCTGCTGCTGCCCCAGTGGTGCCATTTCTACAACCTCATTCTAACCACCCAACAGTCCTGGGCAAACAGCTCACCCCCATTCCGTAATGTCTGCTGGCACTGCACCCCCAGACCAGGACTGAGCAGCCCTGCCCTGCCTGAACTGGTCACATGACCCTACCAGAGACCATGGGCACCACAAGCCACACAGAGCATGCATTTCTGAACCCCAAGAGTCTGAATACTTGGAGAGACAACTTAAGACACAACCACGATCTAAGGCAAGGTTGAAGAATAAGGTTCATCTCCTACATAGAGGTACCCCGTCAAGACAGGGAGAGAGAGCAGTTTCACATAATACACAGAAACAAACATAGTCAAGCAAATGAGGATACAAATAAATTGTTCCAAATAAAGGAACAAGATAAAATCTCAGGAAAAAAAAAAAACTTAATAAAATGGAGATAATTTACCTGGAAAATATACCTGATAAAGAGTTCAAATTAATGGCCATAAAGATGCTCACCAAACTTGAGAGAACAGATGGTCATAGTGAGAACTTCAGTAAAGAGAGAAAATATAAGAAAGTACAAAGCAGGACACTCACAGAGCTGAAGAATACAATAACTATACTGAAAAATATACTACAAGCATTCAACAGCAGACTAGATGATACAGAACAGATCAGTGACCTGGAAGACAAGGTAGTGGAAAGTATCCAAACAGAACAACAAAAAGAAAAAAAAAAAAAAAAGAATTTTTAAAATGAGGATTGCTTAAGGCATCTGTGGGATGACAACAACAAGCATATTAACATTCTCCTGAAGGAGAATAAAGAGAGAAAGGGGCAGAATATTTACTACAAGAAATAATGTCTGAAAACTTCTCTAACCTGAGGGGGAAAAAACAGACAAGCAAGTCCAGGAAGCACAGAGTCCTAAATAAGATGAATCCAATGAGTTCCACACCAAGACAAATTATCATTAAAAATGTCAAATTTGGGGCACCTGGGTGGCTCAGTGGGTTAAACCTCTGCCTTCAGCTCAGGTTATGATCTCAGGGTCCTGGGATAGAGGCCCACATCGGGCTCTCTGCTTGGCAGGGAGCCTGCTTTCCCCACCCCTCTCTGCCTGTTTCTCTGCCTACTTATGATCTCTGTCTGTCAAATAAATAAGTAAAATATTTTTTAAAAATGTCAAAAGTTAAAAATAAAGAGAGAATCTTAAAAGCAGCAAGAGAAAACAAATGGTTACATAAAAGGAAATCCCATAAGACTATCGGATTTTTCAGCAGAAATTTTGCAGGCTAGGAGCGAGAGACATGATATATTCAAAATGCTAAATGGAAAAGACTTCCAACCAAGAATATTCTCTCTGGCAAGGTAATCATTCGGAACTGAAGGAGAGATAAAGAGTTTCCCAGACAAGAAACAGCTAAGGGAGTTTATCATCACTAACCTGGCCTTACAAGAATTGTTAAAGGGACCTCTTTGAGCTAAAAAGAAAAGGTCATAACTAGAAATAAAGTATACCTCACTGGTAAAGGAAAATATAGTAAAGGTAGTAGGTCAACTTCTTATAAAGCTAGGATGAAAGTTCAAAGAAAAAGGTGGTAAAAACTACACAATAGTTAGGTAAGGGATACACAAAATAAAAATCTGTTACAGATGTCAAAAACAAAAACTGAGTAGGGAGTAAAAATGTAGTGCTTTAGAATGCAGCCAAATTGAAGTGACTATCAACTTAAAGTAGGCTGCTATATAAATAGGTAATTACATACAAACCTCATGATAACCATAAACCGAAACCTTATAATAGATGCATAAAAAAAAATTAGAAAGGAACCTAAACATAACACTGAAAAATGTCATCAAACCACAGGGAAGAGAGCTAGAGAAGAAAGGAACAGAGAAAAGCCACAGAACAACAAGAGAACAATGAGCAAAATAGCAATAAATATATGCCTATCAATAAGTAATTTAAACATAAATAGATAAGTTCCCCAATCAAAAGGCATAGTGTGGCTGAATGAATTAAAAAAGAATATGACCCATCCATATGCTGTCTACCAGAGACTCTCTTCAGAGCTCAAGACACATAGACTGAAAGTAAAGGGATGGAAAAAGAAATTCCATGCAAATGGAAATGAAAACGCTGGGATAGCAGTACTTAATATCAAGCAAAATAGACTTTAAAACAAAGACTGTAGTTAAAAAAAAAAAAAGGAAAGGATTACATAATGATAAAGGAGTGAATCCAACAGGAGGATATAACATTTGTAAATATTTATGCATCCCAAAGAAGAGCAGCTAAATATATAAAGCAGTATTGACAAATACACAGGGAGAAATTGACAGCAGTACAATCATAGCAGATGACTTTAAAACCCCATTTATGTCAACAGATATTTCATCCAGACAAAATAAATCAAAAAGAAAATATCAGCCTTAAATGACATATTAGGCCAGGTGCACTTAACAGATATTTACACAAGATTCTATTCAAAAGCAGCAGAATACACATTCTCCATGTGCACACATTCTTCAGGGTAGATCACATGTTAGGCCACAAACCAAGTCTCAACAAATTTAAGAAGACTGAAGACGTATCAAGCATCTTTTACAATCACAACAGCAGGAAAGTAGAAATCAATCAGAAGAAGAAAAATGGGAAAAACACAAGCACATGAAGACTAAATAGCCAATGGGTCAGTGAAGAAGTTAAATATAAAATCAAAAAATATCTTGAACCAAAAAAAAAAAATGGAAACACAATAGTCCAAAATTTATGGGATACCACAAAGACAGTTCTAAGAAGAAAGTTCTTAGCAATTTGAGCCTACATCAAGGAATAAACAAAAAAATCTTGAATAAACAATCTAACCTTATACTTAAAGGAACTAGAAAAAAATGCCACGCCCAAGGTTAGTAGAAGGAAGGAAATAATAAAGGTCAGAGTGGAAATAATGAAACAGAGACAAACAAACAAACAATAGAAAAGATTAATGACACTAAGATCTGGTTCTTTGAAAAGATAAAGTTGACACACATTTAGCCAGACTCATCAAGGAAAAAAAAAAGAGGAGGACCCAAATAAAATAAAAATGAAACAGAAGTTTTAACTGATATCATAGAAATACTAAGAATCATAAGATACTACTTTGAACAAATTATACACCAAAAAATTGGGCAACCTAGAAGAAATGGATACATTCCTGGAAACACACAGTCCTCTGAGACTTAATTATGAAGAAATAGAAAATCTGAATAGACTAATTACCAATAAAGAGATTGAATCTGTAAACAAAAAACTTCCAGCAAACAAAAGTCCAGACAGCTTCACTGGTGAATTCTACCAAACATTCAAAGAAGAGTTAACACTATTGTTCTCAAATGATTCCAAGGTAAATGAAGAGAGGGTCCATTTCCAAACTCATTTTACCAGGTCAGTATTACACACAAAAAATTATAGACTAATATCCTTGATGAACATAGATGTAAAAAATCATCAATAAGATAATAGCAAATCAATTCAACAATACATTAAAAAATGATACACTATGACCAAGTGGGATTTATTCCAGGGACGCAAGGATGGTCTAACTTCTACAAATCAATCTATGTGATACACCACATTAACAAAATGAAAGAGGATGATCATATGATCATTGTAATATATGCAGAAAGGCATTCGACAAAATTCAACATCCATTTATGATAAAAAAAAAAACTCCCAACCAAGTAGTTACAGAGGAAACAGATCTCAACATAATAAAGGCTATATATGACAAATGCACAGCTATCATACTCAACAGAGAAAAGCTAAAAGTTTTTCCAAAGATCAGGAATAAGACAAGGATACCCCCTCTTGCCGCTTTTATTCAACACAGTATTGGAAGTTCAGCCACAGCAATTAGGGAAGAAAAAGAGAAAAAGACATCCAAATTGGTAATGAAGAAGTAAAACTGCCCCTATTTGCAGATGACACGGTACTATATGTTAAAAATCTCTAAAGACTCTAAATTAACTCAGCAAAGTTGCAGGATATAAAACAAATATACAGAAGGCAGCTGCGTTTTTATACACTAAAGGAACTGTCAGAAAAAGAATTAAGAAGACAATCCCATTCACAATTGTATATTTAAAAAAATTCCCTAGAAATATATTTAATCAAGAAGGTGAAAGATCTATACTCAGAACTGTACGCACTGATGAAAGAAATCAAACCACAAACAAATGAAAAGATATTCCATGCTTATGATTGGAAGGATTAATATTGTTAAAATGTCCATGCTACCCAAAACAACCTATGGATTCAGTGTAATCCCTATCAAAATACCAATGACATTTTTCACACAACCACAACAAATACTATTAAAATGTGTATGGAACCACAAAAACAAAAACAAACAAAAGAAAACCAAAACTAAATAAAACAAAATACCAAAAAACCTGAATAGCCAAAGCAATCTTCAGAAAGAAGAACAAAGCTGGAGGTATCACACTCCCTGATTTTAAACTATACTACAAAGCTATGGCAATCAAAACAGTATGGTACTTGCCCCAAAATAGACACATAGATCAAGAGAACAGAATAGAGAGCCCAGAAATAAACCCACACATAGACAATCAGTTAATCTCAATAAAGGAGGAAAGACTATACAATGGGGAAACAGAAAATGTCTTCAACAAATGGTATTAGGAAAACTGGACAGCCACATGCAAAAGAATGAAACTGACCCACTTTCTTAACCATACATAAAAATAAACTCAAAAGGAATTCGACCTGAAACCATAAAACTAGAAGAAAACATAGGCAATTAGCACCTTGATGCCAGCCTTAGTGATATATTTTTTGAACTGGTTTCCACAGGCAAGAGCAACAAAAGCAAAAATAAACAGGCCTGTATCAAACTCAACTCTTTTTGCAGAGCAAAAAAAGAACGATCAACAAAAGAAGGCAACCCACAGAATGGGAGAAAATATTTGCCAATCATATATCTGATAAAGGGTTACCATCCAAAATATATAAAGACCTCATACAACTCAATAACAAAATCATAATCATAAATAAAAAGCCAATTGAAACTGGGCATAAGCTCTAAATAGACATTTTTCTAAAGAAGACATAGGGGCACCTGGGTGGGCTCAATGGGTTAAGCCTCTGCCTTCCGCTCAGGTCATGGTCTCAGGGTCCTCGGATCGAGCCCCGAATCGGGCTCTCTGCTCAGCAGGGAGCCTGCTTCCCCTCTCTCTCTGCCTGCCTCTCTGCCTACTTGTGATCTCTGTCTGTCAAATAAATAAATAAAATCTTTAAAAAAATAAAAAGAGGACATACAGATGGACAAAATTAGAAGATATTCAACATCAGCAATCATCAGGGAAATGCAAATCAAAACCAAATATCACAGCACACCTGTCAGAATAGCTATTAGAAAAATAAAAAATAAAAAACCAGTGTCGGTGAGGATGTGGACAAAAGGAAATCTTGGCGCACTCTTGGTGGAATATAAATTGGTACAGCCATTATGGGAAATAATATTGAGTTTCCTCAAAAAATTAAAAATAGAACAACAGGATGATCCTGCAATTCCACTTCTGGGTATATACAAGGAAAACAAAAACACTAACTCAAAGAGATCTGTATACACCCATGTTCATTGCAGGATTATTGACAACAGCCAAAATATGAAAGCAACAGAACTATCAGTAGATGAATGGATTAAGAAGACATGGTATATATATACATACACAACAGAACATTGCTCAACCATAAAAAAGAATGAGATTTTGCCATTTGTGACAACATGGATGGGCCTGGAGGTTATTACGCTATCCGAAATAAGTCAGAGAGAGAAAGACAAATACCATGTGATTTCACTTGTATGTGGAATCTAAAAAAAAAACAAAAGAAATGAACAAACAAAACAAAACCAGACTCAAACAGACCCATGGTGGCCAGAGAAAAGGGATTTGAAAAGGGGTACGCAAAATCGGTGAAATATCGTATTAATTTTGTATGGTGATGGGTGGGAACTAGACTTACTATGATTATAATTTATATAAATCTTGAATCACTATGTTGTATCCCCGAAACAAATATACCACTTTATTTGTGTCAATTATATTTTAATAAAATTTTAAAAATTGTCAACTTAATGCATCCCCTCATGATTAATAGAATTTTATAGTATAATATGGTCTAATAGAATACAGTATCATATATCATATAAATTATTATGGTCTTTATAAGATGGGTAATGTTTTTCAACAATCACAATTTTGCCTAATCTTCAATAATTACATTATTTCTTTTCCTTTGGTAACAAACCCAATGTTCAGAAAAGCACAAAGAAGAAAAAATTGAAAATCACTCATTTTTTTGCCATACAGAGAATGCTAATGGTTTGGTGACTCTTCTCCCTCAAGCATATATAATATATTCTTTTTAATATAAAATTGAGATCTTATGATATATTGTACTTTTTAACTGGCTCTTTGCATTGAACAATATTTCCATTATACATTGCATAACATGATTTTTATGGCTGTATATCATTCCATTGCATGGCTGTCCCAACCCTCATTAACCAATCCCCTTATGCCGGACATTTGTGAGCACGAGCAGTGCTCCCCTCAGGATCTCCCCTACTAACGGTTTCCCTTAGGAAAAATTCCTGGAAGTGAAATGGCTGGGTCAAAGGATCCAGTTTTTGGGGCGCCTGGGTGGCTCAGTGGGTTAAGCCGCTGCCTTTGGCTCAGGTCATGATCTCAGGGTCCTGGGATCGAGTCCCGCATCGGGCTCTCTGCTCAGCAGGGAGCCTGCTTCCCTTCCTCTCTCTCTGCCTGCCTCTCCATCTACTTGTGATTTCTCTCTGTCAAATAAATAAATAAAATCTTTAAAAAAAAAAAAAAAGGATCCAGTTTTTGATACTTACTGCCAAATGGTCTCTTGCAAATTTCATAACATTACAGTATGCTCCCTCACAAGAGTGCACGAGTGTTCATTTCCCCCGAACACTTACCATCAGCCAGTGGTGGTTTCTTCTTGCCTCTGTCATTTTAAACACAGTGGGCCATGTTTAACAGTGAAATTTGTCTTTGGAATTCATCGCCATCCTGGGTAGCCTACAGATACACAAAAGACAGGCCTTCTGAAATGACCAGGGAAACGAATGACATATCTCAACGTGAACTGAATGCTGGATTCGGTTTTGCAAAATAAATGATAGAACAAACTCTTTTGCTGACATATTAGGGATTAGAATTCTGACCATGACTGTGTCCATATAGTTAAAATGACTGATTAGCCAGTGACAATGTCCCAAAGGCTTGTCACTCTCTCCACTTAGTTTCTGGTAGCGTCAGCTCTATACTCTAGAGGGTTGTGTTTTTAAATACTACTCCAAGTTTTATTCTCCCACCATTTCATGTCTCCTAGTTCTCATCTTGTGTGGTATCCCTGGGCTAAGGAAGAAGACGGGGTGCCATCTAAGCCCTCCTAGGGACAGCGGAGTTGAAATTCCACCATCCATCCTGGTGCAGTGTCCAGCTGGGCATGCGTGCACTGCCTCCAGAACACTGACTCACACCTAGGGAACAGCCACGGTATTTGATGCAGGAAAATACCGGTGACTCATCTTCCTCTGGAAGGCCGAGCAAGATTGTGGCCCTTTCCTAAGGTGAAGGTGCCTCATTTGAAATTCACCCAAAACCCCCAATGTCTCAAACAGTTCCTTCCGTCTGAAAAGCTGTATAAGATTTGTCACATTTGGCTACTCACATTCGGCCATAGGAAGTTCCAGCTCTGGAATGTAATCATCATATGGAACAACTAATTTCTAAATTGGGCTTGTGATCAAGACTGTTTTATAGGAATATTCATTGCTTCAAGTCTGCAGCCAGAAAATACATGACAGCCTAGATTTTATGGCTGGTTCTAGATAATGGTGACACATTTCTGAGAAATGTATCTGCTTCCTAACTCCATAAATTGGATGCTGTTTATAATAATGCAGCTAGAGCAGTCGCAGTTTATCATAAGAGCTGTTGTCCCCATGGAAATCATTATTCAGTGTATACTTGATAAACTGGTCATCATTCACAGACAGAAGAGAAATTGATGTGGCCCATTTCTATTTACAGGGGAAGGGGCAATATGTCATCTTCTTATTGGACTGATGTTCATCCTACCAGAAGGACTATGTTGCCTCCTGCGTGTTGCTCAGAGAATTTTGTTAATGTCATTAGTTTTACAGGCTCTAACGCCCAGGGCTTGAGAAGAAACACTCCTGAGCTCAGACTTATTTTCAGAGAAGAACCTAGGAAAGAGATTTCCAGAAATGAATTTCATCTTGTACTTCTCAGATGGAAAAACAAAGAGGAAGTGATGAATGGTGACAAGGACCTTTGCTCTTCAAAGCTGTCCTGGTCAGGATAGGCAAGCCACAATGACTTCATGTGCTGTGACGTATAGGAAGACAAATGGTCAACCATGACCTGGTAAAGAGTTTATAGCTGTGGCGAAGCCTTCCGTCCTTGTGGACATGTGCTCCCCACAAGGAACATGGTAACCTCTCCCTGGAGATTAAAATCCTTCTCAATGGAGAACAAGGCATCAATGCAGGGGACAGTCATGCTGTGGACATCACCCTGTCCTGCCCAGTCCTGCAAGCTCTTGGTCGGCAACCGTGGGTGACAGCTCTGTTGCCCCTGCAGAGAAGGCTGCCCTGGGCCCTGGCTGCCAGGTGTGTTTGCCAGCTGTATGAATAGGTGCCCTGGGAAAATGCATAGTGGCCATGTGTCTTCTGAATGGCGGTCAGGCTGGGTGTGGGCTGTGAACTGTCCTACTCACAAGGTCTCAGTCTCCTTTGGGGCCACACTGAGACTCTTACCAGCTTCTAGCACTTTCCAAGTTTCTAGTAATCTAACTTGCAGGCTGCTCAGCCTTGCTCAGTTTTTCAGCCTCTCCTGACTCACTGGAGGAAGCCATATTGAATTAACTTGCAAGGATTTATCACAACACAACTGCATGCCTGCCTCCGCGCTGAGAGAGTTATAGGGTTATAGGGTCCTTCTAGGTTTCCAAACGCTTTCACAAAAATTGTCTTGAGGTGGCACAAGCAACGGTTAGAGTGTGAGCTCCGAAGACCCAGCTGGGCCCCTGTGTGCTCTTGGCGACCTCCTCGGAGCTGCAAACATCACTTTCTCATCTGCAAAGCAGGGACCATCTTCATGGCCATGCAGTTGGTTTCCATGAAAATCAAAGAACATAATCCCTAAGAAGTGTTCGTTCGATGCTGGCTCAGGGGAGTTGTTCACAATCCCCCTCCTTTACAGGTGAGGGGACTGGAGGCCAGGCAGCGTTCCTCACTTTTTGGTACTATTGGCACTTGGGGCCAGATAATCTTCGGCCAGAGAGCCGGCCCGGTACAGTGTAAGACGTTTAGCACCATCCCCAGCCTTGGCATGACAGAGATGGGGAGCGCCATCCCATGGCACTGCTGACCAGCACTTTTTGATGCCCCCCAACCCAACCAAGTTGGGAGCTACAGAGGTGGGATAATTTGTTAGAGAGCTGAAGAGGAGCCCAGAGCCAGGACCAGAGCCCAAGAGCCGAAGCCTGTAGATGACCCATCCTCTGTCACCACAGTATCTCCCCTCAAAGGATTTATTAGAGACTCACAGAGACAAAAACACCAGCAACTTCTGCCTGATACTCAAGGGCCATGGGGGTTGAGAAAAGGGGGCATGCAGGAGGGGGTTCCTATTAGATGAGGATGGACAAGGGAAGGAGACGGAATGTGGCTGGGAGCTGCAGGCTGAGGGAAGACCAGGTGAGGTGTGGCTGCTGAGAGAATGAAGGGCAAAGGCTGGAGTTGGGGGGACGCATGGGGCACCAGGAGGACAGAGGTACCTACTGTGGGGAAAGGCGGGGGGCAGGGGAATGGAGCCAGGCCTCAGGGAGCC
Source organism: Mustela nigripes (assembly GCF_022355385.1). Lineage (NCBI taxonomy): Eukaryota > Metazoa > Chordata > Mammalia > Carnivora > Mustelidae > Mustela > Mustela nigripes. Next base: position 137,927,308 of record NC_081562.1, read on the forward strand.
AGCAAAGAGCTTGGAGCTTATGCTGAAATAGGTCTTGGCAGGGTGGTCCCTGGTCCCAAGGGTGGGGGTTAGAGGCGTGTGCCCGCAGGCTCAGATGAGGACATCTACTCAGGATGGGACTAAAGGGCCCCTGCGACCTGGAGGAGAGGCCTTCCCTGGCTGCCACCAGCCATTCTGACAGCCAGCCTGTCAGAGCGGACCACAAGCAAGTTGCCTCAGAGAGAGAGGTGCTGTGTATTCAAACTTCGGTGAGGATTACGTGGGCGGTGGGCCACCTGCCTGCCCTACATGGACCCAGGCCATGTTCTGGGCCTCACTGTGCTCAGAAGCTGTGACAAATGACTTCTCCTTTAAGACTGGCCAGTTATCACAGGAGCCATTGTCCTTGTCCCCTGACCTTCCAAAGCCAAACTAAAAGTCTTTGCTTAGGCCTCTTCCTGGTTCTGAGGCGGAGGTGACAGAGGTGTTTGCTCTAACCGCCATCTGGGGAGTCAGGATTTCCTGAGGCAAGGGGCAAATGCTTCACACTCCTACTCCTCAGGAAATCCGCCCCAAGAGGCAACGAAAAACACACACACACACACACACACATTGGGTCATTAGTCTATTTTTATTCTATGTGGCCTGATCTGATGCTTATCTGCCCGTACCTCTGTCTACCTGTGAGGATTTCAACATGATGTGTGTTTAGGAAGATGTTCTGAGAACTTCCAGCTTATGAATTCTGGGGGACTGTTGACAGAGCTCAGACGGGCTAATGGGTCCTTGGCCTTGGGGCGGGGTACCAGGTTGGGCAGCTTCTGAGAGCACCTGATGACTGGCCTCGTGAGCTCTAGAATAGGCCTTTTTCATTTCTTACTATTTCAGTGACCAAACCTTTCTCCCACATAGCAACAAGCCACCCACTGAGTCATTCATAGAGTGGTTCACACATTTATGCAGAAATACCGTTGCCATGAGCAGGGTTCTCTGCCCAATGTGGGATCTCAGCGAGATCTCGGAGTGAAGAAGCCAACAGTGCACAGACCCAATGCCATAAAGCTCTCCCGAGCTTGTGGGAGGTTGTGCCACATGCCACGAAGGGCCACGCATCTAAACCGTGGATGTGACCCCCAAGCACAGAAGTTTAGTTAAGTCAAGTGAGGAGAGCGGGTGTTACCACACGAAGTGCGGCCAGCGGGACAAACTCTTTCCTTCCTGTTATCAGTCATCTCACCGTGCTAAGGAAAATGCCTGTCGACTTTCCGAGTTTGCTTCTATAGTGCAGATGGCCTGGCTGGCCGCCCCTGGCAGGGCCTCTTGCCGGGTGCCATGGAGGCCGGCTGCCGGCAGAGGGGGCCTCAGGCCCATCTGGGGAGCCGGCTGCATGCAGAGGTGTGTGTTTGTGCTGCTGAGCGAGCCCAGAATACACTAGAGGATGAGTTGATCAGAACACCATTTGGCTCGATCTCCACTCGCCGGACTGACGGAGACTTAAGTCCACAATGAAGTCACTTACAATGGAAAGTGCCTGGCAATGAGCAGAGATTACAAAACCAGAGAAAGGAAACTGCAGGCGGGAGGGGCCCACGGGGACCAGGAAGCACTGCTTTTTCTTAGAGCCGGCATCTGAGCGGGTGCCAAAGGCCCACGGGGCTCACGCTGGCCATCGGAAGTTCCGGCCCGGCTCTGGTCTTCGTACCAGGTTGAGGCTGGTCATCCTGAAGCTGGAAGGGTCTCTAGAGGATGGAGAGTGACGCCTCCAGGAGCGCTGACCCTGCAGGCTGGCAGTCCACCCGCACTACTTGATAGCCCGCTGCGGACCTTAAGCGCTGAAGCCATTTGGTACACAGAAGCGGGGACCATGCAGGCAAGGCTGAGATCCCCTCTCCAGGGAGCCGTGCCATCCAGAGGCAGAGATGTGACAGCTTAGGAAAATTAAATGTGACTGCCGAGCCGTGGCCCCAGCAGGGGGCCTGCAGCTTCCATGGCTCTTGGGTCTGGAGACAGTGCCCAGAGGGAGAGTGGGACAAGAAACTGGTGTGACAGGCTTGCGTTTAGGAAGGTGCTCACCAAACACTAAAGCAGCCCCTTGATACTCCAGCTCAACTCAGGTGAGGCCCTGCCTCTGCACCCCTGTACGCAGCAGGACCTGGGGTCTGCTGTAGAGAGAGGTCATTCAGATGGGGTTTCTGTTCCTTCCTTTCAGAAGGGGCTGGGAGCCTGCAGCCTCCTTCATGGGTATGGGGAGCGTGTGCAGAGCCAGGATGGCTTGGAGCGGGCTTGGTGCCAGTTACAGGGCACACGGGCCACCCCCATCTCTTCCTGCCCCTACCTGAGCTCAGCCCACCAGCTTGGCCCCAAGGCCCTGGGTGTCTGCCCTGACTGGGTTCTCAGGTCTAGCTTTACTGGGAGGTCCCAGAGCTGCCACGGAGTGAGCACAGAACGGCTGCCCGGGCCCAGCCCTTCCCCACCCCTGAGGGATGGCACCGGAGCCTTGGCAGCCTAGGCCGCTTTTGCCTGGGATATTATGTAGATAATAATCATTTATTCACCAGTCATAACAACAAACTGTGGCCCATGGGGACTCAGAGCTGATCTGATGAGCAGCAGGCAGCAGGCCTAATCAGAAATTCAATATTCTCTACCTTTCTTTTCTATTAACGATCCAAGCGCATTCCCTGCAGCATGCTGAGCCCAGGAATGAGACTGTGGGGATGCAGTCAGCCTGGAGGCCCTCCGCCTTCCTGGGTACCCCCTCCACCACCTCCCAGCCTCCCATCCCAGTGCGGGGAAGGACTCCTAGGCCCACAGCTTGGAAGCTGGGGCCGCCAGCAGCGGTTTGGTCCGGTGTCTTCCATCACCTCTCCACAGCTGCCTGAGATCCCCTTCACCCACCTGCTTAACCACCACCCAGGTCTTTCAAACAAAGCTGCGCTGGCTTCTAGGGTTTTTGTGAGTGAGAGTCAAGTCTAAGGGCAAGGCTCTTACTATTTTTGTGTCCTTTCCTTATTTTTTTTAAAAGACTGCTTCACCATTTGCTGTCTGGGCCACCCAGGGCCTAATTGTAAAGGAGACGAGCTATGGCCACACTCCTCCCCTTGCTTTCTTTCCTCCTGCTTGTCAGCACGCCCTTGTCCTCCAGAAAACTGGCCCACAGACTCTTGAAAGTACACCCATCCTGGGGGAATTTGCGCTTCACAGGCTAGGAGACGGCCTAGCTCCCACAAATGCTACCGATACTTCTAGACTGGAGAGCAGTGTGGCGCTGCTTCCTGGGCCCTTTGCATCACAGCATTTGGAATATTCTGGAGGCCTCTGTTATAGGCCCCCTGGCAACGTCTGTCCACCTCCTGCTGTCTGAGCCTCCCTCCCTCCCTTCACCTCCTTGGCCTGTTAGCCTGAAGATGGGGCGTCCGTCCGCTGCTTTTACCTCGGTCCCGGGCTCCAGACTTCCCTTCCCATACATGTACTGAAACGCTAAGACGCCAGGTCACAGTTTCGGGAAGGCTCCATGTTGAGAGAACATTCCCTCCCCTCAGACTCTGCAAGGTCAGTATGGAGGCTTCTGCGTTCTCTCAATGCTGGGCCCCTCCCCCATGGCCCTGGGCCTTGGAGGGATGTTTGGAGGGTCTTCTGGGCAGTCCCACCCCGCCAGTGTGCTGACTGAAACCAGGCCTCCGATCTGCTGGCCTGAGGCAGGGATCCACCTGGGAGGGTCAGGGTGTTCGGGAAAGGAGCAGCCGTGGTCGAGGGGGGCCAGCGTGCGCCGGTGGTGTGCAGACTTGGCCGCCCGAGTTCTGAAGGTTCGCAACTCATGGGAAAATGCCAGCGCTGTTTACCCACCAGCCACTAGATCGTGGAGCAACATATACGTACCGGCTGGCGATCTTTGCAGGGAAGTTTCTGCAGAAGCCTGACATGTGGAAGAGCCCGAGCGGGCAGCAGGAGCTACTACGCACGGACTGGAAGCGGTGGTGCCTGGCCCTGGAGGAGGCCTCCCTACTCCTGGGCTCCCCCAGGTCCCGCACACTAGAGGGGCTGCACCTGTTCAGACCTCGGGGAAGCCGGTCCGAGGGGATTGTCTTGCACCGCTGAAGTTTAGATTCCAATGAGGGTCTTGCTCCCGGCAGGCTCCTGGGGGTGAGCTCCGAGCAGCTCTGAAGAGGGGCAGGGAGGAGCATCAAGCCAACTGTGAGCACCTGCGAGAAGTTGCCTAGGGATTTCCGTTGTTTCTGTCCCCTCGCCCCCAGCCCAGGCACCACTGCCTCTCGTGACTCTTCCTTGGGGGCCCTGCTAAAGGTGGTGGGGGTGGTAGGACTTGGCTCAGAGACTCTCAGCACCCCTCCTGAGAGGGGGAGTTGTGCCTCTCCAGTCCGACATTCCCACGTCTATTGAATTGGTGCAGGGAGAGGTGATGCGGATGATCAGTGTTATGTCAGGTCTTATTTACCAAAGGCTACAGGCCAAAGGTACAGCGTGGGGCAGGGACATGGGGACCTCAGCATACCTGCGAGGAGCAATAAACAAATGGCCTTCCAGAACATGTTTTCCTTTCTCTCCGGGCTCCTCTGTCGGCGATGGGAAGCGAACAGGGCAGCAACCTGCTGCTTCTCGAGTCGGCCTGTTTGCCCACACACACCCCCTGCTTCCATAAAAGTCAGAAAGGAAAGACCCCCAAAAATGTGCAAAAAGTCGTGCTTTAGGTCCAGGAAATCCCACGTCCCGGAGCCAATGGGTTAATATGGGGTCCACTGATAAATTCCGGCTGTGTCTGCGTGTGCTCTGAGCTACACTCTCCACATTCCAGCTGGAGGCCATGTAATCAGTGTTGGAATGGGTAAAAAGGATCCTATCCTGAGCTGTTTAATTTTTGTTCCTGCTTCCCAATGGGCCTCTGCTAAAATTTCAGCTCCTCGCCTCAGCTTGGATGGGTGCGGGTAAAGTTACTTTCCAAAGAAGCCAGGAGAACGTTTCGTGTGGAGAAGGTGTGGGGCAGATGGAGTTGGCCAGCACTTGACAGAGAACGAGGCTCCATGCTGGGCTGGGCCTGAATGAGTCCCAGCTGTGTGGCTTCAGGCTGCCTCCCGCCCACTCGGGGGACAGAGCTGCCCGCCAACCACCCCCCCACCCCCGCCCCCAGAGCAGGACATCCGGGAACCAGGCGGGAGGACAGGTGGGTCACCGCCAGATGCAGGCTCTACACCAGAGGGCCCAGCCAAGACCTCAGAGCCTGCATAGTTCCTCAAAACCAGGAGGCCTAGCTCGCGATGAGGGAAAGCCCTCAGGAAAGTAAGTGTCCAGTCAGAAGAGGAAAAGCCACAGAGCCCCAGAAAGGCCTGAGAACCCTCCAGCCTTCAGGTTCAAGTCATTAACTTCTCCGTCTCCTTGGCCAGAACCGGCATCGAGAGTGTTGGAGTTCTTAAAAGGGGAGGCAAAATAGAGTTCCAGGCCAGCGTGGGCCTCCAGGACTGTTTCAGGTGCAGAAGCGGGAGTGGAAGAGCTGAAGGCCCCTTTCAGGGCGGGTCTGTCTAAGAGCAGCTCAACTGGGCAATGATGCTTTTACAAATAGGCAGCTTTCTCCGAGACGCACTCACACACAACGGCTTCCTCTTGGGTAGATCTCACACACAGGCGTCCCAGGAAATGAAAACAGGGGGCGCCAACGGATCCAGTGAATGCTATTTGTCACGTCAGTACAGAGACTAACAAGGGTGTGCTCAGAACTGAGGGAATTTTGTCCGCACAATTTCTAAGTGGTTTCTCATAAATTGTCACTCAGCAAAGACTCAAAACACTTCAGTCCATCATTCACTTATAAGACTTTCTAAGCCGGGCACCTGGGTGGCTCAGTCAGTCTAGCATCTAACTTGATTTTGGCTCGGGTCAGGATCTCAGGGTCATGGGATCGTGCCCTGAGTTGGGGGGCGGGGTGGGGGGGGGTCCTTGCTCAGCAGGGAGTCTGCTTGAGAGTCTCTCTCTCTCCCTCTGCCCCTCCCCCTTCTTGCACATGCACTCTCTCTCTAAAAAATCAAAACAAAATCTTAAATTTCTAAGCAATGCCGGTAAATAATCACTATCTCGAATATTCTCAAACCTGAATCTCTCCATCTCAGGTGGTCACCCAGAGGTCATAGTTCCACAGGAAGAGCTAAGGGTTTCCACCTGAATCCACTTCACTGAGGAGGCAAACAAGAAGAAGGAACCCCTGCTCTGGGCCCCCCACCCCAAGTTAGCACGGTTGGATCCGGGTAATCAAACCCACCCGTTGCTCCATCGCTGACTCAAAACAGTGATGGGCTGGAGGAGTACAACTCCAGGTTGCTTCCTCCCTGGCCTTTAAGAGAGGACCAAGGCTCCCACCTACAATGCTGCTGTTCCCTGAAGAAACATACACAGTCTTTGATGGCTGATCTTGGCTGTCAGTGGAAAGTTTTAGAATTCCAGAGAATTTCCTAAGCATGGCCCTATGGTACAGAGGGCTACGGCAATCATTTCTTAATTTCCTGCCCTCCCGGAGTTGACAGTCTAGTGGGGGCCGCATTGCTCATTGTAAGCAGACTGCCACTAACTGACTCCAAGGGAGATGGCGACTAGACCAGATTATTACTTGGCTGAGGGCAGAGCAATTCCATTGTTCAGAGATGGGACCATGAGCCACAGCGGGAAAATAGCTAGCTAAATTATTACTTGAGGTTGCCTGAAATGAATGCCCACTGAGGGCAGAGCTTGGGGGACGGGGCTGGATCTGTCATAGAATGATGTTTGGGGCATGAAGGATGCAAGGATTATGGGGCAAAGTGGCTGTCTACAATGGAACTGGACAGCTAGAGAGGAAAGCGAAGTCAAATCAGTAGTTTTGCCTCTCAAGGCATGGACTGCAACCCCCGGGGCTTAATTCTTGAGAGAGTGAGGCAAAGGGCTAAGGCCACCGAGAAATGGCTGTGGGAGTGGCAGTTTTGCAACTCCAGGATAGCGAAAGCAAGGACCCACGTGGTGGCAAGTCAGCAGCAGCAATGAGACCAAGTTTAGATAGGATCACCTTGCTACCCATCCCCTATCCTTGCTCTTGACACTTCCAGACTCCAAGGATTTCCACACATTCTGTGAGCTACCTGTGATTTTCCACGAAATCACTGTTCTGTAGAAACTCCCCAGGGTCTGTTTCTGTGCTTAAAAATCCAGTACAGGGGTGCCTGGGTTGGTGCTCAGTTAAGCGTCTGCCTTTGGCTCAGGTCATGATTCCGGGGTCCTGGGATCCAGCTCCAAATTGAGCTCCCTGCTTCTCCATCTCCCTCTGCCTGCCACTCCCCCTGCTTGTGCTCTCTCTCTCTCAAATAAATAAATAAAATTTTTTTAAAAATAAATAAAAACCCAGTACAGACACTGGATAGTTCACTAAATGCTACAGAGATTTAAAAAGACTCGAGGGCAGGCAGCGATTTGCTCCCCTCATGTGAGGGGGTTAGGGGGTGAGGAAAATGTGTTATCACAGGCCATAGACTTTATGAACAACTATCTTCAGGGCTGGGCTCAAATCAGGCTGAAGTTCTCTTACATGCTGGGGGCCCAAACATTAGCCACGGAGGGGACTGATCACGCCTCTCACTGAGGGTCATACACTCCAGCAAATAAAAAAAGATTTACAGGCATGAAACTGGAATCACCGTCCATCACCACATAACCGAACGAGAGGAGCCAGCTGGTGGGTCTTCCTTCCAAACCCAGGACTGCTTCTTTGTGTGTCTACTTTGGGGCAGTTTCTGGGTAAACCCTTGCATCGAAGAGATTTAGATGCATCAATCCCTAGGTTCTCAGGGCTGGAAAGAACTGAAATCCATTGAGTCAGAAAATAATGTTTCTCATTTACGTATCTTCTGAGTTACCTTAAGTGCTTTCTAGAAAAAGCGATTCAGCACAAGCTCTCTGGGAGAGCTGAGGAGCTGTGGGCAGCTGGGGTGGGAAGGCAAAGGTGGGTGGGACACGGTCGCATAGTGAGATGTGACATGGACCCCAAACAGCGCAGGGAAGCCTGAACCACCATGCGCAGCAATGACAACAGCAAGGCAGGACTGCAGAAGATGAGAGGCTGGGGGGCTCAGGATGATGTCAAAGATATGCAAATGAGCTGCATGAGGGACCCTGTAAAGTCCCCCACCTGCCCAAGAGGCTCAGCCAATACCTAAGAATGACCCTCACTGACCCCGAGTCCTCTTCTGCCCAGCACCTGTAGATTCCATGGGAGTCCCTTCTCCTGTGACCCACGGTCTCCCCAGGGTCTGGCTGAGGGCCAGGTGATGGGGCCATCCTAGAAAAACAGGAGATGGGATTCTGCGGGGATGGAAAGTTTCCGAATCCCAGGGGGTCACATGGAGCCCAGTGTGTCTGCAGGCTTTGGAGGGCACAGCAGTCCTCACTGTGCCCAACAACGTAGGGGTCCCTCATCCCCTCTGTGGCCCAGGCAGACCCAGAGAGCTGTGGGGAGGAAGTCCCCATGTCCCTATGGCCCTGGCAGTGTCTGGCAGGCACTGGGATCCAGGCGAGGTGGCCACTGAGGAAGGGGACGGCGCAGGTGCCAAGGGATTGCTGGCAGTGACCCTGACAGGGATATCCATGGCAGTTTCTACCCTGATTGAACTAACCCCACAGACTCTCTCCCTCGTTTTTAGGAAGAGCCATCCGCCCACCTAAGGAAGTGCGACCATCCCACAGGCCTGAAGGACACTTACCCTGGAACAGAATGCCCCTCAAGGGGGGTTACAAGTGGAATCTGCCTCAAAGTGGCCTTCAAAGCATCAGACAGTAGCTCTGAGTTAAAAGGAGTCATATGAAGCCATTGTAAGCTTCTTTTTCTTTTTTCTTTTTTTTGGTCACCTTTTTCTCTTTCTTTTCATTCGAGGTGAGGAGGAAAATTTTGTTCCCCTTATGGTGCAGTTATCTTTTTGTGCCATCAGCAAGGTTTTCTTGTGCCTCCAGCCAACACAAACCCAGTTTTGCTGACTGCCCCGGGCAGCACCCACTCCCTCACGGCATCCTGGGGAGCCCCATGTCTCCCAGACACACCCAGGAATGAAAAGGCTGCGGAGAAGTGGTTTCCAGCTCTGCTCTCCACAATTCTCAGAGTCAGCTCCTCAGCGAAGGGACTTTTCCAGAAGTTCTAAAAGGCTCACAGGAGGTTTTATTTTGTTTTTCAACAATTACCAAGGAAAAGAAAAATAAATCAACCTGAGTAAAAGCAGAAATCCCTACTCCCTGAAACACACGCAAACCAGGGAAACGGCCCATGTTTTCTCACAGGCGGGTCGTACCCTGCCCCAGAGCTGGGAAAGGTCCAGAGTTGGTGTAATTGGCCTCGTGGACATATTCTTTCCCTCTGCGCAATTCCCTAAGCCTGTTCCTTATTGAATAGACTTGCTCATGAATTAAGGCCTTGAAATTAAAATATATGGATCCCCAAGGGCAACTTTCAAATTACCTAGTCGGAGTGTTACACAACTACTGGTTTTCAACAAGCCAGGCGAAGGCTGCTTGACACCAGCCCCGTGCTGTTAGAGCCGCTCAGGCCCATGAACGGTGAGCTACAGCCAGGAGGACTGGTGACTCAAGAGCCCCTGATCATTGTTAACCACCCTCGCTCATAGTCCAGGGACAACACAGGGAGGGGACTCCTTTAAAACTCTCCAAAGACGTCCTTTGTTAAAAATCTATCATTGTAAATGTCTGTGTGTGTGTGTGTGTGTTTAAAATGGGACGTCTCTCTAATTTTCTAGCAATGACTTTCTCTTCCAAGTCACACCTGAAAGTTCACTTCTCATGGAAATTATCCATTAATACAAAACCAATCTTCCAAAATAAAGAATATGCCACTGGAGAAATCCTGAAAGATTAGCAATTCGCCGCTGATGTTTGTTGACTGAATCACAGTTGTGAGTTGAGGTGCTGAAGTATCTCACCAGGTGGGCCGTGGTGGTGCCCCAGGTGAGTGAGGGGCCTCGCTTCCCTCCCAGGCCCAGGATGAGACGGGAGCAGTGGAGGATGGAGGCGGGCCCGGGGCAGGACCGAGGGGGAGCGCCCAGATGTGCCCAGCCTGCTGAGGGGACGCTGTGCCCTGTCAGCAGCCCACCCTGAGGCAGGCATGGTCCAACCCAGCCTTCCAGACAGAAGCAGAAGGGACACAGGGAGAGGCGGCTTCCTGAAATACTCGGGTCTATGTGGAGAAAGAGGCAGTTGGCTCCAGGCTCGAAAATACCATAGGCCACGTGGTCAAAGCACGTAGGGCAACTGGAGTCTGCTGAGAACCAAGTCTCCAATATTTACATCTGAGGAAACATCCCATTTGAACACTAATTCCCAGGTCATATTTTTCCCTAAGACGATGGGGCATTTGGATGGGAAGGGGGTCAGAGGGAAACTGGCCGGACTGAACTGTATGGAAATCTAAGACTATTATGGAAGATTTCACGAAGCCCTCCAAGCTTTTAAGTATAACAGCTGGGTAAGATGAGAACTCAAAATGGGACCAAACAGGGCTGCCTGGGTGGCTCTGTCGGTTAAGTGTCTGACTCCTGATTTTGGCTCAGGTCATGGGCTCAGGCTCTTAAGACCAAGCCCCGGGATGGGCACTGCGCTGGGTATGGAGCCTGCTTAAGATTCCCGCTCTCTCCCCCTGCACCTCCAACCCTGTGTGCCTGCGCGTTCTCCTCTCTCTCTCAAAAAAAAAAGTGGGATCAAACATTTCAAGTTCAAAGTGAATGCTAGATTTACTGGAAGCTGAACTTACAAGCTTAAGAAAGACTGAGTTTTTAACGTTTCTAATTTTAATAAATATAATATTTCTTTAATAAATAAAATATTCCTGGGGCCCTACTGTGCCCCCTGGGAACGGATGGGGTGTTGGGGGGGGGCAGGAACAGCTTCCTCCTACCCCAGGTCAGACCTCGCTGGCCCTTTCAAGAGGCCTGAGTAGGAAGCTCTCCTGGGAGTTCTCATCCAAAGGAGCCCCAGCTGAACCCAGATCAGGGCTCCCAGAAGGCGCTCAGAGGGAGCCTGGGTCCTAAGTGGAAGCAGGGAGTTTGCCGGGTTCGCGGCTCCAGGGAGGAGGAGCCCTTGTGGTAACTGGCTCCCTTCACTTCCCTGTCGCAGGCCCTGGAGCTGATTAGCAGGACATGAGTAATTCACCCATTAGACCACCTCCGAAGCAGGTGGGGTGCAGAAAGCAGTGGGCAGAGACAAATAAAAGTCTCCATTTCCACTCTGTGAAGGCAGCACTTAGGCGAAATGAGGGGGTTTTAGCTTTCTTTGAAATGAAACCTAGGAGGACTGAACTTCAGCCTTTTTGTTGGCAGAGGAAAGGCCTGTGGCTGCCTCTGTGCTCCCACCCCTACAATTAGGCCAGAGGCCACGCTGCTTCCTGAAACAAGATCTGTGGCGTGGCCCCTCGCTCCCGGCCGGACACGTTGGCCACCGTGGTGTGGGAGGGACAAGGACAGGACGGCTCATTGAGGGAGCACAGGGAGCATGCGCAGAGATGCTGGGGGTGGGGGGCAAGGCACTGGCTCTGCTCCCACCCGGGGGACCCACGCTGCTCTACTCCTTCAGCTCAGTGGTCCGGGGGAGCCATCCATGTGGTGTGTCCCGGGCACCATCTGGAAGGTCGGTGAGGCCAAGGCAAGGGTGAGCCCTAGGCCCAGGCTCTTTGGCCCAGTCTGGGGTCCTGTCACCAGGAGTCCTAAGCAGCAGCCTGGGTCATTTGTTCCCTCTTATAATGGGAAGACACACCTAATCCGGAATAAAAATGTGTGTTTTCAAGTGTATGTCTCATTTCCCCAGGCTTCCTTCCTCACCCTGGTGGTGGTTTTAGGGGATGGTGAGAGGCGTTGCCTCCCGGCCAAGGCCAGCCCCTGCCTCATCCGTTCCCCAGGGCCAGTCGCCACCTGCCCCTTTTCTAGCGTCAGGAGGGATTGGAATCTAGCCCCGAAGCTTGGTTTTAAGTGCTTCCTCAGATAGGTGAGTCAACTGGCTCTACCTGGAACATCATTTGGAAAATGCTGGACATTTCTATAGCAGGGCATTTGCTCATTTAGGAAAAATTTATGGAGAAAGAAGGACCGGGCTCCCAGGAGCCACTCTCTGCCCACTCCCTCTCTCGGCGTCTGCTGTCACATTCCTACCGCCACCGGAAGCTCCGCTTTGACCAGCCACCAGGCATTTGACAGCTCGGGCTTTTGTCCCCAAAGGAAACTACGTTCTGGGCTCTTAAATTGGCACACTCCACTTTACTTTCTAACAACTCAACTGCAGAAGAGCAGTAAAAATTTTTTTTATTGTTTCACTGGAGGCAATTATGATTGTGTGCAATAGAATCCATTTCCTTCAGTTAGTTAAGGTTTCTGACAGCTGTAGAGCAGAGAACGGGAATTTCTGGGAGGGAGCGGACGAAGCACTGGGTCTCGATGGCCGCATGTCTGGGGAGCGGCGTCCCACCACAGGCTCCTTGGTGTCCTGAGGCCCGAGTGTGGTTCTTCAGTAACTGCCTCTGCCCTTCCACATGTGACCTGCCAGGAGGGTCCCCCAGAAGCCTCTTAGACTGCTCCCCCTCCCCCAAAGAGGGGCGCCCTCCACAGCCTTGTGGAAAACTGGGCACACGTTGGTGGGCCTGGAGTGTGGTCACTCTTCTCTTTAGTGGTTCTCTCTCTCACCCACTTCCTTCCACACCACCCCCCATTTGGTGCTATTAGTGTATCATCCCTGAGTCCAGCATGGGTGAAGTGCTGACAGAGGATTTGTAGACCCCGAGGATTAACCTACAATGTTTTTGTTTGCATTCAAACTAGACTGTGAGGTTACCTCAAATGAACGGGTCCTGGTTTGTGACCCAAGCCCAAAGCGTGGTGGGCACACCTCAAAGAACGTGCGCTATATTTAGTCCACCACAGGCCATACTCCAGTGCAGATTACTTACAGTTGTTCCAAAACACAAAATTCCAGGACCCCCAAAGGTCTCTTTCCACCATAGTTGAGGCTCGGATGTAAGGTCTTGCCTCTCATTACCTCAGGCAGGTCTGTCCAGGAGCTTCTTCAGGAGCAGCTCTTCAAGTCTAGAGCACCATATTCCGAAGACCAAAATCGAGAAAGAATTCCGTGGCTCCCACACCTACAACAAGTGATGGGGATGTCAGGATAAGAAAGCTCCATTTAATACCCTCCCTTCAAAAGCAGAGAGGAAGGGAAGCCTGTGTGGGCAACTGGTCCATAGCAATTTGAAATCCAGCCAGGCTCATGTCTCTAGTTCCCTGGTTGGAGCCATGTCCTGCTCTCAGAGAGTGGCTCTCAGCAGCTCTCAGTCAAGTGCTATTATGGACAATGCCCTTAACATTCTTGTTTTTCATTTTTATTTTTGAAGATTTTTATTTATTTATTTATTCATTTTATTTATTTATTTATTTATTTATTTATTTATTTGAGAGAGAGAGAGAGCATGAGCTGGTGTGACCATAGGCAACAGTGTGCCAAACTTCCTTGTAGTCTCCAATAACATTTTCCTTACTGTCCTCCAGGCTTTCACAGTAGTTTTTCTGAAATCCCTCCAACTTTTATTAACAATTCTCACAAGGTCCTCCCCGATTTTTCCCAATGTCTCATCCCAAAGCCACGGCCATGTGTTAGCTTTTTGCTATGGCAGCAACCCAATTCTGGGTACCAAATTTTGTTCTAGTTATCTATTGTTGAATAACAAATCACCCCAAAATTTAGTGACTTAAAACAACAATCATTTTTATTGTCTTTCCCAATTTTGTGACCTTAAAACTTAGATACAGTCCACTAGGTGGTATGTTTTTCCCTTCTCAGAGTCTGTTGGTGATGTTCAGCTGGTGGGTGAGCTAGCCAATGGCGGCCATGATGGCACCTTGGTGGAGAAGGCTAGAAGACTGGGTTCAACAGTAACTGTCAAAGGCAGTTCTTACACAGGGCCTCTCCAACACTGCCATCAGGATAGTCAGCTGTGTCACATGGCAACCCAAGGTTTCCAGAATGTTCTTAGAGGCTGTGGAAGCTGCCATTTTCTTAAGACTTAGACTTGGAAACTGGTGTAACATCACTTCTGCCATCTTCTAGAGCACAAAGTAGTCTACTCAAGGGGTGAGGACATAATCCCCACTTCTCAGTGGGAGAACTGTCAAGGAATTCATGGCCATGTTTAGTTTTCCATTTTTCTTTCTGTTGCCTGGAATGACATGTGAAGGCTGGAGCTGCAACAGCCATACTGGCCCATGAGAAGCTATTGGGAAGAAAAGTCATGTACTGCAGATCCATAAGCTGGAAACAACTTGGATTGCTGACACCATAGAAAACTATCCAATCCCTGAACTATCTACTGAAGTTTTAGAATGTGAGAGAATCCAACCATTTTTAAGTTGGTGTTATTTTGGGGCTTTTCTGTCACTTGGGGTACAACCCATTCTCAGAGTAGCAGATTACCCAGAATATTTTGTACCTGAACCATTCATCCTGTATCCCATAGCCAGAGTTTCTTGAGATACCACATGTGGGGGCTGGCTCCCCTACAATACCTTCCACTGTAAAACCTCTCCCACCCTGATCTCATCACCTCTTTCAAAACAAATTTTCTGTCAGACTAAAATTTAGCATTCAAGACCCTGAACAATTTGGTCCCAACCCACTTCTCTAGCCTGATTTGTCCTATCTCGTCCCCAGCCCACCCGGCCAGTGAACCCATTGAACAAAGTGCCCTGTGTGGTCCTGCCCATGGGCCTTTATGTCTGCTGTCCTCTGCTGCCACCCCCATGTCTTTCAAATTCTACCATGCTTTTAGGACAGCATTTAAATCTCCTTTCCTCTGTGAAGGGTTCCCAGGATCACCAAGAAAGGGCTAGCTCCTTCTCTTGGGACCTCTAAAGGAATCATTCTCCAAATCCCTCATCTGACATCACATTCCACCATCAATGGAGAGTTCTATTGGTTTTATATCCCTCATACACACACGTCTCAATCCTCTAAGGAGACTATGAGTCGCCAAAGGGCAAGGGCCTGTGTCACAGCTCTTTGGGTCTGTTGTGTCTAGCCAGTCACGGCCAGCTTTGTTGCCTGGATCCCCCCCATACAGTCAAAGCAGAGCCAACTGCTGACCTAAATTGAAAGAGGGGAGGAAAATGCCATTCACCAAGCTACCACCGTTTGGTCCCTGGCAGGCTTCTTGGCATATGCTGCCCACCATGCCACCTTCTTTTACCCTCACTCACTGGACACTTGTGGTGTAAGTCCACCTCAGAAAAAAGATCAGGGAGGATCTAAGTACAGAAATGAGAACTTCTCACCTTTGCCTGTGGTTGCCTCAGAGAGAAGCCCAAGGTGCCCTCCAACCAAATATCTTGCCAGAACCCCCCGCTTCCCCCCTACACACAAACACGGTCCTAGACTGCAGAGAACCAGGATGGACTCTGCTGGGACATCAACTGGCTACAAATCAGGAAAACAGCTAAAGATGGCAACAATTCTGAAGGGAAACTTAAGCTAAGCTCTGCATTGCTCTCCGTGTGCACCAAAGGCCTGACGATGAGCAGAGCTGACATCCAGGGAGATTACATTTAATGAGTTATTTGGCAAAGGTTATTTCTGAAATTAATTATTGTAATTATTTTTAAATGATGTTTATTAATCCACAACGCTTGGGGCAATGTGTGTGTTGGGGGGGTGTTCCCTCAGCCACTCTCAGGATCCCCACTGAGACGCATCCGGAGATTTGGTCCAACCTGGGCGCTCCATACAGCACCCGCTTGGATTTCCAGAGCAGAAAGCAGAGCCGGGAGAGGGAGATTCTGACCTGAGCCAACCCCTGTTCAACACTGAAGCCCCATCTCCCTTCAGGCTCTGCCCCAGCCACAGGGCTTGATTAATAATTCAGCCCCATTTAAACCCAACATGCCTGAAAATCCAGCACCCCCAGCACATGCCTGACCTGTGTGTGGCACAGGTATACCTGGGGCGCCCTTCGGAGCCACCATCAGGAGAAGCTCAGGAAGATGGGACAGGCGCTAAAGCAGGGACTCGAGCCCCGCCTTAGCTCACCTGAGCAGAGAGAGGAAGCAGGGCTCTGGCTGCTCCCACTGTCTTCCCGGGACCCTATCTTGCGGGCAGTTACTGAAGTCAGTGCTAGAAAAACAGCCAGGTACAAATACACAATGGAGTGACAAGGAGCCTAGGGCAGCACTTCTGTCCCCACGCTCACCAGCAGAGAAATGGGTGTGACATGCTCAGCCACCAGTCTCTAGCACCGTTGCCAGGACTGACCGGAGTGACTCTCTTGGCCCGAGGTGTTCTCTGTCAAGCACACACACACCTCCCCTGTACTCGGGCATCTGTCTGATGGACCTGAAATAGCTTCCCTCCTATATCTGCCAAGATTGGGGATGGCAGCTGGCTTCCCAGTCCTCGTGGCCCTGGTGCCCAGCAAAGTGCCCGGCAAGTGGTGGACGCTCAACAAAGATTGGTCTACCGATAACAGATGCTCCCAGACCTGCCTTCCATGAGGCCTAGGGTCCACTGCCGTGGTTCGGGGCCCCCGCCCGTGACACTCTGAGGCCGCCTGGAGAACTTGGAAGGCTATCCGTGTGCAGCTGTCCACTCTTCCCACCCCTCGCCAGCTGCTCTGTAGGCTCCGATGAGCTAGGGCGTGTTCTCGTTCATTAATGCTGGCTCACCGGGGCAGAGGGACGGCGGCCAGGATTTGAAGGTCTGGGTTCCTGACCAGGCCCTGCCTCCCACAGTCGCTACAGGCCACGTTGGAAAAAACACTCTTCCTCTGAAATAGGGAGAGGGAGACTTAGTGGAGAACTTGGCAGACTCCCCCTCAACAGCCAAAAAGGTCCTGAAATTCATTCCTTTCCTGGAACAGTCGGTTCAGACAAGTCACATTGTAACAGGCTGGAGAGCATGCATACCCTGGTCCAGACCAGAGTCTTTTCCAGGTGGTCTGAGAAGGCTGTCCTTGGTGCAGACAGTCCTCAGGAGGTGTCCACCCTGGACCTGCCCCTAACACTTAGAGCAGCACATGACACTGTGACTCACACAGTGATCAGACTTACCCTGGTGTAGACTAGAAAATACCCAAGCAAGACTTTCTAGAATCTTCACCCTTTCTTAGCACTTTTAGAACCATATAGAACCCCCAGACTCTTACCTACTAAGAATAAATGTCCTTGGGCTGGATCAGTCTAAAATCTCATGTCCTTCTCCTGTGTCCTTCCCATATTGCAGGGCCAGAAAACTTTGAACTCAGATCCTCAGGCTGATAAGCTGCTTTGGTCGACTTTTTAAACAAATGTCATTTATGGAAGAATTTCTCTTTAGCTGAGGGTATACTAATCACCCCGCAATGATATGCACTTAAAAGATGAGGCACAACCACAGAAGGACTAGATGGAAGTAGATATTGACATCAATCATCAAACTGCACCTTGGGCCAGTTCTAGCTGCTTCTACCTGGTCATGTGACTTGAAACAATCATGTCAGTGATTTGGCCATGGGTCCACATCTGCAGAATGAGGGTCAGGCTAGCCCATCTCTAAGGTCCCCTCCAGACTCAATATGGGGATGCCCTGAACATGGCCTTGGCCTCATCACCTCCTGCTGGTGGGCAAGCACACTGCTTTAGCATCACACCTCAAGGGACCTCTGGAGAGCTCTGAGGTCTACTATGGTTTGTCATCTCTGCAGGGGGCCCGTTCTGGCAGAAATGAGAACAGGGACATAGTAGCTGGCTCTCCCAGAGGGATGGCATCTAGCTGGGAGTTACTTCTTTTAAACTGGTGGTGGCTGAGCAGACCACAACCTGTGTGGTTTCAGAAATCAGCACACCTAGAGTTAAATCTTTTGAGACATCTGCTAGGCAAACTCCAAAGGGCGGGCCCAGGGCTTGAGAACCACAAATTTGGGGTGTCCAGGTTTAGCACAAACTCCAGGCATCCATCTCCAGGAGCAAACTGGCCATTTGGCACAGAGATCCGAGCCTGAGGCCTGCCAACGCTCAACACCTAAATCACAGTGTGCTCTGAAACTGGGCATTCCATGCGGGAGGGAGGGGTCTGCCCTCAGTCCCCAGTCGGATCCCATTTCCCTGCAGATGGTCGGCAGGGCTCTTGTTATCACTATTTCTAGCTCGCGGCTCATGTGTTATGCCTTAGAGATAGTGTTTATTGATACTAAACAATGCCCAAGCCGCTCTGAGGAACATCTGTGCCGCAGCTGCCATGGCCCTGGTGGAGATTTTTGTAATAGTTTGGGGATGATTCGCTAGCACAGTACGCACAGTCCTGAGAGGGCTATGTTCTGCGAGTCCAGAGGATTTGGGATAATTGGAAATTTCAGGGTTGTTATTGGGTGTGGTTCTAGGGGGACGTTTTGCTTGGTTTTGGTGTAGAAGTATCAATTGCAAACATTTGTTTATAAACGTCAGCCAGAAGAACTTTGTATAGCTACAGCCTCCCACGGTCCCTGCAAAATGACTGAAGAATTGTGCTTGAAAAGTGCCCAAGGTCATAGAGCAAGTTACTGGAATGTTCTAGAACATTCTGCTGGTAATAACTAAACTGCCAACAGTTGAGCCGACTTCCTGGGCTAGGAAAAGCAGGTCTTTTATGTTAAAGGATTAAAAAAAAAAAAAAAACAACTCCTCAGAGAGAAGGGATTTTGGGGGAAGAGGTTGTGATCCACCCTTCACTGGCATGTCAGCACATCACAGTGGTTGTTATGCTAACAGTCCTGAAAGGTTTCAGTAAAGCATAAATACCTTCAATGGGTCTCATGCCCTTGGTTCTGGAGCACTTTCCCTGTTCGATTTTCCTATTAGACCTGTCTAAGAGTCCCAGGGGAGCAGAGCTGAGGCCCACAAACACTCAGTATCTAATTCTTTTTTTGTTCTGAAAAATGGGCAGAGCCGTGCTCAGAGCACTCAGCTACCAGATTCTAGTGCCCCAGCCTTTCTGGGTCTTGCATTCGCACCTGCATCATGTACAGATTGTATGGCTACTGTGCAGCAAGCCACTGTTCTAGAAAACCAGTGGTAAGCAATCAGAGAAGGCCCCTTATCTCCACAAGTGATGCAATCCCCACACACATAAACAACAACAAGAAGAAACACACAGAATATAGACAGGGAAAAGGACTGTGCAAAGCTGAAATAAGACACTGTGAAGACGGGGATGGGGGCGACTTCAGAGCGCCAGGTCCCGAGAAAGCCTTGATGACATCTGAACTCAGACTGCAAGAGGAATCCACCAGGGGAAGAGGAGGAGCTCAGCATTCTGGGCAGCCCTAAAAGCCACAACACTGGGAGAAGCTGGCCTTGCGGAGGATCCAGGGCTTGGAGCACAGTGGCTGGGAATGGTGGTGAGGTGGAGGACAGAAGAGTGTGACAGCCAGGCAGGTGCTTGGAGAGCGGGGGCATATTGTCCCAAGTGCGGTGGGAACCCACATGTCAGTGCGGTATCATCTGGGTGTGTTGCTCTGCTTTCCCTTCAGGATAGAACCTTCTGGAAGGACAGTGGTCAGACAGCTTCCAGCTGCAATGCCATCAAGATCCACCCAGCACTCAAGCTGAGGCCACGCTCTGCCCCATGACTGACCCATACAGGATTACTGGAGCTGGGACCCCAACAGTGTACTCCCTGCTGGGCTGGAACAGGCTTTCTAGAGCAGCACTGTGGTCCAAGGCTGTTGTTACCCACTTTCTTCCTCAGTCTCTCCTTTCCCAGCTGTCAGACCTGCATCCTGGTCTGAAGACTCTCCGACTCCTACTGCTGTCTCACCCCTTTCTCCCTTGCACACACACACCCCCCCCCCCGCCCCCACGAGCCTTCTAATCTTGCCTTGCAATTGCTTCCCAGAGAACCTGGCCTGACAGTGGGTCTGGAGCAGAGGAACAGCATGCTCTGCTTCGGGGACTGTTGGATGGAAGATGGCATGTAGGGTCACAAAGGGAGCTGAAGATCAGCTAGGAGCTGCTGGGGACAGCTAAGTCTTGGTCATGCTGTTTGAGTGGCCCATTAGACCCCTGTATGGGTTCCTCATTATCTTCTGGATCCAGGGGGAATGCTGCTTTTTGCATGAAACCATCTTAGCTGTTGCCATCAGGATTAAAGATGGCTGCCACTTAGGGAGAGCACTCGTGGGGACAGCACACGGGGCAGATGCTGGGCACGCTGTAACAGCCATTCTATCCGGCCTTCATAACAATTCCACTTAGAGAACAAGAAGCTGGACTCAGGATCACTGCAGAGTTCACAGCCAAGCTAGGGCACTAGGGGCCCCTAGGTCATCCTACGACAAGCATCCATCTTTCCAGTCACCTCCTACAGGGTTGAGCCTCCTGCTCTGAGCTCTTTCCTGTCAGAATCTCCAGTATGAACCCCAGGGTTCTGCCTACAGGTGCCCAGGCAGTAGAGGAACCTTCAGAAGCTTCTCAAGCTCTTCTGAACGCTGGCAAGGGGGGAGAAGCTGGTATCCCCAGACCACCAGGACCTCGACTACAGTGACCCGTGGGCCCCCTCCCCTCCAACTTAGGGAGAAAGAGAACCGTCCCAACCCCCGCTCCCCAGGCCTCCTCCTAAAAAAATGACTTTTTCTTCTTTTTTAGGCACTACTCTGAGCATCCAGGCAAGGCCCACTGGCCTGGGAGCCACTGTGAGACTGGGAGGCAGCAGCCTGAGGGCTTCAGCGCCAGCCCGCCCCGGAAGAAAGCTCCCTTGTTCCAGGAGCACAAAGGAAGGGCTCTGGGCAGGGACAGGCCATGAATGCTAATAGCCCGGCCTGGGAGACCTCTCTGGGCGCTTCTGTGGATGCTCCTGCCCTGGGCTGGCCCTGGCTGGGACCCTGTCCCATGTGGCTGCCCTGTACCTCCTTTTCCAGGGCCCTCCCCCATGCCTGTGCCCATCACGTGGGGACCCAGGCGAGCATCTGTTGCAGGCAGCACAGCGTCTAAACATCCGTGCAAACTTGGACCAACAGGTCCTGCGAAATGTGCTAACCATCTGCTTTTCCTTAGCCGTTTTTTGAGCAAATTATGTTTATTATGTTAATTTATTTTACTGTCAACAACACCGAATAACACAGTTGCTGCTAAACAACATCATTATATATCTCTTCTGGCATGTTACCAGAAGGTTGGGTTCGGGTTTTTGTAAATGCAGCAGGAATACATACATATTGAAATGCTGATCTATTTAAAATTGAATCCAGGACAGTAAAGCCATAGGTTGGGGGGGTGGGGGTAGGGGTGGGGGTTTGAAGCCACTCACCTTTTCAGGGGAAGGCGCTCTCTGGGAGAGGCCACAGCCTCCTGCCAGCCCTCTCCTGTGAGACTGGGCTTGGCTTGGGCCCCTGTGGGCTTGGGAGACAGAGAAGCTCTCAGGCATCTGGTTTTTCCTTTCAAAACTTGCCCTTCCTTCAGAAAATCCTCCCATTTTCCAGGTGGTCAAGCCAATGGGACCCAGAAGAGCCCTAAGCTGAGAGAGGGTGTGCCCTAGTGATTCACTGGGAACCACCCTGAAACCAAAAACAGCCAGGCAGGGTTTGGATCTTACAGTAATTAAGTTTGTGATTGTTTTTCCCTCCAGCAGAGGCCAATAAACTCCATACTTCCAGAGAGAGAGGAGAAAAAAAGAGGAGCACTGTGTGGAAGACAGAGAGAGAGAGAGACAAGAGAGCAAGAAGATGGATCTCAGAATATACCAGATCCGTGCGTTGGGCCTGCCATGGGCTGCTCTCAGGAGCTCCTCGGGGGCCCAGCTAGTGCAGAGCTGGAGAGCCTCAGAGAAGTACCACGCTGACTCGGATAGTTCATCAGTTAGGTAACAAGCAACATGAGGTGAACGCAGTTCCTGGGAGGAAAGCGGTGGAGAGCCTCAGATGGAGACCAGAACCACCTGCTGTGGAAAGGAGCAGCATCTCCCCCAGTCTGCTCCCAGGCCCCACTGAGACGGAGTCTGCACACCCTGAGATCTGGAACTTGCCTGTGACAGCCGGGAGGCCAGGCTCCCTGTACCATGGGAGGGAGCTTTGCCTGCTGACCTCTCAGAAGCCCAGAAAATTCCCCAGGTGGGATTTTCACAGCACCAGTGACCCGCCTGATCAAGAGATGTGGTAGCCAGGTGGCTTCTGGGTGTCCTCTCGAATATTTGGTTTCAGAGCACGGGTCGTGTTACACAGTTTAATACTGGAGACAGAAAGGGCTGGAGCAAGACGCTTTTGTCCCCTACTTGTCCTGCAGCCGCCAGTAGACAGACTATAAAAACGTGGGGCTCATGTTCACACAGATGGCTGTTGGTTTTACGGGCTACAGAGGCGGGGGAGAGCAGCGGAAGAGGATGGCCTTAGTGAGGCTGTCTGAGAGTCTCCATTAAAAGGGACTCAGCTGCCAGAGATAACCAGCAACCATAGAGGGACACCTGGGTACTGGGGGCCCAAGGGGGACTCATTATTCTTTGAAGGCTCCCTTACCACCCCCGGAATGTGCACAGGACTCTGTCCCACCCTGTCTCCCACAGGCACCATCTCATCACCCCCTAGTCTCACCATATAGGTGATCCCTGCCCTCGAAGGGTGGTCACAGGGCTGGCTCCTGCCCCTCTTGGACATGGAAGGGGGAAGGGGGGACTCCTGCTTTCTCCCTTCTCTAGGAGCCTTCTTACCCTTGAGAAAAGGTAATAAACCAGTTCACTCTGAAATAAATGCCTAAATCCTATCTCTACTAGGACATTTTCCATTTTGTTGGGGTGGGGGTCAGCCTTAAATCATTAAGAATGGGTTTCTTACTGTGGAATGTCTTGGTACATGACACGAAAGGAGAACCTGTCATCCTGTTTGCAGCTCATTCTAGGGATAGAGACCATTTCCATTACAAATCCTGGTGGGGGTTCCTCTGCAGCCCTGGATCCGTTTTGGGGCCCCTGGATCTGTTAAGGTAGTCTCCATTCCACGCAGATTGTTCAGCATCCTGGCCAAGGATCGGAGGAGACGTGTGCAGAGGAGATGCCCACAAGGTGGCGCTATTGCCCAGGGCCGTCTAGTTGCCCTCCGAACCCGGGCGGAGAAGGGAGAAGTCGCTGGAGCCACATTGGGGAAGGAAGCGGGGCGGGGGGTGTCACTAGAGAGTGCCGTCTTTGTGGGGTGCGGCGAGTCTGGAGTCTGTAACTCAGTGACCACCGGAGGGCGGAGCCTAAAGAACAAATCGCAAACTCTCCCACATTAGTCCGCATCTCTGTTGTCAGCTCCTGCAGTTCTCTGGTTCCTGGGGTGATGGGTCGCGGCTGGGTC
The DNA here is from genome assembly GCF_022355385.1 of Mustela nigripes. NCBI lineage: Eukaryota > Metazoa > Chordata > Mammalia > Carnivora > Mustelidae > Mustela > Mustela nigripes. The sequence continues at coordinate 137,950,616 of NC_081562.1, forward strand.
AAGAACGGCCCGACTCGGCAAGGTCCTTGGGGTGAAGGGGGGTGGGCGCAAGACACCGCTCTTTTCGGGTCCAAGCGGAGCGGTGCCAGCGAGTGGCCGGGGCAGCAAGGGCCGTGGTGCCCGGAAGGTGCGGCCAGCGCTGCGAGGACCGCAGGGCCCACGGACCCCCGCCACCCCCACCACCGGGCGGGTCCCGCGCCGAGGCCGGGAGGCGGGGTTTGGGCGGGACTTGGGCACAGCTGCGCGCCCCCGCGCCCGCCGGGCCCGCGGCTCCCGCCTCCGCTCTGCGAAAAGCAAAAGCGTCTCTTCTTCTGGCTGGGCTTTCTTCGCATAAAGTGATTACCACGTGTCAGAAATAAACCGCTGCTTTCTGAATAATCACAGACCACTCGGGAGAGCAGGGACTCTGGATCAAAAAGGAAAATGTTTCCAAAGAAAATGCTACACGCTAGTTTTCTCTCTTCCTCCACCGCCCCCCCACTTAGTTCGGGGGTGGATTTCCAAAAACAAACACCAAAAGTAAGTCGGTATCTTCTCACAACTGCAGCTGATTTCCTGTGTAAACGAAAACCATGTGATATTCCATAAATGCTTCCAGCTCTAAATGACAGGAAATGAAATCCATCGTGGAAAAGGAACGCTTCGGAATGAATTCCCAGCGCAGATATCATTAGGGCGACATTGCAGGGGGACGGTGGCGGGGCGGCCTGCACGGACCTGCAGGTCATTAGAGGGACTGCTAATGGGGGCCGGGCGCCGGGGAGAGCGGCCCCGCGAAGTGTTTCTTCTGCGGGAGAAGCGGGGCGGCGGCGATCACACCCACGGCGCAGCGCCTGACAACTCGGCTTTCAATTAGGGACCGAGCCGAGAAAAGTAGTCTTTTCTTTATGCACGCCTCGCCGGGGTCAGGTTATGACCTCTCAACCGTATTCAATCGGCGGTGGCATCCATATTCATGAAGGCTAATTAACTCTGAAAGGCCCGGCTGGCTGGGCCCTCCCCGCAGCGCAGGGGCGAGAGGGGTGGGGTGGGGGCTCAGGAGGCCTCCTGAGCCCCCACCCCCACCCCCCGCCAGCTTCCCCCGCGGCCGGGCCTCTGCAGCTGCTCCCGCGCCCGCCCGAGTGCGCACGTGTGCGCGGGGAGCGCGGCGTCACCGCGGCGCTGGGACCAGCGGGGCGAGGGGAATTAGCCGCGTCATTTGTCGCCAGCCTAGCAACACGTGCTTACTTAACCGGCTAGCGCCCGCCCGGGCCGATTGTGAGAAAGGGATGCTCTTTCCAAAGGGGGGGTTTCAGGTTGGGGGTTTCACTTGACTTTGCAGCTTGGAGGCTCTGGGCCAAGATTCTGGTCCCAACTCCGGCTGCCTGTGGGAGTCACCCCAATTCTTTGGGCTTCTCTGCCATTGCCCTGCTCTGATGTGAGGCTGCCGCACTGAAGAAACAGTCACATCCTTTTCACGTAGGAACAAATCCCAAGAGATCTATCCGGGCACCATATTTTTCTGCTCAGAGTATTTTTAGGTTTCCCAGCTCATGACAAGCTAGGAGGTGCCTTGGTTTCCCCGAGGTGCAGTCTGCGGGATGACATTTCCTACTCCTTCCTGTAGCAGCCCAGACCTCTGATTCCAGTTACCAACTAACTGGACCTAGCTTAAGGCCACATGAGAAATTTTCTTTTATGGATAGACCCATGGACCCACAACACAGAATGCAGCCAGATTCAAAAAGCTCCTGCTTTCTCCTTCACTCACCTTTTCTCTTTTTCTGCTGTTTTGGTTTTGTTAGCCGACTGGCTTCCCCTAGGCCTGTTCCTCTATCCACGCAGCATAGAAGATGGTCCCACCCACACTGTTCTATCAGTTTACAAGAGCCCCATTCAACTGAGAGATGAGCTAAGGGCCGCTGGTCTGGGAGCCTTTCCAGATTTCAGAGACACAATCTCCGATTGGTCCAGCTTGGGTCACGTGCCGAGCCTTAGTCCAATAAAATGTGAGAGGAGGGTCGGTCGCATGCCACAACATGGCGGCCAGAGGATTCCACCTGGAGAGGGGACGGGAGTTAGGGGGCGAGCCGGCCTGACCTGCCAGAGGCTACTGCACTAACTCAAAGTCTGGTTTCTGCTAGGCACAAGTTAATTTCCTTAGCGATAGCTCTTGGGCTCCAGACCCGAAGCTGGCTTCACCTTTTAATAAAGAGGAAGGGTAGGATTCCTTAAAGTGAGTTCAGGGTCACTAGGAAGAACATGACTTCTCCCAGCATCTAGTAGGGTGTGAGGAGCCCTGCCATCCCAGATAAGAGGAGAAGCCAACTCTCCTTAGAGAAACTTCTGTGGCCTGGGCCTGAGGAAGGATGGGATTTCTGGACTATGGCACTGGCGCGTGCCCTCCATCCTGCTTGAGGGGGAGAGGTGTATTTGGAGCACAGTGCCTCCAGCTCTGAGGGAAGGGGAGCCTACTGTGTATATGACTATCAATTTAACTTTGGCTAGTTCAGGGGGAAAAAATAAGTGTATTAGGGAAGGCTAACACTTTAACAACCCCGAATCAAAGTGACTTAAGCAATAAGAAGCTTATTTTTCATTTGCATCACAGTCTAGCTGGGGAATTCAAGGGCCCAGACTTCTTCCTTCCAGTGGCTCCACGGTGTTTCTAGAGATCTTGTCCTGCATTTGATCCTCTGCACTACGCTGGAAGGTAAGAGATGGAACATTGTGCCATAGGTTTTAGGGATCAGGCACGGAAGTCTGTCACTTACGCCCACTTTCCATTACTCAGAATTCAGCCATGTTGCCTCATGCAAGAGCAAGGAAGAGTGGGAAAGCGGGTCCAGCTCTGTGTGTGTCCAAGGACAAAGAAAATAGTTGATATCTAGCCGTTCTTTAAGTAATGTTAGGAAGCATGGAGAGTCACAGGCAGGTGGGAGTCAGAGCTGAGGCTGACCTTCCAGGAAGGTCCCAGAGACCCAGCCTTAGACCCCAGTCTAAGGAAGTGGAACTTCCTCCTCCGGGTTTTTCCCCTTCAGGTTATTGACTTCCAAATTCAAGTCTTGAATGGGAGCATTTGAAGGGCCAAGACTTCATCCTTCTTTCAAGGGATGCTGGGAATTTGAGTTCTGGCTCTCATTCGGAAGGCTGGACTCCTATTGTGAGCTCTTCCTGTAACAAGGAGATAGCCGCGAAGGAGACAAATCTCCACCATCAGAGGAGCAAAGGGAGGGAGGCCTCCTGGCGATTGTGCTCTGGCTGGACCTTGATAAAATGGTGTTGAGGATGAATTGTAAATTATTTTCAAATAGCTCCAAAAGCAAAAAAGGCCAAGTGGCAGAAACATAGGTTCTGGGAATTGGGAGTGATATGAGAGCTTATCTGTCTGGTCTTCAACTTTATTCCAAATCCCTTCTACCGAAACTGCCCACAATCACTCAGCCCCACTGAAATAGTCACAGTGATGGATAACTCAGTATTTATAAGGTAGCCTTTTCGGTCACCTTTTGTTCTTAGAAGCTTTTTTTACGTGATGCAGAAATCTGGTTTTCTAGAACTTTTGCTACTGAGAAGCCACTTGGAACAAATCTGTCTTCTGAGCATGCTGCAATTTTTATGTTCCACCATCCCATAATTTCTTTACTCTGCTCCAGGTTGCGCAGCCCTACTTCTTTCCAGTCGGTTCCTCATGTGGCTATCTGCTTAACAGAGGCCTGTGGGCAGAAGGTTGGGATGACGCATCCCCAGTGGTAGTGCTGTAAATTTCACTAGTCCTTCCAACTATCTCAGAGAGGTGCATAAACATTCCAGTTTAACCTATGGGAAAACTAAGGCACTGAGAAATCAGGCGATAGAAGAAATCCAGGGTCTAGATCAGCACTTGAAACCACTGTCCTGAATTCCACAGGTCACAGCCTCCCTAGTTCCATCCAACAGCTCCTTCTCTGTGTGCTGGCACACTGGGCTCACTTGGATTCCCAAGCTGGAGGAGGTCTGGTCTAGTGGCCCTCTGATGTCCCCATGTGATGGCTGTCACATCGGTACCTTTCAACAGTTCCTACAATCAGTAAAAGACACAGCCATGGGAACATAGAAACAAGTTCTCTATGAGAGCTTCTACAACGTTACTGTGAATGTGTGAGTAGGATAACTCAGAAAAAAAAACAAACAAACAAACAAACAAACCACAAACTCGTTTACCCTGACTTTTTCTGTTTGGAAGAAGAAAGAAATGTATGTCATGTTACTGAAACCACTACCTGTCATCTCTGCTGGACTTGGCCTAATGTGTCCCCACAAGAAAGGAAGGAGCCCATTATTAGAGGAGTCACTGGTGACCGGGCAAAGCTGCTCTGAAAATGACAGCTGTAATAGACAATTGCTGTGGGCAAGTTCAAATGTGGGTATTTCCCAGGAAACCTCAACCATTCAGATCTTGCTTGCTATAATGGTTTATTTCAAAAGTTCTGGATCCTTTGCAATATCTGTCTTACCCCTTGTTTTCCTAATTATAAAGGGAATGGATGTTTATTATAAAATATCTTGAAAATACATGCAAATAAAAAGAAAAATTAAAATGCCTAAGAATAACCATAGCTAACAATTTAGTGCCTGGGTCTTTACACATATATTTTTATGTAATAATGTTAATGTCATGTAATATATACAGTTTTGTAGACTTTTTTTCTCATTGAATATTGTATCATATGGATATATGGATTCATTGGGAATTCAGCCTTAAGACTGAATCACATTCTTGAGGCGTCTGGCTGGCCCAGTCAGTTAGGCATCTCACTCTTGATTTCGGCTCAGGTCATGATCTCACGGTCATGAGATGGAGCCCTGTGTTGGGCTCCACGCTGGGTATGGAGCCTGCTTAAGACTCTCCCTGCTTCTCCTTCTGCCCCTTGCACTCTCTCTCTCTCTCTCCAAAAAAAAAAGAGACTGAATCACATTTCACATTCCTTCTTTCACTTGCTTATTCCTGGGTCAGGAAGCATCATGTGTACCAGGCACTGTTGTAGGCTTTGGGGATTTCTTAGGAAACAAGACAGCCACATGGAGCCCTCAGGAGACTCACCATCTGGTGGGAGAGGCAGAAGTGGGGAGCTGGCCAGTACAGGGGTGATGAGCGCCATAGGAAAGGACAGAGCATCAGGTCAGCACGGGAGCAGTGGGGGTGGTCCGTGGTGGGCAGAGCGGTGGCAGGCCTTCTCTGAGGGGTGTAAGCAGGAAGTGGTCAGATTCCTGAGGGAGGAGGTGGTGACAACACTCGATGGGAGGGAGGAACAAAGGATGGCTTCAAGGCTTCTTTCTAGAGTGGCCAGGCAGAGGGCACCGTGACCAACCTCCTGGTGTCAGAACTTCAGATTGTCTCCATTTTTCCCCCTTTGGCTATGAATAATGCTGCAGTGAACACCCTTCCCCAGAAGATTGTGTGAGCTTCTCTGTTCACGTTCTCAGGGTCAAGAAATTGCTGGGACAGTTTTTAAGGATTTTGACCAAACCACCTTCCAAAGAGGCGTTCCCACCTGAAAGGCAGCAGTGACAGTGACAACAGTAGTAACAGTGGAACGCTCGTGGCTCTCCTGACACGGTGGGCACTGTTCTAAGCACTTCCCGTGCTGTACTTATTAAATTCTCTCAACAGCACTCTGAAGTAGGCGTCATTATCTCCAGAGTGTCATGGAGCTGGAGGAGACATAGGTGTAGTGACCCACCTGCTGTCACCCAGCACAGAAGCAGTACTGACGACATGGCCACCCAGGAAGTCTGAACTCGCAGCTCCCAGACCAGTGTTTGGTCTCATGTGGCCGAGTTCAGATTTTTCTAAAATCAGTATTTCCTTGAACACTAGTAAGTCTGAATATTTTAATCTTTTTTTTTCTTTTCTGTCACATTTTTGGACGTGCGTATCGTGCGTGTGTGGCGAAGTGTGCGGAGTGTTCAGTGCGCAGTGTCACGTGGGTTGTGTGTTTAGGTGTGTGGTGTCTGCATGTGTGTGTGGGTGCGTGTGGTGAGTAGACATGCGTGTCTGAGTGTGTGTGGAGTGTGTGTGAGCGGTGTGTGTGTCTGTGCCCATGGGCAGTATGCGGGTGGGGGGTTATGGAGTGGAGTGTGGGTGTGTGAGGAGGTCTGTGTCCATTGCCCACCTACACCCACGAAGTCATAGGGGTCTGGAGTCATGAGGAACTTTGGAAACTTGAGCAAATTCTGAGGTGTTTTCTCCCTCCATAAATTGGAGATAATGAAATAGCCTTTTTCGTGTTGACAGAGGATGAGGGCAGATGACACAAAGCCCGTGCCCGGAGTGTTGCTCACAGTGAGGCTTGCTGTGGGCAGGGTGAATATTTGGTCGTGGGTCGTACTCCGTAGTGGTGTCCCCAAGAGTCTTCTCGGGCGCATGTCTGGTGTCCGCTGGCTGTGAGATTTCCTGTTGCATGGTGAGATTGGAAGAACAACCCGAGGCCTGGCTGGGGGCGAGTTTGTCTTTGTCCTGCCTTCCTCACGGTCCAGAGGAGAAGTTGTGCTCACTCGCAGTTAGAGGGACTGAAATCGAGCCCCTCGTCAGGTGACAAGGACCCGTGTTCAACTTCTCTCTTCCTTGCCCTGCCCCACTGAGCAGCTTTCACCAAGGGCCTCAAAGGGGCCCCCCGTTCTTCTGTCAGCTGTCTTCCTCCTTCTCTCCAACAGACTGGCACATGTGCAGGTAAGAGGCTACCCTCACCCTGAAGAGTTTGCATCCTGCTTGAACACAAGCAAAAACAGCTGAGGTAGAAAGTAGTAAGTAAAACCCACCCAGGACCAAGGATCCAAATAATTAGGAGGTGTCATTGTCCTGTGGACCACCACTCGGTACTGAGTCCCATCTGGGGCGCTGGGAGTGCATCGGGGTAGTCTCCTAGAGAGTCTCTTCCCAGACGGTAACTTCCAGAAGGCTCTCCAGCAGGCCCTGGGAGAAGCTGCCTCTGATCGCCGTGGGGAGGTTTGTGCCACTGTCCAGCCCAGAGATGGTTCCCTCCAGGAGGAGCACCCCTATTTGCACCTCAGCTGGGGAGGGAAGCCCAGGCCTGAGCAGGAAGTCCAGTTGTAAATGGAGTGAATCTTTTTATTTTACCAGAACCAGATGTATAAAAGTACCAGGAAAAAGGGAAGCCAAAGGTTAAGAAAATAGACTACTGCCATCAGGAACATTGAATTTTTATTGCCATGCTTGTCAATGGCGCGGTTTACGAGTGGACTACATTGTACAGGACAGTGGAAGACAGAGGAGCCTCCTGCCCGGGAGGACAGGCATCCCCCTGCGTCAGCCCCATGCGAAGTGCTGCCAGGGCTCCCCCTGGCGTGTACCTCTAGGGGTCTGGGTCCTCCAGCCTGGACCACCTCTACAGTTCGGAAGTTGATCTCCACCACCAGTCCTGTCTCATCTATGACCAAAGCCCCGCCGTTGTCTCTGTGCCTGGATAGTGACATTCAGTATTGCCTTCCCTGCAACTCCACTCACCCGCCGCACCTGCTGGCTGCCTTTCCTGAGAATACCAGCCTGAACCATGGTGAGGCTGGGATGTGTTCCCATCACTGTGACAGTTTGTACACAATTGCAATATAATCAGCATCACTTGCTCCTCTGCTCAAAAACCCCTCCGAAGACTCCCCTCCTTCCTCTCTCCAAGTAAAAGCCCCAGGCATCCTGCCAGCCCTCCGGCTCACTCCCCCACTCCATGCCAGCCCACTGGCCACCAGGCCCTTCTCCAGTGGGCAGACATGGTCCCACCAGGCCTCTGCGTTTGCTAGTCCTCCTGCCTGGAATGCTGCGTCTGGATATCCATGCATCTCCCTCCTTTGAGTTTCTGCTCACGCTTTGCCTGGCCAGGAGGTCCTCTCTGAGCACCGTGTTTAAAATAGCAAACCCTCCCCTGCCACCTGTATGCCCTACCTTCCTCTTGCCTTATTCCCCTCCGTCATATTGTAAGCTACCTGAGAGATTTTTCTTTTGTTGTGTTCACTACTGTAATTCTAGTGCCTAGAACAGTTTTTTCCCCCCTGAACAAATGAGTCACATGTGGATTTTCCATGCAGGGCATTTCAAGGAACAGTTTGGGCTTTAGGGGTGCTTAGGGAAAGCAATGTCAACATTAACTTGAGCTAAACAAAATGTGAAAGATAGAATCTGTAGAAAGATTAAAGATATTCTCAAATCAAACATGTTGTGTGGTCTGTTTTTTCCTCCTCCATTAGCACAGGCAGCTGTGCAGGACACCCTCAAGCCTCACTTCATATACTCTCAACCCCGACCTTGGGATCCAGCCCCTGCTGCAGAGACCTGTTCCATGGAGGCCGACTGACCTTGACGGGTACAGTGAGACCCTATCTTGCCTCAGGCTCCTCTAGCGTGCCCACCTCTCAATTCCCGATTCTGGTGTCTCCTCTGCCTGCAGAAAAGTGCTTGGCTCTTACACTTGTGCAACTTGGAAGTGTCGGGGCTTAATGCCCACGGGTCCATCCTCACCCAGCAGGGGACAGGAATTGATGGGTAAAGCCTTCTACCCTTTGTCTCCGAGCAGAGAGTTCTGCCTTACCACTCATAAATGCTACAGTTCTCTCAGGAATGAGGACCAGTGGCCTGTACTGGTGGCCATGTGGCAAGTGGGTGGTGTTAACGTCTGATATGCAATCGCATCCTACTTACTCTGATCGTTCCCTTTGGCTGAAGTGCGTGGAAGGGAAGCATGGGGATACGTGAAGCTGTGGCATCTGATCAGCCTGGAGGCAGTGGTCACAGTGAGGACGCCAGAGCTGGCCAGGTGTTACCTGATAGGCTCGGGACAGCCAGGTAGCAGCTCAAGGCACATGGTGAAGGACAGAGGGGCCTCTATAACGGCATTGAAGGAGACGGTTCTCACCTGTCGTGGGCAGAATGGCTTGAAAAGGAGGGGATTTATTGATATGGGGCTATCACTCAGGACTGGGGTTTTAGTGCCTGGCAAGGACACTTGGAATCAGTCCGCACAGTGCTAAGAAGGCTTCTTGAAGTTTGGGTGTAAATGGTAGAATTTCATAAATGAGGGAAAGATTTGGGATTATGTCCTTGCCTATTATTGAGGAAGCGATCGGAAGGCTCAGGGGTGTTGAGTCAGTGGCTGTGATAATGGGGGATGTGGTGCAAGAGGGAAAAGGTCCCCGCTACCACATCCAGAGACTCTGCAAATATCCTTGCTTATAGGGCGCTCTCATGTTCTTAGATCCTGAGGACAGGAGCACAGTATAACCCACACAGACCCAGGAGGTACGAGCTGGGCTCCCTGAATCCTTTAATAAATGGGATACCTCAAACCTGGGCCCTTCAAGTAAGAGCTGGTTTTTCCAGCGGGATGTGTCACACAGTGTATCACTGTTGTCTCATTTCACCGAAAGCAAAGGAAGGCACCTGACTGGCCAGGGGAACCAAAACTTTATTGCAGAACACAGTAATGCTAGAAGGTGGCAAGAGCTAGGTGAATCAATGCATTGGGATCAGAGCCCAAGCTCGGGCCGCTCAGAGAGGCAGGAGATGAGGAGCTGGGTGGGTAATCACCCCAGAGAGAAGCTCCCATGTCCTCCCCGCCCCACCCCCTTGTTTAGCATCTGGGCTCCTTATATCTTACAGATTCCATAATTCGCTACAGAGAGGTTTATCTTCGAGTTAAGCAGAACTACTACATCAGGTTTTCTTGTTTAAGCATTTGCAAACTGTACTTGACCCCTTGCCCACCTCGTTCACCCCCACCGCTTTAGATGCCCAGCCTGACTCTAGTGTATTGGTGTCCCTCCAAGCTGGGCCAGGTCCCGTAAGAGTTCTCCCGCAGTCACTTGGTCCTTTGGGAAGACCTGCTAGACAGAGGGAGTTGGGCAGTTGCACCTACTGTGTGCAAGGCACCATAAAGGCCCTGTAGGGCCCCATGGGAGCAGCACCCATGGGAGATGTAGGTTAGAGGGAGGCACAGTGGCCCCTGGGTGCACCTTGCAGGGGCTTCCAGAGCTCTTGGTGGACATGCCCTCGAGAGAGCAGTAAGCCAATGAGCATCTCCGTGAGTACACACATGCAGAACCTGCTCTACTTGTCCCTGCTTCCCTCAGCCCGACCTGCCAAGACAAACGCAAGGCGCCATCCACAACCTGAGATGGGGGTGGAGGTGAGGGCTGTTAATTTAATGTATCGCTGGAGACAAGAGGCCGAATGTGCTGACTGAACATATTCTAATAACTCGGAGGGAAAAATCCATATTGCAAATCACCTTACTTAGTTTGGCTTTATAAGAACTATTTATTCTACAGGAACCGCAGTGCGTTTATCAATTTCATTCTCCTCGAAGCGGCACAAAACGGCACACAGATGAATTAGGAAATTTTCCCTCTCCTAGCTATAATAGGAGGGTGGGAAAGAATGCATAGACGTTAGATCCTGTTCAAATAATTGATTCAGGCAGTGGCTTTGGTCATTACGCACCAATACTCTTCACGTTTGGTAACACTGAGCAGTGGTTCCCCTCCCTGGGACAGAGGAAAAGAGAGTCATCTGTCATCCAGTGTGCACAGGGGCCCTGTATATCCTCCGGGTGCTCAGACCTCTGCCGGGAGTGGGGGGAGACAGGTAATCAGCACAGGAGGGGTTTGTGCCCGCAGGGACAATCGTCAATAACGCAAGAGGGTATAAACTAAATGTCTCCTGGAAGCTTCAATGACAGGTTATTACACATTTGGGAGTAATACAGGGAAGGGGGGACACCCAGCGTGCCTGCCTCTTTTGTGCCTGGCCCCGCACCCACTGCCAGGTGTAAGCAGGACTTGGTCAGGCGCATTGTTATCCCGCTTTGCAGCGAAAGGTGCCAAAGCCCAGAGCCATTCAGTTGGCTCAGGATCACATGGCTGGAAAATGGCAGATCCAAATCTCAGCCCTCTGACCTCACATCTACTCCCCTGTCCCCTGTCCACTATATTTTGGGCTGGGAGGGGGCAGAAGAAGATTAGAATGAAGACACAACCTAAAGGAAGGAGAAGGATAAGATGGCTCCTGGCAAAGAAAGGACGGCTGAGACTGCAGCAGGGGGCGGGCGTCTTCCTAGTGACAAGGGATCCCAACTCTATAAAAAAAGCCAGCTCCCTAGGGTGGTGACACCATGGCCTTGAGTGTCAGTTACATCTTACTGTGACTTTATTTCTCAGCCCCTTTGGGAAGGGGGGAGGGAGACAGAGGCACGAGGAGCCACTAGGGGCAAAGGTCGCTGAGGTTTAGAGTAAGGGTAACTAAGGAGAAATCTGAAGTCCATAAAAGCACATTTTTCTGACCTATGCATATTCTGGAGTGATCATCAGAGGCTAGGACAGAAGTGCCCTTGTTTAAAATTCATAATTCACAACTTACTCATTTCAATTACATCATATCCCAAAAAAAAGAGGATTTTCTTAAGAACCTAAACATTGAAAGTCTTCATTAAAATTTTGATTAAGCCTAAAACCAGTATTTTTCTGAGCATTATGGACTGTGTGATTAATAATAGAACTACTTTTAATGTCATGGTTATTTTAACCCAATTCATCAGGGAGCCAGGGGAAACCATATTTGCCTATTCTTTGAATGCTCATCTTTTACATTCGATGGCATTGATTTTAATTTGGATGATTCTCTTTTCCTTGAATGTGGAAAGAACTTGAAATAATGAATAGAGTAACTTGCAACACAGCTCGCTTTTGTTTTTCCATATAGACATTGCCACTTGCCTCTCCCAAAGACAAAGCTAGAGAGACAACGCTGCCCTCCCATAGCCCCTGAGAAAGGATCCTCTGATAATCCCCAGCTGCCAAGCTAAGTGGGCAAAGGGAGTAAGACAAGCTAAGAGACAAGAGGAGTGAGATACAATGCACTCTTTCATGGGACTGAGCCTCCAGCACAGGCTTAGAAAGAGCCCACGAATAACTGTGGTGTAAGTATGGCGGTGCTAAGCATCATGGGAGAGGGACCGGGCCATGGGGGACACATAATGGAGAATCACATTTGGTTGAAGGGTAAAAAACCCAAAAAACCCTCAAAAGGAGATGGAGTTTTGAATGTTTTATAGCAGCACTATTCAGAAGAGCCCAAGGTGCAAACAGCCCATGTGTCCATCGACTGATGAATGGAGAAGTAAAATGTGGCATAGTCACACAGCAGAATATTACTCAGCCATGAATAGGAATGAAGTGTTGACACGTGCTACAACAGGGGTGAGCCTTGAAGACAGCACAATAAGTGAAAGAAACCATTCGCAAAAGACCACATATTGTATGACCCGGTTATACAATAGTCTAAAATTGGCAAATCCTTTGAGACAGAAACTCGAGTGGAGGTTGTGTAGGACCAGGAGAGGTGGGGAGGTTGGAGAGGGGTGATGGCTAAGGGCCGGGTTCCTCGTGGGCCGTGATGGAAGTGTTCTAAAATAGATCATGGTGATGGTTGCCCAGCTCTGAATCGTGGGACTGAATGATCTACTTTGAGCAGGAGAATTGTATGGTGATTTCAATCTCAATGAAACTATTTTTTTTTTTTTTTAAAGGAGAAGATGTTTGAGATGAGCTTTGGAGATTGGACTGCAAATCCATGGAGGTCTTATTAGCGCTGTGCATAGGAAATCCACCTTTAGGTCTGAGCCGAGGAGCCATGATGGTAGACCCACGCATTCTCGCATCCAGAAGCACGGGGCTTATGAGTAAGTGCTACAGCAGGTGACTGAGGCAAGCCCTGGATGTCACAAAGCTTCTTTCGATTTTTTCCAGCAGCTCTACTGAGGTACAATTGACAGATAAAAAATGTAGTTTATCTGAAGGGCACAGTGTGGTGATTGGATATACATATATACATATATATTACGAGAGGACTTCCCCTATCCAGTTAATTAACACATCAATCACCTCACAGATGATCTGGTTTTGGGGAGGACACTTAGGTTTTACTTTCTTAGCAAATTTCAACGACATCACCTGCATTATCAACTGTAGTCACCACGTTATACATTAGATCCTCAGACCACATTGCTCTTGTAACTGAAGATTCATATCCTTTAAGCCATCTCTCCCTATTCCCCTCCCTGGCTACCACCAGACCATTCTCTGTTTCTATGAGTTTAATGGTTTTTTTTGTTTGTTTGTTTGTTTAGATTCTACATCTAAGTGATACCATGCAGTATTTGTCTTTTTCTGTCTGTCTTATTTCACTTAGTACAATGTCCGCCAGGTTCATCTGTGTTGTCACAAATGTCAGGATTTCTTTCTTTCTCAAGGTGCAATGACATTCTATTATAGATATAATATTTTCTTTCTCCATGCATCCACCAATGAACTCTTGGGTTGTTTCCATACATTGGCTACTGTGAAGAATACTTCAGTGAACATGGGAGTGAAGACACCTCTTTAAGATAATGATTTCTTTCCTTTGGATGTATATACTCAGAATGTAGCTTGCTGAATCATATGTTAGTTCTATTTTTAACTTCTTCAGGAACCTTCATACTGTTTTCATAGTGGCTATACCAGCTTACATTTCCACCAACAATGTACCCTGGTTCCCATTTTTTTATATCCTTGACAGCATTTGTCATCTCCTGTGATAACAGCCATCCTAGCAGCTGTGAGGTAATAGCTCATTGTAGTTTCAATTTGCATTTTCCTGATGATGAATGATGTTGAGCAACTTTTCATGCACCTGTTGGCCATTTGTATGTCTTCTCTGGAAAAATATCTATTCAGATCCTCTGCCCATTTTTACATTGGATTACTTGGGTTTTTTTTTTTCTATTGCGTTATATGAGTTAATTGTATATTTTGGATAGTTAACCTTTATCAAATATATGGCTTTTTGGGGTTCCTGGGTGGGTCAGTTGTTAAGCTCTGCCTTTGGCTCAGGTCATGATCCCATAGTCCTGGGATCGAGCCCTGCATCAGGCTCCCTGCTTGGGCGGGAAGCCTGCTTCTCCCTCTCCTTCTGCCCCTCCTCGTGCTTGTGTTCCATATCTCTCTGTCAAATAAAAAAATAAAATCTTTAAAAATATGTATATATATATATGGCTTGCAAATACTTTCCCCCATTCTGTAGTTTGCATTTTCTGTCATTCATGATTTCCTTAGCTATGCAGAAGGAGTTTAGTTTAGTTTAGTTTAGTTTAGTTTAGTTTAGTTTAGTTTGGCTTAGTCACACTTGTTTATTTTTGCTCTTATTACCTTTGCTTTTGGTGTAAAATTCAAAAAATCATTGCCAAGACCAATGTTAAGGAACTTCAACCCTATGTTTTCTTCTAGGAGTTTTGTAGTTTCATATCTTACATTCAACTCATTAATCCATTTTGAGTTGATTTTTTATATGGTTAAGACAGAGGTCCAACTTCCTTCTTAAGCTTTCCTAACACCATTATTGAAGAAACTATCTTTTCTCCATTGTATATTCTTGGCTCTGTTGTTGAAAATTAATTGATCATATATGCATGGTTATATTTCTGGGCTTTCTATTCTGTTCTACTGATTTATTGTCTATCTTTATGCTGATACCATACTGTTTTGATCACTGTAGATTTGTAATATAGTTTGAAATCAGGAAGCATGATGCCTTCCACATTGTTCTTCCTTCTCAAGATTTCTTTGGCTATATAGGTCCTTTGTTGTTTCACAGGAATTTTAGGATTGTTTCTCATATTTTTATGAAAAATGCCACTGGAATTTAATAGGGATATTATAGAATTTGTAGATCATCTTGTGTACTGTGAATATTTTTATAGTGTTAATTCTTCTAATCAGTGGACACAGATTGTCTTTCTATTTGTGTCTTCTTCAATTTCTTGGATCAAGATTCAGTAGCTTTTATTGTACAGATCTTCCACCTCTTTGGTTAAATTTATTTCTAAGGATTTTATTCTTTTGATGCAATTATAAATGGGATTGTTTTCTTAATATCTATCTGATAATATGTTATTAATACATAGAAACGTAACTGACTTTTCTATATTGATTTTTTATACTGTAACTTTAGTGGATTTACTAGTTCTAACAGGTTTTTTTGTGAAGTCTTTAGGGTTTTCTACATGTTATATCATGTCCTCTGCAAACAGAGACAATTTTATTTATTCCTTTATAATTTGGATGACTTTTATTTCTTTTTCTTGCCTAATTGCTCTGGCCAGGACTTTCATACTATGTTGAATAAAAGTGGCAAGAACTCAGCATCCTTGTCTTGTTCCTGACCTTAGAGGATGATGTTAATGTGGGCTTGAAATGTTGAGGTACATTCCTTCTATACTCAATTTGCTGAGAGCTTTTTATTATGAAAGGGTGTTGAGTTCTATCAAAAGCTTTTTCTGCACATGCTGGGCTGCACGTACAATTTTTATACTTTTCTTTGTTAATGTGGTGCATCAAATTCATTGATCTGTGGATGTTGAATCATCCTTGCATCCCTGGAATAAATCCCACTTGATCATGGTGTTTCATCCTTTTAATGTACTATTGAATTTTCTTTGCTAATACTTTGTTTTTCATCAGGGGTATTGGCCTTTAATATTCTCTTCTGTAGTGTCCTTGTTTGGTTTTGATATCAGGATAATGCTGGCCTTGTTAAATGAGTTTGGAAGTGTTTCCACCTCTTCAGTTTTTTGGAAGCATTTGAAAAGGATTGGGAATAATTCTTCTTTACAAGTTTGGTAGACTTCACTAGTGAAGTCATCTGGTCCTGGACGTTGTTGGCAGGTCTTGATTACTGATTCAGTCTTCTTAGCAATTTGGTCTATTCAGATATTCAGTCTTCATGTTTCAGTCTTGGTAAGTTGTTTCTGAGAATTTATCCATTTCTTCTAAGTTATCTTAGGGCATGTGATTGTTCATTGTAATTTCTTTTGTACTTAGTATTTCTGTGTTATCATTTGTAATGCCTTCTCTTTCATTTCTGATTTGTCTTCTCTCTTTTTTCCTTAGTCTAGCTAGAGGATTGTGAATGTTGTTTATCTTTCCAGAACTTAATTTCATTGATCTCTTCGATTGTCTTTCTAGTATCTAGTTCATTTATCTCTATTCTGATATTTGTTATTTCCTTCCTCCTACTAATTTAGGCTTAGTTTGTTCTTGTATTTCTAGTCCTTTGCTGTGTAAAGTTAGGTTGTTTATTTAAAATATCTCTTTTTTTCTTAATGTATTTATTATTATAAACTTCCCTCTTAAACTCGTTTTGGCTGCATATGGTAAGTTTTGATGTCTCGTGTTTCCATTTTTCATTTGCTTCAAGATTTTACTTTATTTTATTCTTGATTTCTTCTTTCATATAGTGGTTATTCAGGAGCATGTGGTTTAATCTCCACATATTTGCAAATTTTCCAGTTTTCTTTCTTTCTTTTTTTTTTTTTAAAGATTTTATTTATTTATTTGACACACAGAGATCACAAGCAGGCAGAGAGGCAGGCAGAGAGAGAGGGCAGGGAAGCATGCTCCCTGCTGAGCAGAGAGCCCATGCGGGGCTTGATCCCAGGACCCTGAGATCATGACCTGAGCTGAAGGCAGAGGTTTAACCCACTGAGCCACCCAGGCGCCCCTCCAGTTTTCTTTCTTAATTGATCTCTGGTATCCTACCATTGTGCTCTGAAAGGATATTGATGAGATTTCAGTCTTCTTAGGTTTATTAAGAATTGTTCTGTGGCCTAACATCTGATCTACCTTGGAGAATGTCCCACGTTGCACTTGAAAAGAATGTGTATTCTGCTGCTTTTGGATGGAATGTCCGATATGTCTGTAAGTATATCTGGCCTAATGTGTACTTTAAATCCAATGTTTCTTTATTGATTTTTTGTCTGGATCGTCTATCCATTGTTGAAAGTGGGTATTGAAGTATTAGTGTATTGCTGTCCATTTCTCCCTTCAGCTCTGTTAATATTTTCTTTCTATGTGTAGGTGCTCTGATGTTGGGTGCATAAATAGTACAAATGTTATATCCACCAAATGAATTGACCACTTTAACATTATTTAATGATTTTCTTTGCTTCTTTTGTTTTAATTTTTTAAATTTATTCATTTGGGGGAGAGAGAGAGAGAGGAAGCAGGGGGAGAGGCAGAGGGAGAAGGAGAAGAAGACTCCCTGCCAAGCTGGGAGCCTGACATGGGCTTGATCCCAGGACCTGCAGATCATAACCAGCCAAAGGCAGACACCTAACCATCTGAGCCATCCAGGGACCCCTTCTTTGCCTCTTGTTACAGTTTTTAGTTTGTGGTGTATTTTGTCTGCTATAAATACAGCTTCCCCTGCTTTCTTTTGTTTCTTTTGCATGGGATATTTTTTTCCCCATCTATTATTTTGAACCTATATTGTCCTTAAAGCTAAAGTGAATCTCTTGTAGGCAGCATATAATTGGGTCTTGTTTTTCTTTTATGCATTCAGATACTAATTGTTGTTGCTTTTGGTTTTGGCTGTTTTATAATTCCTTTGTTCTTTTCTTCCTCTCTTTTTCTCTTCCTTTGTAATTTGTTGATTTTCTGTAGTGTGTGCTTTGATTCTTACCTCTTTATCTCTTCAACTGTAGTTACTATAATTTTTTGCTTTTTTCTCACCAGAAGGCTTACATGTAGCATCTTATATTTATAACAGTATATTTTAAGTTGATAACAAGTTAACTTCAAATATATATATATATATTTGAAGCTTTACATTTTTATATACTCCCCACCCACATTTTGTGTTTTTGGTGTCATGATTTACATCTTTATATTGTATATCCATTAATGAATTATTGTAATTAGAGTTACTTTTAATTCTTTTGTCTTTTAATCTTTATTTAGAGTTATAAGTGATTTATCCATCTCTATTATAATATTAGAGTATTCTGAATTTACCAGTTTTATACTTTCATATATTTTTATGTTACCAATAAGTGTTTTTAATTCATATTGAAGAACTCCCTTTTGCATTTCTTTAGGCCAATCTAGTGGTGATGGACTCCTTCAATTTTTGTTTGAGAAGCTCTTTATCTCTCCTTCAGTTGTAAAGAAAAACTTTGTTAGATAAAGATTCTTGGCTGGCATGCTTATTTTTTTTTTCCTTTCAAAACTTTGACTATATCATCCCACTTCCTCTGGCCTGAAGATTTCTGCTAAAAAAAAAAAAAAAAAAAAAATCCATTGATATTCTTTATAGGGTTTCCCCTCGTATGTAACAAGTTGCTTTTCTTTTGCTGCTTTTAAGATTATTTGTCTTTAACTTTTGACAGTTTAATTATAATGTGTCTTGATATGCCTCTGTTTGAATTCCCTTTATTTGAAAATCTCTAGGGTTTCTGGATCTGGATGTTTGTTTCTTCCCCCCAGACTAGGGGGAATTTTTTTTTTAAGATTTTATTTATTCATTTTGAGAGAGAGAGTTTAGGGGGGGGGGCAGAGGAAGAGGGAGAGAGAGAATCTCAAGCAGACACTATGCCAAGCTTAAAGCCCATGGCGGGGCTCGATTTCACAACCATGAGATCATAACCTGAGCTGAAATCAAAAGCCAGATGCTTAAACAACTGAGCCACCTAGTCACCCCAGCCATTATTATATTTAAATAACCTGTCTGTGCCTTTCTATCTCTCATTTTCTTACTCTGTAATGTATATATTTGTCTGTTCACAGTGCTGTGTAAGTCCTTAAGATATCTTTATTCTTTTTCACTCTTGTTTCTTTTGTCCTCTGATTTGATGAGTTCTACTGCCTTGTCTTTGAGGTTAATCACTTATCTTCACTTCTTTAAGATCAGTTTCTGAACATTTATCATGTCATTTTTTTAAAAATGTATTCCTCCATTTCTTCATTTTCCTTGACTCCCTGCGTTTGTTTTTGTGCAGTAGGTAAAACAGCCTTCTATCCCAGTCTTGACAGACTGGTCTCACGTAGGGAAAGAATCTTATCAGTCCACTTGGCTTGAGCTCCTGATTGCCTATCAAATCTTTGTGATTGTTCAAGTTGCTGACTTTGTTCCTAGTTGCTTCTAGTAGTTGAGAGTGTACCAAGACTTGTTAGTGACCCTGAAGGGGAGGATCACAGTCATCCAACCTAGAGGCAAGATGATTACAGACTGGACTCTCAGGTAACAGCTGAAAAACTGTGAATGCAAACCCATTTCAGGGAGATACCACAAGATGGACATTTTTTGCCTGCACCATCTGTGCTGAGTCTGGGTGTATAGCCAGAGGGGGTCTTCCTGTGTCCATTTAAAAACTGCTTCTCTGGAGACACCTGGGTGGCTCAGTCAGTTAAGTGTCAGTCTTCAGCTCAGGTCATGATCCCAGGGCCCTGGGATCAAGTCCCACATCAGACTCCTTGCTCAGGAGGGAGCATGCTTCTCCCTCTGCCTGCCACCTCTGCTTGTGTGCTCTCTCTCTCTCTCTCTGACAAATAAACAAATAAAATCTTTAAAAAAAACAACAACAATAGCAACTGTTTCTTTGTTTTCTATAACCCTATGGGACTCATGAATGTAAGTAAATCACCCATCAAACTAGGTGATTTGGAGGCCCATCCTTTGGATAGTAGCCATAAAAGTTGGGGGTGCTAGATGTATAGAAAAGCTCTTTCCAGGGAGATATTGGTGACTTGGTTTTATTTTGAAGTGAGGCAGAAAAAGAAGGCATGGGAAGTTCTTATTGGGTCTGTCAGGCTCCAGGGATGATCACAGTAAACACCTAGATGCATGCTACTTGGGACTCCCTGGCAGCAGCTTATAAAGTATGCAGTAGGAAAAAGCCCTGTCCAAGGAAAACTCCACTTTATGTTCATTTTAATATGGGTATTTTCTCAATTGCCCAATATGTAGGAGTCACTCAACTAGTTTCTGGATCTCTCTCAGAGTGAATTGCTTCCTGTGTAGCTATAAATTTGATGAATCCATGGGAGGAGGGGAATTCAGGAGTCTACTGTTTCACCATCCTGGCTAGTCCCACAAACCCTCTTTTAAAGCAAGTTAGCAGGGGCACCTTGGTGGCTCAGTCAGTTAAGCGTCTGTTGTCAGCTCAGGTCATGATCTCAGGGTCCTGGCGTTGAGCCCTCCATGGGGCTCCCTGCTCAGTGGGGGGCCTGTTTCTCCCTCTCTCTCTGCCCCTCCCCACTCTCATGTTCTTTCTCTCTTTCTCCCTATCTCTTCCTCAAATAAATAAATAAATAAAATCTTTAAAAATAAATAAAGCAAGTTAGCAGTCTCTCTCTTCTCCCATCTCTCACTCCTACGGCTACTGGCACCATCTTCCCTAAACACAAGAAAGAGTCACAAGTTTTCCATTTGGCTCTATTGTCCATATAAAGCCCTGTAGCCTTCAGGGCGCTCTTAGCATCGGTAGGCTGTAAACGCATCCTTTTCTCAAACAAGCCAGCCATTTTCATGCCATGTGTTGCATTTATGCTGATTCTTCAGCCTAGAATGTCTTCTCTGGTAAAGAACTCACACTCAAAATCTAAATGACATTGGGCCTCCCGGTTCTCCTGATTGGAATTGATCACATGTTCTTCTTTGATTCCCCAGTAGTTATCTAGTGCCTCCATTCTAGCATTTATTTCATTTTGGCTTTTGTATTTGTTTATATTCCTTAGCCTATAATAGGTGCTTCCTGATGGCAGATATCATTCTTCTATGTCCTTTGGATATTGATTGGGTCATACTGTGCACAAGTCACAGAACTCAATATTATGAGATTCAGATTTAATAAGGCATAGATCTTGACGTTAAGAAGTTTCAAGTCCATACTCTCAATATGTGTGGTAGAAAGAGATCTAAGATCTTAAGCATAATGAGAGCTCTTACAGATCAATGAGAAAAGAATGAACATCCCTATAGGAAACGAAGGTAATTTCAGATGCTGTTGCTGAGAATAGCCAGTCACCACTGTTCCGGGGCACAGTTTAACAAAACACATTTAAAATATGTATCACCTTTGGTTCAGTAATTCCACACTAAGGAATTCCCTGCTAAGGAGTTTCACCTAAGGAAGCAATTAGGACACACACCAAGATTACATATTACTGTAACTTAACATCATTATGTTAGAGACAGGGTGATTTATAAGGAAATAGCACATCCACAGAACAGAATATTTTGCAAAAATAAAAATCATGTTTTCAAAACATATTTAAGGTACTGGAAGTATCTAGGATAAAATACGAGAAAAGGAGAATACTCACGAAAACCTGTTTTAATACTACGGTGTATCACTAAGAAGGGTTACTTCGGTTTCAAAAATTTTATCCCTTAAAATTTTTAATAATGATTACAAGTTTATTTCAAAATCAGAAAAAAATAATTGGAAGAAGAATATTAAATTTAAGAGGAGCATGAAGACACATACAGGAAGGCCCAGGGCTGTACAGTCATTACACACCAGTACACACCAGTACACTCCAGTATGTGCAGCTATTATGCCTCATGGCCTTTTGATTGGTTAGGGCCTTGATATATGGATCATTAAAAATATTTAATATCCTTTAAAATAAAATATTTAATATCATGCAAATAACTATGGTCAAAGGCAGAAAGTGACACATTTTTTAAAGTCTATGTAAAGTGCTTTGAAAAGAATTACTTGAAAACTGTTAACAAAAGAAAGGAAATAGGCCATCATATTTGATAGATGCTTGCAATCACTGAGCTTAAGTCTGAAAAGAATCTTAGAGATTAGCAATATCACAGATGGAGAAAATAAGGTTCAGAAGTATTCAACCACTCACCTAAGGTCCAAAAGTCAGGGTAGTGTTACGGTTGAATTGTGTCTCCTTACCCAAATTCATATATTGAATTCCTAACCCCTGGTTCCACAGGACATGGCCTTATTCGGAAATAAGGTCATTGTAGATATAATTGATTAAGTGAAGATGAGGTTATTCAGTTGGGCCCTCGTCCAATGTGGCTGATGTTCTTATTAAAAAGGGAAATTGAGGGTACCTGGCTGGCTTAGTTGGTGGGGCATGTGACTCCTGATCTCTGGGTTGTGAGTTTGAACTCCACATTGGGTACAGGGATTACCTAAAAATAAAATCTTGAAAGAAAAGAAATCTTAAAAAGAAAAGAAAGAAATCTTAAACGTGAACACAGACATGCGCACAGAGAAAAACCACGTAAGTATGAAAGGTAGAGATTGGCATAATGCTTCCAGAAGCCAAGGATTCTTGCCAAGGATTGACCAAAGATTGCCAGCAAACCACCCAAAGCTGGAGGAGAGGCCTGAGCCAGAGTCTTTCTCACAACCCATGGAAGGAAAAAATCCTGCGCCCACACCGCCATATTGGACTGTAGCCTCCAGATCTGCAAGACAATCCATTGCTGTTACGTTAGCTACTCGGTTAGAGCAGCCTT
Source organism: Mustela nigripes (assembly GCF_022355385.1). Lineage (NCBI taxonomy): Eukaryota > Metazoa > Chordata > Mammalia > Carnivora > Mustelidae > Mustela > Mustela nigripes. The sequence continues at coordinate 137,972,946 of NC_081562.1, forward strand.
AGTGAACTACTACAGGTGGGAGGCAGGCCTAGAACTCAGGAGTGCTAACTCCCAGCCCAGTGCGAAGCTTTTAAACATACTGCATCGTATCTAGGAGAAGTTTCCCGACTCAGTGAACTCTTGGACCCTCTCTTGTGTGGAGGGTTTTCCGATCTTCATGCTCAGGACGGAACTTGTTTTGAATTCCACGCTTTGAGGTTGGAAGTTGAGCTGAACTTGAAGGGTCATGAGGACCTTATACCTCTGGGGTCCACATGTGGCTGGAAAGGGGTGCTGAAGATCCCCTTACCCGAGTGTGAGGCCTGACAGATGGCAGAACCTGGACCACAGGATGCAGGCTTGAAAGGCTTTGTGTTGTCCTCGACTATATGAGTGTCTAATTAAGACTAAAATGGCAAGTTTGGGACGAGCACCTTTATCCCAGGCGCTTGGCGGCTCTTCATACATTCCTCCTCCAGGCACAGATGTCTGAGGCCAGAACACAGAGTCCGGGACTTTTAATTCAATCCAGATTATGTACCGAGTATGCTTAGGGCAAAGAGAGGAGCTGTACAGGCTGGTGTCTGGCTTGGTAGAGGTTACCCTCTGTGCGTAGAGCATGACGTATTCCCAGGAAGGTGGGCAACAGTGGTCTCGCCACCCACGAAACACAGAGGACGATACATCGAGAAGCGTGAGTTGTTGTCACCAACAGCAGACGACGGAGACCCCCGTCCTTGTCTACCCTGACAACACTCCAGTCCACGCTCAGAACCACCTGGAGACTCAGAAGAGGCGGGTAGTTGATGAGGTTTGTGCCTGAAGGCCATAGCGAAATGCCAACTCTTTAGGATGAAACAAGGCCGTCAGTAAGCCCCTAGGACTCAGTTTCCCTAACTGCAAGTTAGGGAGGCAGGTGAGGCATGCATGAGGATTTGGGGCTCTACAGGTTTTCCGCCTCCTGGCTGACACTGACAGACCTGTCCCCACCCAGGCCCGAGTCTGCCAGCCCCCAGTCCAGCCTCCGGCCCTGCCTGGATCACCCAGGGAGCCAGCCTCTGGGGGCCCAGGCAGGATGAACACTAATTGTTTTATGACCCACAGAACCTTTGAAAATGGAGTATTTCCACAAAGCAGCTTTAAACACAAACAAGAAACCCTTCTGGAAACCACTGCCTCAAGCTGTATGAGGCAAAACAAGAAAAGGAAAGAAAGGAAAAGAAGAAAAAAGAAGAAGAAGAAGAAGAGGAACAACCCACAAATTAAAGTTCATAATACATTTTTAACATAGTTCGTGGTTTTATAGTCGCTTTAATCTTTTTTTCCCCCGAAACTCCTCCAAAGATTTGAGCATTAGCTGAGCCAACACACAGTTGCATTTCTAAGCAACAAACTAGTAAAACTAGACTCTGGACCCCATCCACAACAGCTTTGTAACATCTCCAAGAGCAGAGAGTGACACGATAGATTGAAACAGATCCAAGGAACCATGACTGTGTTTTGTGTCAAAGGGCTGCTTCGTTCAAGTCTTACCAGGGTAAATCAGGCTCTCCCACAGCACGTCTTCCCTCCCCTGTCTGTGTGCCAGGGGGACACAGTCAAGCCTCAGGGGCTAGGGGTGGCACAGGGTGCCCCTGGAGTCACTCTGGGGTAAACTGAGGGCACACACTGCTGAGGCGGAGGTGAGCGCACAGAGGGCAGGGGTGACCACAATGGCCCTTCTACAGGGCCCTACAGCTGTCTGCTAGATGTCCGGACGCCGACATTTCCCGGAGCCCCCTGACCCCCCACACCAGCTCTCTGCCTGTGGTTGACCTACATCTGGTGGGAGAAGTCATTATCTTTTTGGTTTTTGCTTTTTTCCAAGTCTCAATTTCAAAGAGGAGAGTTGCGTCTCTAGGCCTGGCCTTTGTTCTTCTCTTTTGTGAGGGAAGCCTGAGCCCCGTGAGCCAAGGAGAGCCTCACCCAAGAACCCGCTGGCCTAGGAACAATGGAGTTCAGCTAATCCTTAGCATTGTAAGCTAATCTCAGGTGTTCACATTTAAGTAGGTGTGACAACAGGACCTCCGTGTTGAGCTCATCTATGTGTACCACAGTGACACAGCCAGGCCTGCAGAGTCATGTGGGGTGACCTGGGGCCCACTGTCTTCACACCAAGTGGGATGAGGCTCCCTCATGGGATAGCGGTGAGGGGATGCAGGTCGGGGGCTCAGGGCACAGCACCATGGGACCGTCTATCTGTGGTCTGACAATCACTCCAGTGTCCTTCACAGGGGTCCTTGGGGAGCTTTACTTTTGCAAATCTCCCACCCTGAAAGACACAGGACATGGGTTTGGGCTTTCCTACTTGTCTGAGAGGAAAGGCCACTGACTGACACCAGGGAGCAGATCCCAGCAAAGTGACACCACTTCTGCGGTCTCTGATCCAGCTTGTCTACCTGGAGCACAGACCTACAGGTGACATCCAAGGACAGAGGTCAGGAAGTCTCTTGCGACTAGAGGTGTCTAACTGGCTCTGAACCCTTTGCTGCACCAACACACAGATGAAGGGGAGAGAGAGGAATTCTAAGTGTATGTGAATGGGAGGAACAGTCTGGAAGGCAGGGAAACAAGGCCAGAACCAAGAAAAGGGATTTCTAGGGGAGAGAGGAGTTGAATGCTGTGAGGAGGTACAGTATGATGAGGACCATGATGAGGCCACAGAACTGGATGACACAGAGGTCTTGGTGGCGGGAAGGGACAGAAGCTGATCTGAGGAGGACAGGAAGGCCCGGGAGGAGGACCCACAGACAGTGTCCCAGCACTAGCCATCCAGAAAGACCAGCTGCCCCCCTGTAACCCTGAGTTCCCGGTAAGAAACAGTTCCCTTCTCCATTCCCTTCCATTCCACCTGGTGATTCCAGAGAGCACTTCTGTCTCACACCCATGGGCCCCCAGCGCCCCTTCCTTGCTGGCTGATCTTCCCTTTGGAATAGAGAGCGGGCCCAGTCTTACAGACATCCGCAGGCAACAGCTAAATTTGGATGACCCTGTTTTGTTTTCATTGCATTAGTACGGTCTTCTCCTTCTCCTTCCTCTTCCTCTTCTATTTCTTCTTCCTTTTCTTTTTCTTTAGAGAGTGAGCGAACTTGTGACGGGGAGGGGCAGAGGGAGAGAGAGACACTGAAACAGGTGCCACGTCCAGGGTAGAGCCCAGCACGGGGCTTGATCTCACAACCCTGCAATCATGCCCTGAGCTGAAATCAAAAGTCGGATGCTTAAACCACTGAGCCACCCAGGTTCCCGTAGTATGGTTATCTTCTATGTCTCATGAATGATACTATTTTTCACATTTAGGATTGCACTAAGACATTTCCTTATAAACTCATTAACAGAAGTAAAACTGAGTCCATTGAGGGAAACAAGATGGAACAAATAGCAGACTACAGGAGGTATGTGGTTATGGCAAACATGATTAAGAGAGTACATCGTGGTGTGGGGCCATGGCGCAAAGAATCATCCACGAAGGAGCGGAGTGCGCAAAGCTTCTGGTGGACGGGGAGTCCCAGAGTCTAAGTCGAGGGGCTGGCCCAGCTCCTTCCAGAGAGGCCAGGACAGAGGACCTGACTGGCTGGTCTTATAGCTCACTGTGGTTGCTGACCAGGAGGGCTGCCTTTGTAAAATGGCCCAACAGGCTGCCCTGCCTGGACACACCTGGACTGGTAAGTCCCTGTCATTTGGGATCAGAACTTCTACCACTTGGGGTTTTCAGTAGCTGCTCATTCCTAACATGATAATACAAACAACCCAAAGCGAAGTAGTGCAAACACCAATGTTGTGGCCACTTGTCCTGGTCCCCAAGTCCCAGGGAGGCCGGATGGGCATCAGCCCACGAGCCTGTTCCTGGACATCCTGGTTTGGTGACCTGCCTTCCAGGCCTCCAGCTGCTGGAGGACAAACAGCAGAATAGACATTCAAACTGTCACTGGGACGTCATAGAGGTGAGCAGGAAACACCAGACCCGTGGCCCTCCCTGCTGAGGACCAAAAAGAGGGGAGATTGCGACGGAATCAAAGGAAGTCAGCTCGGCAGTAACACTGTGCAGACACAAACAGAATGAGGGATAGGTCTGTCTTCCTTTTTCCTTCTTGACCCCATAAAGAAAATAAAACACACATGTGGGGAATGTAAACTAGCGTGTGCTATTACCAAGTAGCCTGCATTCAAATTAAGGATGAAAATCTAATGCTTTTGGGGGGCTGCTATTGAAAAATTTATGATGTTCTGAAGACAAGATGTTTATCATTCATTTTCTCCCTCATTTCCCCCAGGAGAATCCAATCACAGGTTACTGCTCCCTGCTCCCTCTGCATAGTCCCAGGGTCTCCACCAGAGAAGAAAAACGGTTAAAATAACAGGCGGCCTGTGGGACTTGCCTTTAATTAAATAGTCTAGGAGGCAGGAATTAACTTACAATTTGACCAAAACTAAAGCTCGAGTTTAATTGAATCCACATTATGTCCACTTGCTTGCTTTCTTGTTGGCCTTCTCTTGGTTTCTGCTTTTGTCTCTTCTTGACCCCTGACTTTTGGCTTCCATTTTGAGAGTGGTTTCCTTCAGAAACCTTAGAAAAATGAACATAGGGCAAAAATATGGTTGCTTCTGGAGCATTCCCTGAAACTGTTCCCAAAGAGTCCCAGCCAGGCCTTAGCCCTTCATGAGCTCCCTCCAGGACCTCAGGCTCCATGAGGACAGCTCTAAGAGGGCAGACACCAAACCAGTACCAAGCCTGCCACCTGGATGGTCCAGGAGAGGGCCCTTGGGTGCTACACCGGACTTACCAAACTGAACAATTTAAATGTGTGAAATTTATTGTATGTTAATTATATAATTGTACTTTCACAAAACATGAAGAAAAAGGTGGTGGAGAGGAAGGGGTGGGGAGAGCCTTCACCTCTCTGACCTGAAATGGGCTTGAGACCCCTGGTTAGATGGGCAGATTGCACAGGCCAGATGGGCTGAGAAGGGATCAAATGGCTTGGGCTTTTGAGTCCCACTGGATTTGAGTCCACATCATTCACATGTTCATGGGCAAATCTTTCTGTCTCTCTGTCTGTCTCTGATTCTCTCTCTCTCTGTCTGCCTCTTGCCCAGCATCTTCCCCTTCCCATAAAAGACAATCAATCAAGAATCATACCTCCCACACAGTCCTGGAGCATGGGGACCAGCCAGTGGCTTTGTTCTTCCATGCTCATGGGCCCTGGAAAGGGAATGGCTGACCCATTTCTAGTTCAGATTTTTAGGATGTCCAGACTTTCCAGGAATTTGGGAGTCTGCAAATACAGATGAAGAACCATCTAGAATCAATAGAAAGTGGATAGTTATAGAAAAACCCATCTCCATCACTGGCGACATAATAATGAATAATACAAGAATGAACATGACAATGACAGGATCTCCTAACTCACCTAGAGCTAGGCACTGTGGCAGGTACTTTGCCCACTGTCTCCCCAGTTCTCCCACCTTCCTTCCATATGTGAATATCCTTATTTTACAGAAGAGGTGGTTGAAGCTTAGAGAAGTTGTTGATGTCACTCAAGCAGGCGGGTGGTAAGGATAGACAGTAGATTGGGAGTAGACAGGGTAAGGAGAGGGACTCTGGGTGCAGGAAGCTGAAAGTGGCCTTTGTGTTAATTTACTAGCTTTGCTTTTTGAGAACCAGGCCCCATGAGCCCCACAGATAAGGAGACAGGGTTGTTGCACTTAGAGAAAAGATGGAGGTGACTTCCCAATGTCCTTGCACAGAAATGGGGATGAGAGTTTCTTCCTACTAAGTCCCTTTAGAAGAAGTAGATTTCATGGGTACTTTAGGAATGACTGAAGTCACTGGGACAAAGAGTTGTTCCACTCCTGGAATGGATGTGAGGGGGGTTTGCATTCTTGTCTTGGGAAGTGTGGACCACAGAGGAGCTAGCTGGGTTCCAGGGACTGGATGAGACTTCCTGCTGGCTCTCAGAGTTACTCTGAGCTCTGATACCATGTGAAGTCTAACCAAGCCAGGAGCATGATTCTAGAAGGAAGAAGGACTTTTGCAAGTGAAGCCCAGTGCTTCCCTGGCTCAGGGCTAGACAAGGAGTGAGCCCAGGGCCCATGCCATTGCCAGGTGGTGGGAACTAGAGGGAGGGCAGGGGGTGGGCATGTAGCCACAGAGAGGAGGGGGCTGCGTCATGGACATGGGCCACCATTGCTATGGCCTATGGGCATGTCCCTTTACATGGTCACTGTGAAAGCAGAGAGGCACACACCCTCCCCTACAGGTGAGAATGTCACCGGGCAGCCCCACCTTCAGATTTAGCACCAGCACCTCCAAGCCATGAACCCCAGGCAAGTTCACTAACTTCTGCCTTCCTCAACTGTAGAACAGGGTGACAACCTTTCAGGCTTGCTGTAAACACGAAGAGAGACAATACCCTGCAGGTACTGGTACCATGCTGGCTCTGAGCCAGGGCACCAGCGGCAGCAGCCTTTATAGAATGAGATCATGCCACAGAGTATTTTACCAATTCTGAAACCCCCTCTCCCTTTTTCTTCTTCACAACATTTGGAGATGGAGACCATGACACCCATTTTACAGATGAGCAAGTAGAGAGGTTAAAGAACCTGCTTCATGTGGAGGAGCAAGATGCCAGAGGAGTAGGAGACTTAAATATCATCGGGTCCCAGGAGTTCAGTTAGATAGTTATCAAACCATTCTGAACACCTACAAACTCAACAGGAGGTCAAAGAGATGAAGAGCAGCAATTCTAGGAACAGAAAGGTGACCACTTTCTGGAAGGTAGAACCTGTGAAGAAGTGAATCTGAAGTGACAGGAAGATAGACTATAGCAGGAGGGGCCAGCTCCCAGCAGCAATGGAGCAGCAGAGCATAAAATCGGAACTTTTTGAAGTCTGCTCCACTGAGGGACATTGCTCCAGAGGTTAAGCAAGGGGTGGAGCCCTCACAGGGACAGTGTGGTCTCAGTACGTGTGGGGTCACAGAAAGACTTGGGGTATCTGAGTGTGGTAGAGCTCCCAGGTATTGGAACAGGGGAAGCTGGATACAGAGACAGAGCCGAGCAATGGGCTCTCAGCTCAGGGTTACTTTAAACTGTGATCCAAGTCATAGGCCACTGTTCTTTGAGTGGGGACCCCACAAGTGACAGATCTAGGGAGACTCACCTTCCTCCTCTGGAAGGAGCAGAGCAGGAGCACACTGCAGGAATCTGCTGGGTTTGGAGACTTTAAAAAGGGCTGTGCACCAGAGATAGAAATGCTCGGTCACAGGGCAGGTGAGCACGAAGTGCCAGAGACCAGGGTGATGGGAGGGATTGACTGCTTTTCTCTGAGGGTGCACTGAAGAGTGGGGCCCCAAGCTCTTGGCTCCTCCACGCCAGAGATTGGGAGGCTGCCATTTTCATTCCCATCCTCCAAAGCTCTATGAAAAGCATTCAGGGAACAAAAGCTACTGAGAGTGAACCTGAGCAGATTACTTAGCCTGGCCCCTGGAAAGGGTGGTGCAATTCCACCTTGAGCAAAGACATTTGAGAATCCCTGCAACAGGCCACTCCCCCAGAAGATCAACAAGAATATCCAGCCAGCCAAGACCAAGTTCACCAATCAACGAGAACTGCAGAACTCTAGAGCTAGGGGAAAGCAATGCATAGAATTCATGGCTTTCCCCTCCATGATCCTTTAGTCTTGCAAAGTTAATTTCTTTTTGTTTTATTTTTTCTTGTTCTATTTCTTTTAGCTTTTCCTATTTCCTACTTTAACTTTTTTTAAACTATTTCATCCTATCAATATCTTTTTAAAAATCTTTTTAAATTTTCATTGTTATACTCATATTCTATCCTTTCATTGTATTTAATCTTATTTTTTGTATACATATAGGTTTTTCTTTCTTTACAATTTTGGGACACAGTTTCTTCTAACAGATCAAAATATACACTAACACTAGCTCATGGCTTTGTTTTAGTCTCCAGCCTGATCATACTCTTTCCTCCTTTTTTTTTTCTTTTTTCAACCAACTTCTTATCAATTCCTTTTTTAGAATCTTTTAAAATTTTCATCTCTATGTCACATTCCATCCTTTCATTGTATTTAATCCTATTTTTGTATATATACATTTTTCTTTCTTTAAAATTGTGGGAGTCAGTTTCTTCTAACAGACCAAAATACAACCAAAGTGTGTGGCTCTGTTTTATTCACCCATCTAATATATGTATATAGTCTTTGTTTCTTTGTTTTGTTCTCCTTTCTTCTTCCTCTGTTTTTGGGTCTCTTCTGCCTTGGTTAGTATATTTTTCTAGGGTCATTGCTACACTTTCAGTATTTTATTCTCTCATCATCTTCTTATCTGGACAAATTAACAAGGCAGAAAAACTCACCTCAAAAAAAAAAAAAAAAAAGAACAAGAGGCAGTACCAATGGCTAGGGATGTAATCAATATGGACATTAATAAGATATTGGAACTAGAGGTCAGAATAACAATTATCAAGATGTTAGCTGGGCTCAAAAAAAGCATGGAAGATACTAAAGGTGTCTATTACTGTATACAGTCTCTGTTCCTTTCTGGTCTGTTACCTTTAGGCTCTCTTTTTGCTTAGAGAACCCCTTTCACTATTTCCAGTAAGGCTGATTTGATGTTTGCAAATTCTTGTAATTTTTGTTTGTCCTGGAAACTTTTTATCTCTCCTTCTCTTTTCAATAACAGCCTAGTTGGATATGGTATTCTTGGCTGCATAGTTTTCTCATTTAGTGTTCTGAATATATCATGCCAGTCCTTTCTGGTCTCTGTGTATAGGTCTGCTGTCAGTCTAAAATTTCTAGTTGTATGTTACAAGTCTCTTCTCCTGAACTGCTTTCAGGATTTTCTCTTTGTCACTGAGACTTGTAAGTTTTACTATTAGATGAGAGGGTGTGGACTTCCTTTTAGTGATTTTGAGGGGGTTTCTCTGTGCCTCCTGGATTCTGATGCTTGTTCCCTTCACAAATTAGGGAAATACTCTGCTATAATTTGTTTAAAAAAAAAGAAAAAAAAAAGATGGACATCACAGATATATTCAGAACATTCCATCTCAAAGCAAAAGAATACACATTCTTCTCTAGTGTACATGGAACAGTTTCCAGAATAGATCACATCCTGGGTCACAAATCAGGTCTCAACTGGTACCAAAAGATTAGGATCATTCCCTGCATATTTTCAGACCACAATGCTCTGGAGCTAGTACTCAATCACAAGAGTAAAGTTGGAAAGAACTCAAATATATGGAGGCTAAAGAGCATCCTAGTAAAGAATGAATGGGTCAACCAGGAAATTAAAGAATTTTAAAAATTCATGGAAACTAATGAAAATGAAAACACAACTGTTCAAAATATGTGGGACACAGCAAAGGCGGTCCTGAGAGGAAAGTATATGGCGATACAAGCCTTTCTCAAGAAACAAGAAAGGTCTCTACACAACCTAACCTACACCTCAAGGAGCTGGAAAAAGTACAGCAAAGGAAACCTAAACCCAGCAGGAGAAGAGAATGTAAATATGGAATAAAATCTAAATGACTCATACATATGGTTTACAAAATAATTAATGTCAATTTATGGAAACTAAAAAAAAAAAAAAAAAAGAAAGAAAGAAAGAAAGACCAGAGCAGAAATCACTGAAATAGAAACCAAAAGAACAGTAGAACAAATCAACAAACTTAGGAGCTGGTTCTTTGAAAGAATTAATAAGATTGGCCAGATTTATCAAAAAGAAAAGAGAGAGAACCCAAATAAATAAATAAGAATGAAAGAAGAACCCAAATAAGATAAGAACCCAAATAAGAACCCAAATAAATAAAATCATGAATGAAAGCAGAGAGATTACAACCAACACCAAAGAAATACAATTATAAGAACATATTAGGAGCAACTATACACCAGCAAATTTGACAATATGGAAGAAAGGGATTCCTAGAGACATATAAACTACCAAAACTGAACCAGGAAGAAACAGAAAACCAAACAGACCCATAACCAGTGAGGAGATTGAAGCAGTTATCAAAAATCTTCCAGCAAACAAGAGCCTAGGGCCAGATGGCTTCCCAGGGGAATTCTACAAAACACTTAAAGAAGAAATTGTTCAAAAAAATAGAAATGGAAGGAAAACTTCCAAAACTCATTTTATGAGGCCAGCATTACCTTGATCCCCAAACCAGAAAAAGATCCCATCAAAAAGGAGAATTACAGACCAATATCCTTAATGGACATGAATGCAAAAATTCCCACCAAAGTACTAGCCAGTAGGATCCAACAGTACATTAAAAGGGTTACTCACCACAACCAAGATGGTTTTATTCCTGGGCTGCAAGGTTGGTTCAACATCTGCAAATCAATCATTGTGACACAATACATTAAAAAAAGAAACTACGAGAGTCATATGAAACTCTCAACAGATGCTGAAAAAGCATTCGACAAATTACAGCATTTTTTCTTGATCAAAACTCTTCAAAATGTAGGGATGGAAAGTACATACCTCAATATCATCAAAGCCATATATGAAAAACCCATGGCAAATATCATTCTCAATGGGGAAAAACTGAGACCTTTTCCATAAAGCTCAGGAACACAGCAGGGCTGTCCACTATCACCACTGCTAATCAACATAGTCCTAGAAGTCCTAGCCTCAGCAATCAGACAACAAAAAGAAACAAAAGGCATCTGAATCGGCAAAGAAGAAGTCAAACTCCTCATTCTTTGCAGATGATATGATACTTTATGTGGACAAGACAAAAAATTCCACTCCAAAACTGCTGGAACTCATACAGGAATTCAGTAAAGGGGCAGGATATAAAATCAATGCACAGAAATCACTTGCATTTCTATACACCAACAGCAAGACAGAAAAAAGAGACATTAAGAAGTTGATCCCATTTACAATTGTACCCAAAACCATAAGATACCTAGGAATAAACAAGAATCCATACTCAGAAAACCATAGAATACTCATGAAAGAAATTAAGGAAGACAGAGCAAAATGGTTGAAAGACCTCAATGTGATACAGGAATCCATCAAAATCCTTGAGGAGAATACAGGAAGCTACCTATTTGACCTCAGCCACAGCAACTTCTTCCTAGAAACATCGCCAAAGGCAAGAGCATCAAGGGCAACAGTGAACTATTGGGGCTTCAAGATCAAAAGCTTTCGCACAGCAAAGGAAACAGTCAACAAAGCCAAGAGAAAACGGACACTATAGAAGATAATTGCAAATGACATATCAGATAAAGGGCTAGTATACAAAATCTATAAAGAACTTATCAAACTCAACACCCAAAGAACAAATAATCCAATCAAGAAATGGGCAGAAGACATGAACAGACATTTCTGCAAAGAAGACGTCCAAATGGCCATAGTCACATGAAAAAGTGCTCAATATCACTTGGCATCAGGGAAACACAATTTAAAACCACAATGAGATACCACCTCACACCAGTCAGAATGGCTAAAATTAACAAGTCAGGAAATGACAGGTGTTGGCAAGGATGCAGAGAAAAGGGAACCCTCCTACAGTGTTGGTAGGAATGCAGGCTGGTGCAGCCACTCTGGAAAACAGCATGGAGGTCCCTCAAAAAGTTGAAAGTAGAGCTACCCTATGACCCAGCAATCACACTACTGGGTATTTACCCGAAAGATACAAATGTAGTGATCCAAAGGGGCATGTGCACCCAAATGTTTATAGAAGCAATGTCCACAATAGCCAAACTATGGAAAGAACCTAGATGTCCAACAGATGGATGGATAAAGAAGATGTGGTATATATACACAATGGTATACTATGCCACGGTCAAAAAAACGAAATCTTGCCATTTGCAATGATGTGGATGGAACTAGAGGGTATTATGTTAAGTAAAATAAGTCAATCAGAGAAAGACAATTATCATATGATATCCTTGATATGAGGAATTTGAGAGGCACGGAGGGGGGTTGCTGTGGGTAGGGAGGTACCAAATGAGACAAGATGGGACCAGGGAGGGAGACAAACCATTAGAGACTTTTAATCTCAGAAAACAAGCTGAGGGTTGCTGGGACTGGGAGGGATGGGGTGGCTGGGGTATGGACATAGGGAGAGTATGTGTTACGGTGAGTGCTGTGAATAGTATAAGTCTGATAATTCACAGACCTGTACCCCTGGGGCAAATAATGCATTATATGCAAATAAAAATAAATTAATTAATTTTAAGAAAAGAAAAAAGGACGGCTTTGGGCAACCTGTCCTGCTACTCAACCAAATTTCTGACACACCACTTTGTCAGTGTTAACTGCAAGTAGAATCGTATATAGAAAACCATTAAAAATTGATAACCATTGCAAGATTAAAAAAAAAAAAGAACCTGCTGCAAATCCAGTCTCCAGACTAGGGCTCATTCCATTGCACCAAGACTCTGTTTTCTTTTGTTCTTGTTCCCTTTTTGGTTAAACCCAAATACCCCCAATGAGCCCCCTTCCCTGGCAAGCTCCAGCAGCCAGACGACAGGCAACTTCCTTCTCACTCAGGATCCATAGCAGTGTCCTGGTTCTTGCTGTCCTCGGCTCCTGGGGGATAGGCTGTCTGCTGCCCTCGGCTCTTCCAGCCACCTTTCATGTCACAGGAGTGGACCTTTTGTATGCCCTCCTATTCCACTCTTACTCACTGAGTTAAAATGCATTCTGCTGCGTTAAGGTGCACGTGTGTCCCCATGGTTGGTGACTGTCTATGGAAAGATGCATTTAGAGGAAGACTTGTCTTCTAAGTGGCTTAAAGCCTTACTGTCGAGTGCAAGGCCAGCTTTATCATGAGAGGTGGCTCTGTGGGGCGACACTAGTGTCTGTCCACCCTCTACGCAAACACCAAATAGGCATCAAAAGCAAAGAAGCAGGAGTATGAGGAGGAAGTTCACAAGGAAGGGAGTGGGCAGCTCAATGTTGAGTATGAAAAGGTTCAGTTACTGTGTCTGGATCCCAAACTCCCAGATTGAAGGGAAAGTCAAAGGCACTCACCGCTGCAGAAGGCCCTGTGGCATGCCCCAGGCTGCAGAAAAAGTCCTCAGCAGATCTCCAGAGCCAGGGATCACCTTGACCTCCTTTTCTGCCCACCATTCTCTCTTGACTTTTTCTCTCTACCCTATCCATCCCAGACCCTGCTGTGGTCAGAGGTCGCTGCATTAAAATCATGCCCAACAAGAGTTTTGCTGATGTCTTAGAATTTCTAGGGTGACCTAATTCCTTGTGTCTGTTTTTCACGACTTTTCTATTTTTTCCCCCTCTCTTGTTTATAAGAGCGAATTGCTGGACTGAGATCAAGCGGTTCATGGTGCCAAAAAACCAGGGAAGCTGCTGAGGCTCCAAGGGCGCTGCAGAAGGGCCTTCAGGGGCAGCATCACCCCACTGAGCGGTGGCCTGGCATGCAGATCCATGGGACCGCTGGTGTCGGTCCTGCACCCCGGCTCACCAGGGCTCACAGCTCAGGTGCACGACAACCACCACTCTGGGCTCCATCAGCAAACTGCCCTCAGCTCTGGGGGGGGGGCATCGCTTTTACCTTCAAAGCTGGGGTGCAGGTGACTTGCACTGGTGTCCTATAGAAGAAAGAGAAAGTGTTCACGGCAGAGGGAGGGGTGCACACTAGAATAGGGCGTAGATGACTCTTGCATTTTCTTCTGCTGGGAGCTCCTGAGACTTACAGCCTGGCGTGTCAGTTCACACCCCTGAGACTCCAGGGTTCCTGTGTGCTTGATACGGTAGGATTACTTCCCTGACCCTGGGCCCAGAAAATGAGAAAAATGCTATAGGAGCTTGCCCAAGATCTCTGAGATAATAAATGGAAAAGTCCCAATAGAAACATAAGTTTTTCTGAATCTAAGACTAAAAAGAAGTTACCCATATATCAAAAGGTTTAGATTGTAGTGTTTGTTCTTTCAATCATACTTAAGTGGTGGGATTATTTGAGAGAACCTGATGGTGACTCTTGTGTGACCCATATTTAATCTGCTTGATCTATGCAGGTGCTCCTTTGCACATTCCTTAAAGGGAAGCCCCTTGCTGGGGTGAGCTCCCACGGACTTGGGAATGAAAGCCCCAACCAAGCATCTAGAGATTCTAGGTGCTTCCAGCCCATCAGCTCATTCAATGGATACTCTCATCACCCTCACCATGATCATCATCCCTTACCCCTGTCCGACACTGGACAAAGAGGCACAGAATCTTAATTCACCAGCCAGAGTCCTCCGCAGAGGTAAGGTAGTGTTGGCTCAAGCCCAGGAAATCTAGTCCATAGTCTCTGCATTTCACCACTTTGCTCTCTTCTCCGGTCTCTTTCTAAGCAGCCCTCGCTTTTCTCAACGTTTCTGTGGGGGAGAGGGGCACAGATTCAATTGTGCAGATGACCTGAACACACTGTGCTTGCCCTCCTGGAAGCTATAGCTGGTCTCAGTTCATTGTCAAAAGCCTCACCCAGGTATTTGGGATGTCCCAAGAGAGAAAGAATATTTGGGAGTAAATCCTTTTAGATCTGCCCCCCAAATTTTAATGTGCACACAAATCCCCTGGAGAGGGTATGAACATGCAGATTCGGAGTGGCAGGTCTGAAGTGGGCTGGATGCTGGACTCCTTCCTCACAAGTGGCCAGGTGACGCAGAAGTTTCTAGTCTGAACACCAGGCTTTGAGTAGCATGGCTCGAGACCACAGTTTTCCAGACTAGATTCCAGGGACTAGCCTGGGATTGTGTGAAGAGTTTTGAGTAAGATTTCCTTTGAAAAAGAGGTTTTCATGCTTTGAAAAAAAGTTTGAAAACCACAGCCCTAAATTTAATATCCCATACATTTGGAGATACTTACTAGAATGTGTGGTAAGAAATTTCTGTCCCAAAGATCATTTTTTTATAGACTTTGCTGACTCAGGGGAATCAGCAGCCATATTTGGACAGCTGGCCTCACAGTGACCTCCCTGCTACCTAATGGAAAATGTTGAAGGTACTCTACTTAGAAATAATTATATTTACATAGCCTCTGTGGTCTCTCTCTCTCTCTCTTTCTCTCTTTCACAGATGCTTGTAGGAGAAAAGAATATTCACTTCTGGAATTCATCAGCTCCAGCTGTTTACTTCCATTTGAGGCCAGAAACTTATTTTTTCCCCCTGTGGTTAACTTTCTTATGGGAGAGGGGGAAGGAAGGCCTCTAACATGCAATTATCAGAAATTGTTACCCTTCACCAACAAAATCACTCAATTTGTCCCAAATGTTGACTGAGAGCTCACCACCAGACCAGAGGAGACAAGATATGGGGGGCTGAAGGACCTTAATAGAATCCAGGGTCTTCCACCATCTCTAGCTGCATTCTTCAAGGATAGGATTCTGTGATCAGAGAAGTCAAGGAAATGCTGGGCTACACGAATTTGTCTACTATAGGATTTCCTAGAGTCGACGTAAGCTAATAAAGCTGTAATGCTCCAATAGTCACCAATAATCTGTCATGCTGGGGGGTCCCAGTGGCTCAGTTGGTTAAGTGTCTGACTCTTGGTTTTGGCTCAGATCATGATCTCACAGGTTGTAGGATAAAGGCCCACTTCAAGCTCAGTGCTCAGCAGGAGTCTGCCTGGATATTCTCTCCCTCTCCTTCTGCCCCTTTCCCCACTTGCATATGCATTCTCTATCTCAATAAGATAGGTAGATGATAGATAGATAGATAGATAGATAAATAGATGATAGATAGATAGATAGATAGATAGATAGATAGATAGATAGATAGATAGAT